>NC_068371.1:5609814-5919814 GCF_023724105.1 Carassius gibelio | reverse complement strand
CCATGTAGTGTGACAACATGCCCCATCAGCAGCTTGTGTAGATACAGTGGAAAAAATCAGTAGGTATAAATCAAAAATAAACCTATTATTCAGTAAAGTAAAACTAGCAGCAGTCTGTCTTGCCTGTATATCAATATACATTTATAATATAGGCCTACTACTATTCATAATATTAGTTTTTAATATTTTTTAAATATTTGATATTTTATTATTTTCATTGTATTTCATGTAAAACAATAGCTTATTTATTTATTTGTTTGTTTGTTTGTTTGTTTGTTTGTTTTTATTTTTATTGCAGTTCTGAAATCCAGTCCTGAAATTTCTTCCACCTCCTGAAAAGACAGATCCAGTTGCAGATGTGTCTAAAAGTAACTGTTTCCTGCTTTACAAGTCATTCAACAGCAACTGATTTATTTTCTTTCACACTACTCCTCATTCCTAACTAGGTCTGCTTTTTATTTATTTTTCTCAAACCACCAGATGGCAACAAAGCCCTTCCAAACTTTTACTTTACATCAGTTTATGCAAAACTGTTTGAGCAATGAATAAATACAACTCAACATCTTACATTTAAAGGGTTAGTTCACACAAAAATGAAAATTAAGTCATTAATGACTCACCCTCATATTGTTCCAAGACCTCCGTTCATTTTCGGACCACAGTTTAAGATGTTTTAGATTTAGTCCAAGAGCTTTCTTTGCTGCCAAAACTACTCCCTTGAACATGTTGCCTCTGAAAATGGGAATTGTGGGATTGTTTGTAGCATGCTTGACTGATAGGTGAACCAATTTGCTTGATAATACTATGCTTATATTGCTAATATCATCACATCTGTATAATTAGCATTAAGCTAAATCTTAAAATACTTACCTAAGTTTCCAAATTTAGAAAGTGGCCTTGGTTTGGCATTCCTTGTCACTGAAAAAGAAAACAAGAGTTGTGGAATTTAGTATACAAAATGCATTTTTTGATATGCGTTTCTGTTTTCGATGTGTAATTGTCAATACACTTAACTTGCATACTATTTAGAATGGAAAGTAAGCCTGTGCTGCCATCTGCTGGTTTGGATTATTACAAATTATTCAATGCGTTGCTAAAATTTAGAAGCCTTAGGAATATTTCTAACATACTTGACAGTGTTGACTCTATTATTATGATTTAAAATTTTGAACAATTGAAAATGAATCAATGACATTTTTTTGTGTCTTGTAAAAAAAAAAAAAAAGAACTATATCTCCTCCAACAGGAACCAATCAGTTCAACATCTCTCATAATCTCTAAACCTGCCACGTCCATGGCATGTCTATGGCAACGTATCAAATAGCTGGGCAGGAAACCATGTTACCGAGATGTAATGAGGCAGCAGGGTCACAGAAAAGAGTGGATGAAGTGTGAAACAGGAGGAACGCGAGAGAGGGAGGACATGGGTGGTTAGGTAGGTCTTCCCCCTCATTTACTGTTCAGTAATTGACAGGAAGAACGGAACAATGGCCTGTTTTAGAAAGGTGGCTGACCTGTTCTCAACTTACATGCAATATACAAACGCGCTCTCTCTCTCTCTCTCTCTCTCTCTCTCTCTCTCTCTCTCTCTCTCTCTCTCTCTCTCTGTGTGTGTGTGTGTGTGTGTGTGTGTGTGAGTGTGTGTGTGAGATCAGAGCTAGAAAAAGCAAAGGCATTCATCTTCATAATGGATTAAGACAGGCAAGGGCAAAACAGACAGAAATATTAATCTCTGACAGACAGTGTGGTCATCAATATCTTCCTTTAAAGGGTACCTCTCTATTTCTGTATATGGGCTTTTTTTCTTTCTTTCTTACTTACTTTCTTTCTTTCTATTTCAGTGTATTATTTTAAAGCATGTGACTTCAACTTTTTAATTCAACTTTTATTTTGTTTTTTTTTAATTATGTGTGCTAATTTTATTTCATTTACATGACCTTTGCTATCATCTAATGCTCACTTAAAGTTAATTTGTTGCAAATATCATAATGTTGTCAATTTTTCATTCACTAAAATACCATGTACCCTAAATTCACTTTGGGGTATTTAAAATAATAATAATTATTATTTTTTATTTTAAAAATTAATTATTTTTTAAATAAAGTTACATTTCCAGCTTTTGGTGTCTCCTGGAATTTTAATATCTGTGCCTATTTATTTGGCAATTGTGATGAATGAAGCTATATCTTGGTGGCATTTTAGTCAGTAGGATGAGACCAGCATTTGAAATTAGCATTTGAAATTAATCTTTTAAATTTAACAATTTAAGTTTAACCGTGGTTGAGCTAGTAATTCCAGAATTGTTTTAAAAAGGAAAAGGTTCTTGTCAAAAACTAGAGTTAAAGAAATAGTTCATCCAAAAATTAAAATTCTGACATCATTTACTCACTGTAATGTAATTCCAAACATGTAAGACTGTGTTTTGTATTATATGTCATGTACATATTTTAAGAGATTTCAATGGGAACCAATACAATTCCTAACGTTCTTTCTTCTTTTTTTACATTTATTCCACAGAAAGGTTTGGAATGACATGATGGTGAGTAAGTGATTTTTCATTTTTGTGTGACTTAAGATGATTAATTTCAGTTTAAAACACTTGTATTTTCTTTTTCCTCTCTTATTCTTCCTCTGTCTCCCTCAGCCCTTTATCTAATGTCCCTAAGTATCATAACTGTTATCTAATGATTCTGTTATCTCATTCTGTCATACTTTCACCCAGTCCTTCCCTGCCTGAAATGATTTCTATCGCTTGACGTCAAGACAATAAAAAAAATCCAATATGCAGGCACCTCCTCAGACAGCCATATGCCACCCATTGGAGGTCAGAGGGAGTTTTGTGAGCTAGCACACGTTCTGTCAGTGTTCCCAGACTCAATGAGGGGCCTCACATGCAACCCAGTGCTCAGGCTAGGACAATAACTGCTCCTGAGGGACATATCAAGGGCGGGAGTCTCCTGGCCCACCCAGTAAATCAGACCTTACTGTACAATATGGAGGGGAGGAACAGGAAATGTCTGCGAGGGTTTGCAGAGGTATGTGTTCACAGGAGGCTAACGAGGAGTCAAGGTCTTCTGAAGAGGAAAGGAATGGCTAGGTCAAAGAATTAGTTCATCGGAAAATTTTAATTTTGTCAGAATTCTCCAAAGCCATATGACTTTATTTCAAATGGAGCAACTGATGTGCAACTCAGTGCAAGTGTTTTAGCCTGGTTTCATACTGGAAATACCGCAGTGAATCAGTCTTTCTTCAGATTTGTCTCTGATGAGGCTCCAGGTTCCCATCTTCTGTCTCACATGTGTACACACTCTCAAGCACACACTTACAAACGCTCACAGTACTCCTCAATGGAAACCATTTACATTGATCCAGCCTGATCAATAGAGACAGAGAGCTACTGCTGTTCAAAAGGTTTTGCTAATACACTCCATGCCAGCCATGACCTATACAAACACACACACACACACACACACTGTTCATAAATTTATACCGGGGTGTGCTTGTCCCAGGAGGCTTGAAGTGACTCGTTTTTAATATGCTTATATAAATTATAAGTATTGGTTGATAGTTTATATAATAGCATAACCTTTTCCAGGCTAAAAACTTCTGGATAGAGAGACAGATCGGGTACCGACTGTTACTATTATATAAACTACCTTTCAAAGGTTTTGTTAATTTGTATTTATTTTCTTTTTCAGCAAGGGTGCATTAAATTAATCTAAAGTGACAGTAAAACCATTTATAATGCTACAAAATAATTGCTGTTCTTTTGAAGTGTCTGTCCATCAAAGAGCACTGAAAAAAATGTATCAGCATTTCCTTAAAAATATTAAGCAACACAATGTTTTCAACAATGATAATAATAAATTGTAAATAATGTTTTCTTAAACACCAGATTAGAATATTAGAATGATTTCTGAAGGATCATGTGACACTTTAAGACAAGAGTAATTAATGATGCTGAAAATTCAGCTTTGTCATCACAGGAATAAATTACTTTTTAAAATATACTGAAGTATGCTATATAAATTGTAATAATATTACACACTATTACTGTTTTTACTCTATTTTTGGTCACATAAATGCAGCTTGTGTGAGCATAGGAGACTTGTTGTTGTTGTTGTTGTTGTTGTTGTTTCGAAAACATCTTCAAAAACTATTACCACTCCCATACTTTCAAATGGTACTGTACATTTTGCAAAAAATATACCTTTATAATAATCATTATTGATTTACAGAATCATACAATTATGTTTTGGTAAATTGCACATGAAATATACCTGGAATACTCATTTATATTGGGATAAAATATGACAAGATGTATATGTTGCTTTTGCAAACAGCATAATTTTTATATTATTATCAAATGTAGTATACAGTATGTTTTTAACAGTTGGATCAGCACTCAAAAACATTAAATGAACCTCTGAGGTGGCATCAGCCAATCAGGGTTGTCATCATCTAAATCTCCAGAATTTACAGTATGATAAGTCACATGACGTGCTCTGGTGATTGGCTACAAAAATCATGTATTTTTCATTGTGCATACAACTGCCATTGAGATGAATGGGAATTATTAGGATAGTTTGCTCTAGGTATTATAGACTTCCTCGATTTATAACCACAATCTATTCCTACTTGAACCCACAGTGGGGCAGCACTGAGTGTATGAGATCAGCTCCAGTTCAGTGTGTGTGTGTGTGTGTGTGTGTGTGTGTGTGTGTGTGTGTGTGTGTGTGTGATCCTCTGACAGAGATTTACATCTCTACTTCATCTGTTTGTATCTCCCATCAAAGAACCTCATCATGTTGGCCTGCGGGAGAGGGAGATTACCAGCATGTGAGTGTGTAAAATCACGAGAGAGAGAAAAAATCACTAGCCTGTGGGTAAAAGCAAACCTCTTCAGTAATGACAATCCACAACTCCCATTTCTATTCTGAGTCATAATGTGTGTAAGTGAGCGTCTGTGTCCCTGTACATCTGTATGTCTGTGATATGGGTGTGCGTGTGCTTGTGGGAGGACGGCTGTAGCCAGGTGGGTGGGCAGTCGAGGCTCTCTGAGAACACACTCAGCCCAGCTGTTGATGTGATCCTGGCTCTCTTTGAAGTGCGGCTATCATCTGCCCCTGCACACACCCTCATCCACACACACATACACACACTCACTGGAGAAACTTCCAGACCTCTCCATGCCAGTCAAAGCACTAATAGCTGTTTTGACGTTATGTGCAGTTTTGCATGTGCATGCATGTGTTTCGGTTTGTTTCTGTGAATTTGTGAGTCATGTGTCTGTCTAAAGGATAAATTACCACTAGTGTTTGGGGGCTGTATTAATATTGGCTTATATTAATAATATATAAGCCTAATGGCTAATATTGACACTGAAAACTTGTGTGATGACCTGCCATCAAATTAATAAAAGATACTTTAAAATATAGTTAATATTAAAAACGTGTTCCATGTACAAAGAACATTTACACAAATACTTCTGAGAAAACTATATGCATTTAGTTTAAATGGGGGGTGAAATGCTATTTCATGCATACTGAGTTTTTTTACACTGTTAAAGAGTTGGATTCCCATGCTAAACATGGACAAAGTTTCAAAAATTAAGTTGTACGTTTGAAGGAGTATTTTTGTTCCAAAAATACTCCTTCCGGTTTGTCACAAGTTTCGGAAAGTTTTTTTCGAGTATGGCTCTGTGTGACGTTAAATGGAGCAGAATTTCCTTATATGGGTCCTGAGGGCACGTTTGCCGGAAGAGCGCGCGCTCCTGTATAGCAGAGCACTGAGAGCACAACAGACTTCACTGATCAGAGCGAGAGCATCGCGAAATGTCACAAAAGGAGTGTGTTTTTGGTTGCCAGGGCAAGACAACCCTGCACAGATTACCAAAAAAAAAAAAAAAAAAACATCAAGGGACCAGTGGATGGAGTTTATTTTAACAGAGCATCAACGGAGTTGTGCAAGTTTTTGTGTTTGTTCCCTCCATTTCTAAAATGTTTGTTTTACAAACAAAGCCCAGTTTGACGACGGATTTGCGTATCGTTTATTTCTTAAGGATGATGCAATCCCAACGAAAAAGGGTCACGATTGTGTGTTGGAACCACATGCGGTGAGTAAAACTGCTTAAAATATCTCTGCCTCCTTGTTAGTGCGTCCGCCTCCCATGCCGGAGACCCGGGTTCGAGCCCCGCTTGGAGCGAGTCGTTGCTGCTGCTGCTTTCCTTCAGTTTCAGCCTTCACAGCTGTCACAGCTTCCAAACGCTCTCAAAGCAAAAGCCTACTGGCGCTCGTGATTCTTTAGCTCCGCCCACACGTCACGCCTTCAGGCGCTCGTGTTTCTCCGGGAAAAATCGGTACAGACTATCTTTCTCTTATGAATATAATAAAACTAAATACTTTTTGGAGTTATGAAGGATGCAGTACTACTCTATAGGTACTCAAGTTTAACATGATATTGAGTGAAAACAAGCATTTCACCCCCCCCCTTTAATGACCCTTGGTCTAATTAGAGATACACTGTGACTCCTTTCCATGAGTTGGTAAGATATGTTCAGGTCAGCAGTGTGTGTGTAGTCTGTCCATTCATGTTGCTTCATGCATGCATGTTTTTGTGCACATAATTATGCTCTTAGTGTGTCCTTATTCCCATTTCCATCAACTGTATCTGCTGCTGAAATCTCTCCATACCTTCCAAGCATTAGGGTCTTATCATGTTACCATGCGCTTCCAAAAACTCTCTTATCTCCCCCTCAAATTCGGCACTAGCAGTGCATGCTAATGTAGCTTTAAAAAGCTCTTCTCTGAGCCGACATGATACCTGGCCTTACCTGGGCCCCCTGGCTCCCATCTGCCAGTGGTTCCCAGCCTTCATAACCCCATTGAAGAGGCCTTTTGTTGGGTCGATAAACCCATCATTGTCTCCCATCCCTCTGATTTGTGAACCACCGGGGGTATCAGCATTCAGTCGCCCCCCTTCATCCACAACAAGCAGGATTCCCTTGTTGCCTCTGCTTCTTTTTCACATTCACCCGTTCCCTCCAGAACTCTCAGTCCAACAGGAAGTGATGATGAGATAGAAGGGTAAGGAGGGAATGAGAGAAACATGTCTGTCACAGGCCTTACGACAAGTACCAATGGTGTACCATGATACTCCAAAAAAACTTCATTACCATGCTTACTCCTTGACAGGTAAATCCAGTGGATTTTTAAATCACACACACTTCTCAACAAACTGAACAGTTAAGTATGAGCAATATTTAGGTTGACAACATAGCCTCTTTTTCTTGGACATGTCCTTGCCACAATTCTAAATTGCCTAAAATGTCTGGGTTTTGGCTTTGTTTTCCTATTGTTTTCATACCTGCTAAGGGTATCTATGAGGAACTGTGAGAGCATGTCAGTGGGAAAACAAAGCCAAAACCTGGATATTTTAGACAATTTAGAAATTGCAGCCAGGACATGTTTGAGTAAAGAGAAGACATTATAGTATATTTTATGCTGTATAGCCAAAAGAGGTAGTTGCTGATTGGTTGATTACTGTGAAAGATATGCCTATGATTATGATTATGATTATGTTGCGGATCAAGTTAGAACCAAAGATCCAGCTTGCTCTTAGTTTGCTTTAGCTGGCCTTAGAAAATTGGCATGTTGTGACACAAGAATTTTGTCAGTGTGTGTTCCTGGCTTGTGGTAGTACAATAATGCAACTAATGTATCATGTTAGATATTTTATATATTGTTGAACAAACTTATTTTGGTATTATTAGGAAATAATTTTTCTGTGCAAATGCATTTCTATTTAGAAATAATATAAAAAAATAATAATTCAACATGACATTTGCTGTTGTTTTCTGGTTTAGCTAGTGTCAAGTTAAACATTTTATACTGATAAATCTAATAATAATTTAATGCAAATACAGTTCTTCGAAAATGTGAATATTACTGCATTTCCATGTTATTTGTCTTTGTTTATTTTTGTATCATTAACTACTCTGCTGTGTTGGGTCACCACTTGATTAAAATAATAATAATAATCAGCAGGTTTAATTGAATAGCTTATTCTGTTTCAGTCATTTAAGAATTTGGCTATTCTTTCTCAAAATCAATCTAAATTTACACCTCCGTTTGACCTCAAAAGCCCCAGTTGAAGTCATTGCAAGGTCAAAATTCACAACATATCACAGCCCCATCAAACTTTGCAATCCCAATACTTCAAAGCAAATAAATCCATACATGTAACCAAGACTGATCACTTTTGGCATATCACCCATACTCCTGGAGGAGCCCCACTGGGCATAGACTGTCAGTAAGACAGATGTGTTTAACAGTCTTTTCCTTTTGTGAGTGACTAGTACACTAATGTTTGGAGGACATTTGACACTGTCTGAGTCTTGCTCACTCAGCGTTATTGTTATACGGCTGAACAAGTTCTGCTCAAAGGCATGAAGCATGCTGGACGTCTCTCAAGAGTGCGCAAGATTGGCATTTATGCCCTTGGGTGACTGTTATTGATAGGTGCCTTGTCCAAAGAAATTAAATATTAATGATTTCAAATTGGAACTCCATGCATGTGTGTTTTCAGCCATTGAATTTCTTGTTGCCTACACAAAGCTGTCCCCACCCTCCAGAAGCATCTACAAATTTCCATCAGCATAGCATGTTCTTTTGTATATTTCCATTAGAGCAGCTCTGTTGTACAAGATATACATATTCCCTTGTTCTGCTCATCCTCGGGCTTTGATTTATGTGTGTGTTTAAATTGAGATCTTTAAAAGCACTGTGTGTGTGTGTGTGTGTGTGTGTGTGTGGTTCATTACGGTTTGTTTTAAGATCTGCAGCTCTCCAGGGCACCAGGAATTTCCCTTTAGACACTGATGTACCTCCTTCTCCCTCCCTACGATCCTTTCTATCTATCTCTCTTCCTCACTTCCTCTGAGTATTTGCATTGGTGGTTTGGCAGGCTGCTGTGTTCTTGTATCTGTTTTCGGTGTGATTTGTTTGTGTCTGTGTGCGCTAGGGTGCATGCATGTGTATAAGATTCTCGCAACATGCCGAGACCGTGCTGAGGAATGTTATGCGTTCCAGTCAATAACACGTAGCCATACACACAGAAAGCTGACATCATTGCTCCTGAGAGACGAAAAGTGTGATTTGCAATGTTGTTTGAGTGCTTGAACTTCTTGAGTGGTTCACTTAGCTTGACCTGCAGCAAAAAGTCTGGTCTTCATTGCAGATAATTTTTTATTACACTTGATTGACATGGAAATTGGCCAATCATGGTTTCTTCTGTTTTTATGTGCCATTTAGGGGTGGGGGTTGTCTGAGATGACACAAATAGACAGGCAAAAAAAAAATATGGATGCACAGATGTTTATATTTTATCCATATTATTTAAATAACACTACTGTTACTGACTTTCCCACGTTCCCATGGCTCTCGGCCCCGCCCCACTCGTCAAATACCTCCATCGCCTCTCGCTGGCCAGGGGGTACCCACAAGACTGCGCTCTACTACCCATACCCCCCTCCCCCCACCCCCATTCACTGTGGCAGTGTGAAAACCTGGGGGTAAGGACAGACAGACGAGGTGAGAGAAAAGGAGATGAGGAGCGACAGAGACGAGAGAGGAAAAATAAATAAATGATTGTTCCAGTTCCCAGACGCACCGCTCGACCCTCCACCAACTGGCTGAACTACTCCGCGGTGCCTGGCAGTGGCCTTGGACGGCCCTTAGTGGACGGCATGACACACCTCCGCCGCCCGGTGGAGGGCAATGGCTCTTCCGGTTTTGGGCAGCCGGAAGGAGTCACCCGTTCCCTGCTCCTCCCCATCATGGCGTCCCTCTGGCGAACGGCACCATCTCCTCTGCTCCCTTATGGACGGCAGCTGCCCCTCCACTTCATGGGTGGCCGGCAGCGAGTTCGCCCGTCCCCGGCAACTTACTCCAGCCCACTGCCTCGCTCCGTTCCCATGACTCTCGGCCCCGCCCCACTCATCACAATTACATATAACTAGCTGATGTTATTGAAGATACATTTTAAGTAATAAATTATGACAGTTTAAGTGTAAATATAGACTGACCATGAACAATTAAATATCTATAATCGACCAATAAATCTACAAAAAAAATAAAAAAAATAAAAAAATATTATATTGGCCAATAAACAATATTTTATTCACCAAGCGTGTATAACCAATATATCGTGCACCCCTTAAAAATCCAAATAATCATTTCAAATACTGTTAACAATTGAGAAAACTGAATGTATGCTTCATGAATCCAGTGATTCGTTTTCCTGAAAAGAACTGTTAGAATCTGCACTCTTACTCCCTGAAGTTGCATAAAGCCAGCCAATCAAAACAGAACTGGTGATTTCAGCCAGCGCTCGCCATTTCTGTGTGTGTTTTGCATCAGAAGGGCAGTGAACTGACTGTGGGTGTGCCGTGTGAGGCTGAGACCTCTGCGTACTTCACTTCAAAAAACTGTCTGCGTATCTCTGTGGTCTCTCAAAATCGCTGTCCTTTTTTCTCATCTCTATTTTGATCTTTCTTTTCTTAACCCCATCTTTTGGTCTTTGTCTCCCTAGAGTTCTGTATCTCTCTCTCACCCGCATCCTGTCACCTCTTCACTGCTTGTCTGTCTCGGCAGCCGCATCTCTCTTTGATATCTGAGACCAGTGAGTCTCCTGCACAAACAAAGGCCTTCTTTGTGTGCTTGTATGTCTGTATTCGCAACTCTGTCCTTCTGTCTATTTGTCTGCAAGTGCGGTCCAAACCCATGCTGAAACACAGCGGTCCAGAATCACATAATATCTAAGCTGCATGGGAGAGCTGCTACCGAGCAAGATTGGGATCTGGAAGTGCACAGTCTGAGCATAGAGGAGTGTGAAGGAGGTCAGACCACACCACTGTGTGTGTGTGAGTGTGTGTGGTATAAAATAGAAAAAAATAGTATGTATATATATATATATATATATATATATATAATTATTATTATTATTATTATTATTATTATTTTATTTTATTTTATTTTATTTTATTTTATTTATTTATTTATTTTAATGTTTTCTGAAATCTGTTTCGTTGCCGGAATTAATTTCTTTAAAAAATTACTTTATTGACGAAACATTTTCACTCAGAAATTTCTAGTAAAACATCTTGAGCAGCAAGTCAACATATTAGAATAATTTCTGAACGATCATGTGACACTGAAAACTGGGGTAATGATGCTGGAAATTCAGCTATCACAGGGATAAATTACACATTCAAATGTATTCAAATGTGTTTTTTAATATTTAAAATAGTTTTATTTCTGGATATTCTTGTTTTGCTGTATTTTAATAAATTCAGACACTTCTATCCCCAGTCCAGTCCGAATGAGTTCATGGAATAAATTATGTTAAATAATTGTATTGATTAGAAAATTATTCCATATATAGTGTTAAAGTTAATACCTCAATGAAACATATTTGATGATGTCATCAAGTAAGAAAAACCAATGTTTGAGCCATCTAAATTTCCTTTAAGTTCATGCTATGCAAAACATTAGAATAATCAATAGGTGTTCAGCCTCTAATGTGTGTGAATGATGCAGAGAAGGAGGACGAAAAGCACATTGCTTTGACTGTCTTGTTTGATCTGAAGCAGTTTCACATGGTTCATACAAGCTCTCTCTCTCTCTCTCACATACACACACACACACGCAAGCTCTCTTCCCTGAGGCTAAAGGTTGTGCAGAATGGAGGTGGAGTAGTGATGCTGAGCTGTTTGCTTCCTCTCAGATAGACATGTTTGTTTTCACACGGCAGGGCTCAGTTTGAAAAGACCTGTACTTGTCAGAGCAAATATAACGTTTATCCAGTCTGTCCTCGCACACACACACACAGGTACTCACGCATGCCAGCACACAAGCATGCACTCACACTTGGATTTCTCGCAGTAGTTTGAGTTCAGGAATGTGTAGCGGGATCCAAAGGTCTGAGTGTGCATTGACAATCTGGGATTCGATATTTTATGCTATATATAGTTTAGATCTGGACATTTCAAACTATTTATAGGTTACTAATTGAAGTCAACTAAAGGGGTCATCAGATGCAAAATTCACTTGTTGTTGTTTGCACCAATCCCCGATCTGCCTAAATGCATCTATGTTCACACAAATCATTCATGATCGAGCTTCATCTACAGAAGAACTGAGCCTTTCTTAATAATGTGCTAGTAAGAAAACAGAACTGCTCTCACCCCACAGAAGAGAGGGGCGGGGTCATGAGAGCTCATTAGCATTTAAAGCAACATGCACTAGAATGGCTTGCTAAAAACAGAGCTGATTTTGACAGGATAAAAAATGTGTTTTTTACACTGCCATTGAGAAATTTGAACCAAAGTATATTATATACTTTTCATTAAGATCCTAAAGTACCATATCAACGACTCCTTTAATTAACTTCAATTCATTTAAAATTAGCATCATTCTTAAATCATTTTGGATAACATAATCATCAGGTTTTACTCAAACTTGTTGAGTTCATGCAGCTCAAGTGCTGTTTTTTTTTTTTTTTAGCAAAATAAAGATAAACCAAATACTAATCCTGAAATTCATGATAATATTTCAGTGAGACAATTCACAAATTTTATGCTAATGCATATTTTATCCTATATACATTTTTGTTTTGACATATTTTATATAATGTATTTTTCAGATATATTATTACAGATATTTATTACATATATATATATAATGTGCGTGTGTGTGTTTGTGTGTTTTGGAGAACTATCCTGCATGTTTATAAAAATAAAAAAAAAACAGTGCCACGTGCATTGAGAGAGATGGAGCGTGTGAGAGATGTTTTCTCCACCTGGCTCTTTGCAATGCCTTTGGAATGAGATGACAACATCAAATAGGGATGGCCACTGCATAGCTGTCAGGGCAAGAGAATGGAAAGTGTGGTGCTTACTCGGGTTTATGTGTGTTTGTGCAGGAAATACACTGGATGAGCTAATGTGGGTGTACGTCAGAACAAATGCATACAAAGGGTTTGTGATTCAGGTCCTTTGCACACTTCTCTATCACACTCATCATCACTTATGTGTTTGAGATATATGACACACAGAAACACAAGCGTGCACTCGCACACAGCACACTTACACACACACAATCAGTGATATCTTTGTTGCTTATCACAACATCTAATTGTGAGTGATCCTTGGTTTTCCCAACCAGGGAATTTCCTCTTCTTGCTGCGGCTTCTTTGAACAAGTGTGTATGTGTCTGTGTGTAAGTAGAAGCGGCCGCACGCCGCACCACCAGATGCTTTTGAAGTGCACACACACTCACACACACACACAAACCGCATACAAATCTGAACCAGATAATGTTTGCTTTCCGACAGGTTACAGCAGCCCCTTATGGTACATGTTGTTTCCCTTTGCACTCGCTGACACACACACACACCTTTTTAAAGAAGTGATGACACACCATGGCAGGAGCGGTAAAAAAAGGCTAGAGCACTTCTTTTTCATTATTCCTCTCAGAATTAGTTGCTCTCCCATGTCACAGCATTTATTGTGAACAGTGCCTGTCCTCTTAAAACCTTCTGTTATTAATATATTTTAGACAAATTTTGCCCGTCCCAATAATGTTAGATAAGAAAGAGTCTGTAGTTACCAGATGCGTGCCACAATTAGTGTGACTTATAAAGTGATGAAGAAAGCATGCACAGGAAGAGTTACCTGCGTCAGCTGTGTTTCTGCAGACTTGCTGAGACTCGCCCTCCACCCCATCCCCTCCTCTCGCTCGCTCACTCACTCTCTGATTGTCTGATTGATCTCAGCACTGTCTGCACGAGCTTTCATTACTGACTTTGGGGCCATCCACATAGGACATGTTCTTTAAAAACAGCTAGACGCAGCACAGCGGAATAGAATTCAGTGCAGGTTTCTCAAGACATGTTTTGAGCTCCCTAAAGATACCAAGAAATCTGTTCCTTGTGGTGAAATTTAATAGCACTAGAATAAATGATTTACACAGTTTTTTTGTAAAGGTGAATCAAATATGATTCAGTCAGCCAGCTGATGCTATTTGTATTGTCTGATCAAACAAAATACATGCATATAATAGGATACAAGTTTCTATTTCAAATGTTATGCAATTTTTTTTTACTTTCTATTCATCAAAGAATCCTAATATAATGTATCACCATTTCTGCAAAAATGTTAAGCTTAAAACTACTTTTTAAAAAAGTAAGAATTTAAGTATGTTCCTGTGGCTCAGTGGTAGAGCATGGTGTTAGCAGGATGTGGTTTTGATTCCCAGGAAACACACAAACTGGTTAAAAAAATAATTATAGCTTGAATGCACTTGAAGCTGCTTTGGATAAAAATGTCTGCTAAATATAACTATTTCTTGAGCAGCAAATCAGACTATCTGACCATGTGACACTGAAAACTGGAGTAATGGCTGCTTTTGATCAAATAAATGCAGCCTTGGTTAGCAAAAGATACTTCTTTTAAAATATTTTAAAAATCTAATATACTTCTGAATGGTAGTGTATAAAAACATGCTACTGAACATTTTCATAGGGATCTGGAGGGGGTTTCCTAAAACCTTTTTTGAAGTTGAACTACTTTCAGTTTGACACACAAAAAATCTTAAAAACACAACCCCTGCCCACTTAAAATACATGCTTGTGTCATTTAGCAACACCAGTATTCCGTAGCTTTTTGCATGTTTCGCAGCAGTTTCAAAGTGAAACTGCATGCTGATGCAATATATGTATAACTTGCAATATATGTATAACACACTTGTGAATGCTTGACCTCACAAGTGTGAGGCTGGTGTGATTGTCTTAGTTTTAGTGCATCTAGAGTTCATTTCAACTGGAAACTGCAGGGATTTGTATGCATAGAAAGGTTTTTTTTTTTTTTAGTTTTGCAGAAATGTAAGGTAGAGGCATGTATTTCCAATCAGCCTGGATAGTAAAAACATGGCGCTCATTGTTCAAGGTGCTTAAAAAACAGCGATATGCAATGCAATGAGTACAGACCTCAATCTATATTATGTCAACAGGCCCTTGCAGCTTTTGTCACACGCATTCGCATGCGGGTTGTTGTCACCTTTTCAGATTTGCTTCTTGATCTCACTGCCCTGATAAACTGCAGGCCAGCAGAAGTAGAATCCTAAAGACAGTCTAAGTAGAGGATATAAAGACAAAGCAGAAATAATTTTATTTGAACATTTGAGTTATTATTCCTAACTTCTTATTGCAGACTTGGGTATATTGACCGATTTTATTTATTTATTTTTTTTAATAATGAAGATTGAATTATTATTATTTTTATATTTTTTTGTAATACGACATACACAGTTGAGCCAGAACTGGTCCCCCACATTTCGGGACATTACAGCTTTACTGAAACTGTTGAGTAGAGAAAAAAGGAGTCAAAAGAGAGCAAAAGACTCCACATTCTCTCCATTTAAATCTCATTTGTATTTAGAAGAAACCACTGAGATGTTAAAGCAAATCCCATTTGTGATTTTCTTTTTTTCTTTCCTGTGCGTAAATGTACGTGTGTTTGTGTGTGCAGATGCAAAAACTCCTTAGTAGCATTGATCGGATAATTGTAAGGAGAGAAAACGCTCCACAGAATCAAAGGTAGATGGTTTGAAGGACGTACAGATGATATACTCATATACTTATGAAAATTCAGAACAAACCTCTTGTGTTAAAAAAAAAAAGAAATACTATGCATGCACAGCTATATGTGTATATACATTATGCATGGAATTACTTGAACCCCAAGGGTAAACATATCAACTCATACAATGTCATACACACACACATCCACATGTAGAGACACACTGCAGCAGCTCTGAGATAATGCAGCAGTGAAAGGGTACTGTCTGCAATCAATATACCCTTACAAGCCATCACTCAGTGGGGAGTGTGTGTGTGTGTGTGTGTGTGTTTGTATGTTTGTGTGTGGGAGAAAGACACAGCGAGAGAGAGAGAAAGAGAGAGAGAGAGAGAGAGAGATGAGTTCAATATTCTTCAGTCCCCCTTTCACTCTAACTAATTACTTTGTTTGTGTGTGTGTGTGTGTGTGTGTGTGTGTGTGTGTGTGTGCGCGCACTCATCAGAAGCTTAGACAGGTGCCTCAGGACACTTCTTATGAGACTGTTTATTCTGCTGTGTGAGAGCTTCAGTATTTCAGGTTGTTTACTGTGATCAGAGAGGAGGAGTGAATAGGAGGACACAACACAATATAAAAACAGAACAGTGGTTGTGTAAAACCTCTTCTGTCCTCTACACATCCTCAATTCACTCCTAGATGCAACTTCAACACAAAAGGAGAAGTTTAGCAAAATGTTTAAGCTGCTCTTTTCCATAGGTCTCAAAACTGAAAAACTGTATGGATAAATTACTACACGTAAAGTTAAAATTTCACATTATTTATAAACTATTACAGTATTTATTACTACTTTGGATTAACTTTATATAATAATTTATAATTAATAATAATTTATGCATTTAGCAGATGCTTTTATCCAAAGCGACTTACAGTGCATTCAGGCTAAAAAAATTTCACCTAACATGTGTTCCCTGGGATTCGAACCCAAACGCAATGCTATACCACTTGAGCCACAGGAACACCAAATATATATACAATATTTATATTTAGCTTTATTTTGTTTATGTTTCAGTTAAGTTTAATACTTAGTTATTATATTTCAGTTAATGTTCCATTGTGCTTACGTTTTTTTAAGTTTTAATTAATCTTATGTTTATATTTTATTTTATTTCAACTTTAATAATTTCAATTAACATTAAAAAAAAAATTTAAATATGGAATCATGGTACATTTTTCTGATCTTTTTTGCACACTCTTTATATCTATTTTAATACTTAAACTCCTTCACAATTTACAGATTTCATACCACTTATATAAAAAATATTTTTGAACGTAAGATAATTTGAATAATTAATAATTTGAAAAATAAAAATAAAAATTATCATAAGTTAATACTTTTGCTTTGAAACTACAATAAAACTGTGTAAAAGTAGTCCATATGAGTTATGCACTATATTTCACATTTTCTGAAACCATATAATATCTTTATGTAATGAAGAAACTGAAGTCTTCCCCTCCTTTGTAGCTCTTTCAACATATTAGATTTTGTGTACATGATGTTGTTGACATCAAAACTGGTGCAATGCACGTTGCAATGCCATATTTGAATATTGCATGAATGCTGCATTGACACAAGGCATGTTCTCAATAAGTCATGCAAATTAGAGGATGGTCTTATGGGAGTGTGGTGTCAATTAAACTGAATCCCCAAGGCAATACTCAATCTCTCTCTCCTACCAAAGCCTAAAGATGAGTTCAGGATGGGGAGCACAGACTTAGTCTTCTTCATCCATCATGCTAAAACTGGCACTGTCACAGCCACAGCCAACTTCCTCTCTTTAGATAAATTAAACTTCTTTATCACTGTACGTCTACATCTTTTGGATTAAATTTATCTTCAAGGCAAAATATTAAGCTGTGATTTCTTGATAGTTTTTATTGGGTGGTAGAAATTGACTAATCATTCAAATAAAATCTTGCTGAATCTAAGCATTTTAATAAAACAGATGTAAAGTCTGTGCAAAAAAGAACAGCAAAAAGTAATATGGTGTTACAAAGATTTTTGGACATCCATGGTAATGTCATGTTTTTGGGACAATGTGTAATGGAAGGGGGTTTATTTATTTATTTAATTATTTATTTTTGTGAACCCTATAATAACCATATTAATAGTTTATTTTTTTTCTTTATTTTTTTTGGACATTAATCAGGGTAATACCTTTTTTAGTACCATGGTAACACCAACTTAAGTTACATGCATAGATTGAATTTAAGTAGAAATGTACAAAAAACAAGCAAAAAGTTATTTAACATGATAAAGAACATAGTGATTTAACGTGTGTCTTGTGTGTCTTTGCTTTGGGTGGGTGTGTGTGTGTGTGTGTGTGTGTGTGTGTGTGTGTGTGTGTGTGTGTGTGTGTGTGTGTGTGTGTGTGTGTGTGTGTGAGCGCACGCTAGATGAATTAGTGGTTCCACTAAAATCATAGAAGATATGAAGGCACAAACAGTGATTATGTTAACACTGAACATAACTGCACTAATGAGCTTGTCAACCTCAAACATCTACAAACATTGTGGCAGAATGAGGAACTCACTCATTTGTTTAGTTTTTTTTTTTTTTTCACTTTCTCTCTGTACCTTCTCAGAAGACATTATTATAGCATCAAGTTTTCCCCTAAACATTATTTTTCAGAGCTCTTTTAGCGCATATAAGAATTTTTTTTTTTTTTTTTTTCTCAGAATAATCTGAGAACACACAATTTAAGCAGAAGTCTCCGTCTTATCTCCATTGAATTGCTGTCTTGGAGATACAGCTGAAAGATTAAAGATCCCGTTTTTGTGTGTGTTTGTCTTAAAATTGTTTTAAATTAGTTCTTTTTTCTTTCTTTTTAATGTAACTTTTAGTAATTTGAGATGCCTTCATTATGCTGTTTAAACACAATATAAAGGAAGCAAACATTTTTTTTTTTAAATTAAAAGGTAAGTATATATTTTTAAAAAGTTAAAAGCTTCAGAACATTTTTTTTTTACTTTATTTTACTTAGTCATTTAAGATGTCTTCATTTTATTATTTATATTTTTTTAAACAAAATAAATGGTACCGGTTTTAAACTGATAAACAAAAACACAACCTAAAGAACTGAATTTTCTGCTTAAGAGCTTCCACTTCTTTTCTCATTCTCATTATCAGTGGAGTGTGTATGCGTGTGTACCTTTGACGTGCCTCATGAACAGCTGTGCAGATTTTACCTGAACCACAAAGTCATGCAGGTGAAAGATCACTCACTTCAACACCTATCTTAGAACAACATGTGTGTTGTAACTGTCTAAACACACACACACACACACACATTCTCACAAACACAGATATGTGTCTACAGTGTCTCTCTCCCTCTCTCCCTCTATCTCTCTCTGAGGTGAAAATAATGAAAAGTAGATCTGTCGATCTGGCCACATCAGCCTCACCACATCTTTTAGCTGTAGGGAAAGCCCGTGTGTGTGTGTGTGTGTGTGTGTGTGTGTGTTTTGTAGGCTGGGGTGTGTGCAGGCAGACTCATTTAGGAGAACCCCTGGCTCATCATCACAGAGATTTAGACATCACACAACATACAGAGCTTGCTGATATGCCTGCGCACACAAATAGAAGTATCATCCCACCCTCCAACGCCCTAAAAAGGGGAAAAGGCACACAGTTCAGACACTCTATACCCCACATAATGTCAGTTATGTAAGTTGTAAAGTTCTGCTGTCAACCTTTCTTTTACACTGCAACTCATCATTTAAAAAAGCAATGTTGAGATAGACTCAACAACTCAGTAAAACATAGTAACCTGTAATTGCTACCTTGAGGGATAGTTGTGTCATGAAAATGTTGCATTTGATTTACTTTTACTTTTATTTGAGGCATAATTAATGTTAAGTGGCTGAATTGGTATTATTAGAATTTTCATTTGATATATAACAAACAAATAGGTTTTGTTATATTCAGTGTATGTTTTGTTTCCTGTCAGCTCTTTGTCTTTACTATACTTTACTTTCTTTTCTTTTTGTTTCCAAAAAGTTATTTTTTTTCCTCTTTGTAATATAGTTTGATCTTGTAGGATCATTAAAAGCTAATATTGAGAAATATCCTCTCCAGACATCACTTTTGGCCATTACTGCTTTTTATACACTACCCTATATACACTATATACAGTATATACTGTATATATAATTATTATTACTATTATTAATATTATTATTTAGAAAGAATAATCTCTGATGCTCACAAATGCTGCACTTATTTAAACTTAAATGCAGTAAAACCGTAATATAGTTAAATATCATCGCAGCCCACGAGAAGATCCTTCCCTTAGAATAAAGAAATCATTCTAATATGCTGATTTGCTGCTCATGAAACATTTCCTCATATTATTATCAGTGTTAAAAACAGTTACTTAATATATTTGTGGGAGCCCTGATGCATTTTTATAACCAGGAGTCTTTGATGAATAGAATTCAAAGGAAAAACATTTATTTGAAATACACATTTTTTGTAACATTATGAATGTCTTACTGTCACTTTAATACATCCTTGATGAATAATACATCCTACACTGACCCTTAGAACAGTATAGTGTATTTCTTTCTTTGTTTTCAACCATTTTATCTGCTTTTTTAATTAATTTTATTCATAAATGGCATAATTTTAGTGTTCCAGCTGGCCCCAGCAACTGATAGTAATGCACGTACTTGCACTTATTTACACTATAGTATAGATATAGTATATTTCAAAACTATTTAAATGTGTAGCATTTAAAAGTGGAAATATTTTATAAAAGTTGGAGAGAATGCAAAAAAAAGGATTACAGTGCTCCCCATCTCCCCTATTTCTCTGTGATCAAGAGCCCTTATACCAGTGTTGTTTTGGAAACGCATGTGTGCCCCAGAGCCACCTCTCCCCTTACACTACTTAAAAAGTAACATTTCCTTCCTTAAACATGCATACAGTCACCTCACTCTCACAGACAGTCAGATTGACAGGCAGCCAGCTCATCAGGTGTCATCAAAGCCAATGAATCACAACCGTAAGGGGGGAAAGGAAGTGAAAAGCATCAAACAAAAAAGAAATAAGAGATGGGAAAAACACAAAGCACTTGCAAGCCAGTGTAATTTAGGTGATTCAGACCACACGTGACTCTGCCTGTCTTGAAATGACCTCATGCTTCCTAAGAAAACTTCCACCTGCACTGGCTCAGCAAATGTATACCCCACAATCCTGCATTCTACAACAGATTTGAAAGCTCCTAGTACATGGCATTCAAAAGACACTTAGCAAAAGAAAAGGCCACTTTGTGCAGGGCTTCCTGCAGGCCAGAGGTGTCACTTGAGAAGGTTGCCTTAAGAAGAAAACGGGAGGGGAAATTGTTTTTAGGTCATTGTGTTTTAATTTTAGCATTGTGCTGCCTTTTTAACAGCAGGGTAGAGAGAGAGAGAGAGAGAGATGGAAAGATCCTGAAGCATGAAATGAACATTTTTAGCAAATTGTATTATTGCACACTGTTTAGCATAACAGTTTAGGCTTTTAAGTGATTTGATTTCATTTAAGGCAACGGGATCAATGAGAATCGGACAGCTGAAGACACCTGCTGTCCCTGCTTACGTTTCCCTAAAAGTCGACCTTTTTCATCCAAATAGAAATTCAATAACCATTCACCTCTGACAGGTGACCTTATGTTTCTACTGAAAGGACAGACACAACGAAATGCAGTCATTTGAACTGTTTAATTCCCCAGTGAATTCTGGAACATTCTCAGGCTCTTAAGGATCTGGTTTAATGACATGAGAGATAAACAAAAATGGAGGGACACCATGGTGGATCACATACAACCAAAAACACCAAAAATACTTTCTTCAGTAGTTCTGTCTCTAGAAGTCATGTCTCTATAGTGTTAGAAAATAAAGCTCTCATGACGTTCCTGTTACATCTTGCATATATTCTTGTAAAAATATATTTTCAAAATAAATAAATATATAAAATAAATATCTTTCAAAAACATAAATTAAAGGACCTAAAGAGATATGTTTGGAGGAGTTTGTCTCCTGTTTGTCCATGCCAGTGTTTGGAAGAGAAGAAAATCTCAAAAGCATTTCACAGAATTCCTTCAGAAGCCTTTTGGTATTTTCAGTAGTAGCAGATATCCATCATCCTCTGGCAAGAAGTCCACCAGTGCTCTCTTTTAATCCAAAATCCCTTGTGTCCTACAAACAGCAGGTGTGAATGGATCTGTTCATCAGGAACTATCCAGACATTTGGTCCCTGCAACTCCAATCCAGGGCTTTCCATCTCCTGCTAATGGTCCAACTTCAGCCCGCAAATAAGGGCCTCTTTCCCTCCTCGTCTGAGCAGCTTTCTCCTGACACAGGTTTGTCCGAGGGGGATAAGGAGCATGCAGGTGCTTTTTGGAGGGGGTTGAATTTGAGGTTCAGTGGCTTCAGCTGTGACCTAGTATCTCCTTGTAAAGCTCAGGAACACGCTCTGGATCCACAGGCCGAGGCAAGAAATGCGTGAAACGCTGGTGCCTCCGAGAACGAGCTCCACCTCGAGACGTTCCATCTTTGTTGAGGGCTACGTAATAATGGGATCCTCGCTCGCCGTGTCGATAAAGGTTAGAAGAGTAAGTGTTGTACCAGTTCTCCTCAAACTGCTCCCTGAACACACACTCCGCTGTCAGCTTTTCCTAAGAGAACAAGAGGGAAGGCAAGGGTTAATCACACTGCAAATGCAAGAATAAACTGTGTCCAAAGGCTATTTGAAATTACACCATAAATCACTCTCTCAATTCAGCACGGCCACGATATGAATGAAATGAATTGTTGCATTACTCAAAATAATATACCAGTAAGAGGAAGAACTGGAAACTATAAGAAGAAAATATATTGGAGCATTGCTATACTTACAGAGCCATACAGTTCGCCACTGATGTTCATTCCCAGATACAGTCCGCTGTCCACACCACGGATGCTCACCATCCCCACAGCGAGGCTAATGAATTCCAATATACCTGTGAGAAAAGCACAGCTGTTAGTTCCCCGTTGTTGAGACAGCAGGATAAGCACATGCAATAGTGGCATCAAACTACCCTATACTTAATTCATGACGTCTTTCACACTTAATCACTGTGTTTGCAATATGGTACTGTTATTGGAACACAGGTTTATGAAAATAATAATAATCACTGTCTTCATAATAATATAATCAGAGTTTAGATTGCATTGCAATTATATATGCATATTATATGTTTTTATTTAAATGTCTTAATATCAGAGTTTTAACCATTAAAATAATCCTCAGTCCTTGTCAGTCTCTGCATGTGCAGTTGCGTTATGGATATGCTTGTGAATGCACAGTGTTGTATGGTTTATTACTATAGTATATTAGCAGCACTGGCTGTATTAATGAAACAACAGTAAATAACACTTACCAAATCTGCTGTGGTCTTTTCTCGTGCCTTGCACCGAGCCGTTCGGTAATATCTCGAGGTGGTAGCCGGTCCTGCAGTAGAGCTGCCGGCGGCGGAGGATCCCTTTCAGATGCGTCAGGTCCGGTGGAGTGCTGCGTGACAGGCGCTCGGCGGAGAAGATGTGCTCGTTCATCGGAGCACCGGAGTCCCCGGGGGGCGTGAGGACGAAATGAGACCCGTGCGCAAAGCTTTCCAAGCCGTGAGAGAAGCTGCCCACCAGCTCGCCGACTGCACCCATCACCGACACTCGAAGAAAAGTTGCCGCGAGGAGAACCCCTGTGGTTTCCCTTTCCCTAGTGTTTTGCGCAGTCACTGCTTGCGGCTTTGACAGACAATGCGTGTTTACATCCGATTCTCTCTCTTTCTCTCTCTTCTGGTTTTAGCACATGCTCTCTCGACCTTCCAGGCTACTCCCCTTTGCTCCGGTCCCCTGTGTATCCAATACTCTCTCTTACGCACTCCAGCACACAAGCTTATGCGGCTTCTCTCCTCTTGTGCTCTCTGGATGCGACTGGCTCTGCTCTGAGACACCAGCTTAAATACGGCCCTTATGTAAATGCCCTCTTGACATATGCTAATTGAGTCCTTTATAGATTACTGTTTGAAACAACTCCTGGATCGTTTGATCCTCTTCTTGCGTCTTCTTTAATTGGTCGGTTTCATCTTCCTCCACGCTTTCAATCCATTGATGGATTATGATAAAAGTGCAGAAAGCAACATTGTGGAGATCATTATAGTCATACAATTCATTGCATCGAGGAAAATAAAAGTGCAGTTGGATGGAGAAGAGGGATGCTCACTGTGTACCGATCCGTTCCGATCCCCGGGGTTTACGCGCTCTGGCGAATCTCTAGTGTGAAGCAGGTGGAAGCCAAGGAGGGGAAAAAAGGAAAAGAAAGGGGGCGGTGCTCGATGGAGAACGAGAGAGAGAGAGAGAGAGAGAGAGAGAGAGAGAGAGAGAGAGGCAAGACTTCAAGGTGTGTAGTAATATCTGCGTAGGCTATGCGTTATCATTAGCAGTTCGTTCCCTAAAGTGTTATCGCAAATCACGATGAAAAAAAAAAAAATTATAATCTTTTTTTTTTCAATTAGAAATGTTCTAGTTAATTAATTATAAAAGAAACGGCACGTATTTCATTGAATTAAACGTGAAATTCTTAAGCTGAAATACTTCTATATTCTAAAACGCAGCCTACTTTTACTTACAACTTCGAAAGGTAAAGTGTATCGTCATTCTTGGATTTAAGCTTCGCTTGGCTGCCTCAGCCAGGTGTAAATTTATATGTCCTATAAAGCGTGCATGTAACTGGCTTTAAAAGAAAAAAAGAAGGAAAAGTCAAAACAACCTAGCTGCACATCTGTGCAAACGCGATCACTGCTCTGTCAGCCCTTACTGATGTCGAAGTGCCTTTGAACAGTGCAGCATAACATGAGATGAGATGAAGTATCAAAGATATCAGAGATCAAAGATTCATTACGCACAAAAGAAGGGTCATTAACACAAAGGAAACGAACTGTTTGATGGCAAATCGTTGATACTATGAATGATTGATATAGAAAATTTTCAACCCAACAGCTTAGTGCATGCCTCAAAGTAGATATTACATGAAAGATAATAGGTATTGATCTGATGTTTTCTTGTGAATTAAAATTGACTGCTCTTAAATGTAGCCAATGCATTTTGTTCATAGTATAATGTGTCTGTATGTATATGTATATATCATTTTTGCAGTATAACTGTATATCATCTAAACATTTAAGTGCCAAACCCCTTGCTATCTCAGGATAGATCACTTTAACGTAGGTGATTTATCAACGGTTCTCTCAAGAGATACGTTCTCCCACGTCGTCCCCCTTAGCTCATTAGTATTTATGATCTCCAAAAATACCATAAACCAAAATCAATGTGGTCAGCTAGAGCAGGATCAATCCACAGGCGCAGTGGATCGATCACTTACAATAGAGATGTCAGTTATGTGCCAGATTTCGTGGTGACATTGACAGTTTGCTTAACTGTCATCCTAAAACAAGTCAAAGGAGTTTGGCGTTTTTCATAAAAGATTCATATAGACTCTGATCAGACTTTGGAGTCGAACTCCAGATGTGCAAAGCAGATGTGCGCATTCGACTTCAATGACTGCAAGAGGCGAAACTGTTTGCGTATAACACTGCAATAGGGGTTGTTGAAATAGCCTATGTGTGAATGGATGTTACAATTGTCTAAACATGAAAAGGCCTAGTTTTTTACTTAGTACAGACTTCTTAAATACATTTCTGTCACTAATATACATTTTTAGTACATTTGCTGAGGTTCATCTCTATATTATAGTTCGTTTATATTATCTGTTATGTGTAAGTATATAAGTAAAAATTATTTGTATTATTTCCTGTTGAACGCGACTTGTTTAGCTCTTTTTAACATAGATTAAACATAGATATAACTTATTTGAAACGCATACTTGTTTGTAAAAGAGACAACCCAAACTTTTATTTTGACTACTTTTGAGGGGTTCAAGCCTGGGAGTTAGACCCGCCCCATAATTATAGTCATACATGTGAGTTACCAATCGCTTTCATTACATTTTATGTACATTTTTCATATAGGTTTAAAAATGAGCAGAGATAGCATACTAAGTGGACTTTCTGCTGCTCTGGTCTGGGTGATACCGGTGAGGGAACCACAAATCTCGCGATGTATGAATCGGTAATCTTGTACAAATTCTGTCATACCAACAATAATGGCCGCTGTGCGCAGACTGGGAGTCATATTTAGGAGTTTGTTGGTGTCGTCGGCTCCGCGGAATGTGCTTTTTCGTTCTCCAGTGAAGGATAACCGATGCAGACGCCGAGGAAAAGCGGTTGTTGCCGGAGGAGCGGTGTTGTATTATGATTTCTCAAAAATGAGCGGATTTAGAGGGAGGGAAGCCCCGATAAATGAAATAGGCTGTCGGGCTCTGATGCCCGCTGTAGCCGCAAAGAATAAGGTATGACTGTTCCTGTTCTCAGTGCCTTGTAAAACTGCTTAGTAGTTTTTCTATTTCCTATTACTTTTCCTCTTTTTTTTTTTTCTTGTGCACTCAAACAGTCAAAGCTCGGATGACAGTGCGCATTTGTGTGAAGCTGCAGCAGGAAGAAGGGCGCTTTCCTCTGTCATGGTGCTGAAATGACCAGTGACTCACGAGTGACTGTTTCAGATCACATATCTAAGCGTTAAGGTTGGATAAAACAGTTATGCACCTATCTGTGATGCATCACAGAGACCTGTCAAACAGTAATCTGGGTAACACTTTAGAATAAGGTTCCATTAGTTAATGTTAGTTAACTACTTTCGTTAACATGAACTAAGCAAGAACAATCCTTCTACAGCATTTATACGTCTTAGTTCATGTTAATTTCAACATTTACTAATGCATTATTTAAATCAAAAGTTGTGCTTGTTAACATTAGTTAATGCACTGTGAATTACCATGAACTAACAATGAATAACTGTATTTTCATTAACTAACATTAACGAAGATGAATGAATACAGTAATAAATGTATTATTCATTGTTTGTTCATGTTAATTAATACATTAACTAACATTAACTAATGGAACCTTATTCTAAAGTGTTACCGTAATCTGTATAGCCTGTCCGCGTTGAGCTGTCGTATCTAAGTAGAATTCTTTAGCACGTGCATCTAAACATATTTTTTGGGATTTTTGTTCCTTTGGCAGACAGTCAGGTTTGGTTTCCATGAGCTGCCAGATGTTTTCATCTGACTGTTCCACTTAGTAACTAAATGTTTTCCTGATTGGAGTAAAATGTTGCAGTTTAAGTGCTGTGTGTGTTACCCTTTAAATAACAAATTTCTTTGACTTTTGACTCTAGTCCATAGAGATAAATGATTATGATTTTCATACATATAAAATTCAATGTGTTTTTCAAGTGTTGTTTGATCCTTTAAAATGTTATGGTCATTTTACACCATACAAATACTTTATCCTAAATGACAGCATAATGCTGTGGTCATGTTTTGATGCATTAGTGTATTTCAGGGCAGAACATATTAACACCTTTTATTTTTAATGTATATATATATATATATATATATATATATATATATATATATATATATATATATATATATATATATATATATATATATAAAATGATAATTGATTCCATAGATAATTCCTTATTCAAAAACATTTTGAATGTTATTACAAAAAAACAAACAAAAAAATCCAAATACTTAACTTTAGTAACTTTTATTGTATTATAAAGGTTATTTTATAAGGGATCCAGGTATTAAAATATTATTTGCTTTAATAAATAAAATCTAAATCTGGGTATATTTTATACTTGTGTGTATAAAAAGTTCTTTTAAATTGTATATTTTATTTTATAACTAAATCTATGTATTTAAGTATTTTAATATGACAGACACTTTTATCCAAAGCAACTCACAAATTAACAAGAAGGAGATTTCCAGGTGTCCGTCTTTGACTACATTATTTAAATAAGATAAAAATGGTAAAACGACAATCATTATGTAGGCATGCTATATAAATGGAAGATATGACTGTCCCCAGTACTTCATAGTGCACATTAAACAGCATTTTTGTTAAATATTACAATTTTTATGTAGATCTGATGTTTAATTAAGACATCATTATGAATTAAATGGTTTGTTGTTGGGCCTTAATCTAATAAATGATTTGCTAGTGGGCTAATTAATACATATTAGAAACAAACATCATTAACGGTTCTTAATGGAAAAGACCAAAGCTGTGCAAGAGAGCCACAGAAGTGCTTAATTATTACGTAGTTGCACATGCGTCTGTGGAATAGTCATTAAGACATTTACAGTTTACAGGTAAAGTCACTGAAATAAAAAACTTAAGATATTAAAGAGACCTACTGACTCTGACACCCAGGGTCTCTGATCACCTGCGTAAACATGCTTTAGTCCTGCTATGGGGTGACATGAGGACTGGAAATGTGGCCAGAGCAATACAAGGAGACAGGAAGGATGGCTCATTGTACTTGAAGTAAAAATCTCCATATAATCATGTGTCCGACCAGACATGTTCTAGACCTAAAAGTCTTGGTGGACGATTTTTTTTTTTTTTTGATAGTTGCATTGTGTCTGAAGCAAAGCCTGTAGGACAAACTGAGCCTGGCTGGTTGCCATGAGACTGTTTAGCCCAGCTCTCCCTCTGTACTCTGACAGTGAACTGCATCTGCTCAAAAAAGGAAAAAAGGCTACACCAAAAATCTTGTTGTTTTGTCTGATTGATAAATATTATGGTATGAGACCCCCATCCTGATCTTATCTCACCGGCCACCCTTTTTCTGTTTCTGTCTGTCTGTTATTCTTAGTGAAGAAATCTTGGAGGTCCCTCACCAAACAGGTATGTTGTAAATGTATTTGTAATGCATGGTGTGTAGATATGATAGCAAAGTTCAATTATTATTTATAGGTAATATTTAGATTTGCATTTCATTGTATGTACAGTCCTGAGAGTGAATCATTCATCCCATATAGCATGTTTTGTCATGTTTTACAGGAGTTGGAGAAGATCTTGTCCGACACTCCACCAGTGTGGAAAGGAACATCCAAGCTGTTCCGGAACCTTCGGGAACAAGGTGAGTTTTGCATTCCAACTCATTAGAAATTAAACACTTTACAGGGGTCATACGCAAAAAAAAAAGTTTATGAGGCTGCATCTATGCATCTATCAAAAATGTAGTAAAATGGTTTGGGAGTCTGACTTGTAACCCAAAGATCGTGGATTAGAGTCTCGGTACCGGCAGGGATTGTAGTCCTCAGTGTCACATGATCCTATATAAATTATTCTAATATGCTGATTTGAACAGTATAGTGTAAAATGATATTATGTAAAAAAGATTTTGTTATTATGCTGTTTTTAAAAGTACCATGGCATTATCATTCTTTTTTGTTTGTTTGTTTGTTTCTTCACCACAATATCTTGACCTTCTTTGAATTATCTATTCATATACCAAGTAGAGACCATGGAATATGAATATAGAATTCATTTAACCTTTAGTATCAATGTACCGTGATATTACGACCTGATCAGTGTACCACAGTATCATCGTTTTATTTTATTTTTTTATTTATTTAAAGAGCATGAGAAGAGAACAATAGGGCTAAAAATTATTTCTCAGTGTAGTGGTGGCTGTACAGAATCATATGAAATCAAAGCCAGTCCTTCAGAGTTTAAATTGCCCATTCTTGTCTCTTTCTCTTTCTTGCTTGCTCTCTCTCAGTAGGTACCAGTCAAGCACAGGCCTGAGGCTTTCACTTCCTGTGAGCACTCCTAAAAATAGCTTGGTTCACTCTCTACATCTCGCTCTCTCTCACTCTTTCCATTTCCTCTCTCTCATTCTCTCGCTAGGTCCAGTGCAACATACATTCTCCGGGCAAAATACCTGCTTGCTAGCCAAAATGAAGATTGAAACCTAAAAACAGGGTGCAGAATTGCATTAATACTTAAATATTGTTGAAATAACAGCAGAAGCAAGCAGTTCTTCAGCAGCACAGCCACAATTAAAGGATTTGCTTGTGGCATGCGTAAAAGAACTTGCTCACACCACCAGCTAATTCCCAGTGGTGATAATTATATACACACACACACACACACACACACACTCCACCCTCTTACACTACAGCACGACTTTAAAAATAATCCCTCTGAATTCTGTTCTTCCTTGTATTATAGTTTTTTTAAATCATCACCTTAAATTGGCAGCAGTTCATTTATCTTGTTGGTTTCACTGATGTGGAGCCATGCATCCAGAAGATGCCCGTGCACAAGAAGCTTTTAGTTTGAAACAGCGTCAGATCTCAAGCTGTGGTAATGATAGCAAGCAAATGTTAATTGTGGAAGCTATGCTAACAAGATCCGTGAATGTGCTCAGGTCTCTAAGGAGCAGTTTCTAAGAGGATGCAAACTAAAGGGAAATCTTGGTGTAGAACTAAAAGGAGGCATGAGAAGTATGACTTTCAGTATGACTTCAGTATGACTTTGAGAAAACCATATAGTTAGGAAATTAATACAAATTAATGATTGTTCTGGTCCCACAAGCAAATACATGTTCTGTTTCCAGATTTTATTTTATTTAAAAAAATATTTATTTGCATTATTTTATTTATTAAATTGTTTATTTATTTAGATTTTATTGCAAACCATAAATTAATAATTTTATTGCAAACCATAAATTAATAATTATTAATATAAAATAAAAAGTTATGCAGTTATGCATTGATATGATAACTAACTAAACAGGCTTTTTTAAAGAAATTATGAGAAAATACTTCATGTCAAAAGTCATTCATCCATTTAAATGGTTTGTTTGGAAAAAATCTATCAGTTGCTATAAACCAACCAACCAAAGTTTCTGCAGGTCTTAAAATGCAGGTCCAAAAATTAAGGCCCTAAAATGTGCACTGCAAATAAAAATAATAATAATAAAAAAAAAAAAAATATATATATATATATATATATATATATATATATATATATATATATATATAAATGTCTTCCTTTTTGTTTTGTTTTCCAATCCAAATATCTAAACATTCTTAAATCAAGATACATTTTCTTAAGATGCAAAAAAAAAGACATGAATTCTTGTTTCCTTAGAAATTAAACAAATTTGATATATGCTTAAAACAAGAATATGAAAACTTGTTTACTCTTTGAATTAACTGTATTTTGTAACCACACTGGCAGATATTTATTCTTGCTTTAATAATAAACTCACTTTGTTTTAGTCAATTTCTCAGAAAACAAGTATTCTTATATACTGTAATTTTTCTTCTGAAGGTACATTGATTTGAAAATGACTGAAAAACAATTCCTAAATACCAAGGAAGAACATCACTTTTTGCAGTGTAATCAGAAGGTATAGAAAATATTTTCCATTGATGTTGTTATGCATCAAGTTCGGGATCCAGACCATTCTTCTCATGCCAGTGTTTTTGCATTGTAAATTGAGAACACTCGGTATGTGAACCTTTAAAAGTACGAATCATCTCATACAAACACATCAGATTTAGCATTTAAACTTAATGCATCTCTAGGAGCCAGGCTAAGTATTGAGACTGTGTTGAACAAGAATGAATAGAATGTAAAACAGCGCCAACGAGACCTGCTCAAAAAAAGATTTACTACATATGTAAGCACCATGTAAACATTAACAAAATTTCTACAACTAAATAGCAATGTTTTACTAGTTTAAAGCAGCTTTAGACATATATTGATGTCTTTAAATTTGTTTTAGATCTCCAGTGATAACCTTTGACCCCTAGTCTTCAGCTCTAATGTCAGCCACAGAATTGGCAGGGTACTGTAAAGGAATAGTTGCCTAAAAACAATTATGAACCCTGTTTTATTCCATGAAACACAATAGTAGATGTCAGTTTCAATTAAACATCTGGTCTGGCAAAAGGGAATAACGTCTTCTAAGGAAACTAGTAATTATGCCCAAATGTTCTAATCTGATTGTCTCTTCTGGCTCGAGTTGTCTTGCTCAGTGGACTTTTGAATGGCTCTGTATTGCTTGAGTGAGTGTGTGAGACTGCGGGTGTTGGGTTGAATTTTCAGTGTCAGGTTTTCCTCCCGAAGGCGCCCAGGCAGTGTCCCGTAACACTCAGTCCACTCACCCTGAACTATCTCTATGCCTGCTACTGTCTCCATGTCCCCCTTCACACAGAAGCTGTGGAGAGGAATACTTTCAGTGGAGGTGTAGGGAAATGTACCCCTTCTCTCTGCCCTCCCCCAGAGCCTTTACATAACACAACTTCCATCTTTCCATCAGCCCACCTCGCTTTGTCTCTTTTTGGCTTTTTCTCTTACCCTCTCTTTCCTTCGTACTATACTTTGCCGCTTTTCTCACGAGTCTAACAAAAGCAAGGACAGTTCCCTGTCTAAATGGGGCACATCTCCTGGTCCTGACGGATGCGTCTAGAACACCCTTATCCAAACAGAAGCCTTTGAACGCATCCTCCGTCTCCATGGCGGTCACACACAGTGTCAAAGTCTTCAGCTTGAGTGTGTGGGCCAAACGCAGGGCAAATGTTGCCTAAATGTAGACGGACACTTTAGCTGAGAGGCACCTTTTTAGATGTTATCATCATGAAAGTTGGTATTACTTGTCCATTTTTTGGAGCAGGAGAAGAAGGGAAAGGGGTATGTGACTCCATCTATCTCTGGAGGCCCCTAGCTTTGAAAATCAGTAAACATTTTAATCCAAGCTTCAGATGAGCCGCCTCCGGAGGTTTCAGTTTAGACAAAGAGTCAAAGAAAAAGGAGAGATTATAAAAAGGGAAGACGAGGCCATTTGTAGGTTGTTAGTGTGTAACTGTACATTAGGAGAATGGATGTGACCCTTTGATTTTTTCTTTTTCAGGCATCATCGCTTACACTGAGTATCTCTTTCGGCTCTGCATTCTGACAAGTGAGTATATGACCTCTATCCCTCTGTCTCCCTCCCTTAAACTTGCATTCTTATCCCATGCTTTATTTTTCCTTTGCCCCTCTTTTTTTAAATAAGCACAATATGCATGTATCCTATTTTAAGCATGAATTAAAGATCATCTAGTCCATGGAGGTTTTACTTCTAGTGGCTCGCAAGGCTTCAGACTTGACTTTATTTAAAAGGAAGATTTTACTTCTCAGGTTGCAGAGTTCTTAGGAATATCTTATTTAAATGTCAAATGTTTCTTATAAAATGATCTGGAAGAAATATAAAAAATATATTTGTTTAAACAAAAGAATATTCCTAAATTTACACATTTCCTAGTGTTTATCTCCAATTGTCAGTTTTTTGGTGTCTCGCATAACTATTTTAGATTCTTATATATCAGTAATTCAGTATTTCATATCACAAAATTTAACTAGTGGGGGAGAAAAATGTAAATTAAATATTGCATTTGTAAAGTATGCATTTTGCCTTGTGCACATATAAAGTTTCATGCACATTTATCATAGACACAAATGACACCTATGTTGTATTACACTAACTAAGATATGTGCATATGGATAGAATAGCCAAGATAACTTGATGGAAGAATTCCATGTTCATATTGAAATCTCAAACTTTGGTGTTATGTTACATTGTTGAGATCTAATCTGAAACTTTTTTTTATTTTATTTTTTTTTTAAGATAAAAAAATCTGCAACGCAGGAGGCATGATTAAAAGTCTTCATGTGATCTCCATTCAGTGTTTAGGAATAATAACTGATTTTGTTTAGTAAATCTAGTTTATGATTTTACATTCGTGCAGAGTTGTCTGATTAAGCTAGTGGTAACAGAAACACGCATGTTCTCACTGCTGCTGTTACTTGGGCAACATAACAAAGTGAAGACATGTTGCTCTTGACGGGTTCAAAAACATCTGAAGAGAGTGATGAAAGCTAAAGTGTATTGCGAGTTTTCAGAGCGATAACAGGTTCATAGAAATGTGGGCCTGGCCTCTGATTAAGCCACCTAGTGGTTGAATGTTTAATGGTGGTTGGCAAATTGACTGCAACATTTCCAGTGCTTGATGATATATATAAAATCTAATCTTTGGTTAAATTCATGCCGCAGCTTATTATAATAATATGACATTCTTTTCTCAACTGTTCTTCAGAGCCTCATGCAGGCTTTAAGATTGCCTTTAACATGTTTGATGCTGACGGTAACCAGATGGTGGATAAAGGGGAATTTCTTGTGGTGAGTTGATAGAGTATTGATTCTGTCCATAGATGTTTGTTTTTAAAAATAATATTTTAACTGACCATTATTTTTTTCAGGAATTTAGTTTATGATAATATTGTAATCTGTTTTACAGTCCCAGTTCTCCCAAAATGTAAATAAAAAATCACAATCCTGTATAAAAATAGTAACGTTACATATTTGCACATTTATAAAAACTCTTGAACATGATGATCAACATTTTCAGAAATGTTTTCCTCCTGTCCCTGAACCATTTGTTGGGGGGGATAAAAATCTTTGTTTACAATAGAAAGTGTCATAAACAGTATTTAAATATAAACAGTATTTAAGTGTTAATAATTATTGAGGTGTTGGCATTATCTGATTGGAGCATATTTATTTAGTCAGAAAGGGATTAATAGAGATACAGTTAATGTCTTTATAAAGCTTGTAGTTTGTTGTGCCAAATCATTAAAAGCGACCGCGTCGCTTCCATTGTGAGCGCGCATACCGCGCTCCTACATTTGAAATAACGAACTTGAGCACGCAAAAGACGCGATATGTGAACGGCCCCTTATGCGTGTGCATGAGCAGCGCTCGTTCTTGTTGTGTGTGTATGTGACTGACAGACAGCCCCCTGTAGCATGCATGAGATCTCGCAGATTTCACGGACAAACGTCTTAATAATATCGCAAATTAGAAATGTTTGGTAAGATAAAATGTGCATTATTACGCAAATCTTTTCATCATCGTCACTCTTTATTATTAAGCGGGAGTTTTCATACTGTTATGTCTTTGCATGGGCCGCACTCGTTGTGGTGTGTGTGTGTGTGTGTGTGTGTGTGCCCATCCCTATATACAGGTCCTTCTCAAATATTGTGAAAAAGTTCATTATTTTCCATAATGTAATGATAAAAAATAAACTTTCATATATTTTAGATTCATTGCACACCAACTGAAATATTTCAGGTCTTTTATTGTTTTAATACTGATGATTTTGGCATACAGCTCATGAAAACCCAAAATTCCTATCTCAAAAAATTAGCATATCATGAAAAGGTTCTCTAAACGAGCTATTAACCTAATCATCTGAATCAACTAATTAACTCTAAACACCTGCAAAAGATTCCTGAGGCTTTTAAAAACTCCCAGCCTGGTTCATTCAAAACCGCAATCATGGGTAAAGGCTGGTTCACACGGCAGGATAATTGGGCCGATTTTAGCCCCGATTCAGCCCTTCCGACAATCTTAGGATGCTCCGATTATCGTAAAATAATCTGATCAAATATTCCTGCCGTGTGTGGTGTGTTAAGACTAATCTCCTCTGCTCGGAAGAATGTCGGGACCGCTCCGATCTCAAATCGGGGATATCCAACATGTTGGATTTATTTTGCCCGATTTCTTCTCGTGTGTGGTGTCCCCCGAGGACAAATAATCACGCAGCCTGTGGACTGTGGCGTGTAGCCAATCAGAAAGCGAGGTGACGAGGCAGTGATAGTACCGGGAAACAAAATCAAAACAGCCGGCGTATATAATATAACAAATACAAATAAAGTCGATGGGCATAACTACATCCACAACTGCAGTCCACCAGAGTACATGGAAACTAATATATGAATGTTTATTTCAACGGTTATTAATCTGTGTAGTACGTAACAACATTTCTATGAGATAAAACAACAACTTATCTCCATATCATGATATAGCAAGTATAGTCCATGCTCGCGTCGTCTCCACCTCTTTGACCATCGCCTTTTCTTATTTTTCTTATGTTTTTTTCCCCGTTAAAAACAAAGCACAAACAATGGCCACTGCATCCTCTTTGTCCGCCATTATTGTTTACTCTAAAGTCACGTTTGATCTCGAGGGATTTTGCGAGATTTCCCGTCTGACCTGGGAATGCTCGGGAGTCAAATCGGTTCGTGTGTGATGTGTTGATATTGCCGTGTGGCTGCACACCACACACGGAGCGACCAAAACTGTTAGACCCGTGATTTTTTATCGCCGTGTGTGGGGTCTCTCAGGTTTGGAAAATCTGCCGACAATTTTAAAATCGTCCCGTGTGAACCAGGCCTAAGACTGCCGACCTGACTGCTGTCCAGAAGGCCATCATTGACACCCTCAAGAGAGAGGGTAAGACACAGAAAATTTCAGAATGAATAGGCTGTTCCCAGAGTGCTGTATCAAGGCACCTCAGTGGGAAGTCTGTGGGAAGGAAAAAGTGTGGCAAAAAACGCTGCACAACGAGAAGAGGTGACTGGACCCTTGGGAAGATTGTGGAGAAGGACCGATTCCAGACCTTGGGGGACCTGCAGAAGCAGTGGACTGAGTCTGGAGTAGAAACATCCAGAGCCACCGTGCACAGGCGTGTGCAGGAAATGGGCTACAGAGAAGCAGCACTGGACTGTTGCTCAGTAGTCCAAAGTACTTTTTTCGGATGAAAGCAAATTTTGCATGTCATTCGGAAATCAAGGTGCCAGAGTCTGGAGGAAGACTGGGGAGAAGGAAATGCCAAAATGCCTGAAGTCCAGTGTCAAGTACCCACAGTCAGTGATGCCATGTCAGCTGCTGGTGTTGGTCCACTGTGTTTTATCAAGGGCAGGGTCAATGCAGCTAGCTATCAGGAGATTTTGGAGCACTTATTGCTTCCATCTGCTGAAAAGCTTTATGGAGATGAAGATTTCGTTTTTCAGCACGACCTGGCACCTGCTCACAGTGCCAAAACCACTGGTAAATGGTTTACTGACCATGGTATTACTGTGCTCAATTGGCCTGCCAACTCTCCTGACCTGAACCCCATAGAGAATCTGTGGGAAATTGTGAAGAGAAAGTTGAGAGACGCAAGACCCAACACTGTGGATGAGCTTAAGGGCGCTATCGAAGCATCCTGGTCCTCCATAACACCTCAGCAGTGCCACAGGCTGATTGCCTCCATGCCACACCGCATTGAAGCAGTCATTTCTGCAAAATGATTCCCAACCAAGTATTGAGTGCATAACTGAACATAATTATTTGAAGAAAAACATGGTTAGGCCCTAGGCCCAGAGGTTCTTACAAATGCCAGCACTGCAACGATTGTGCTAATGTAAGACAAACCAAAATTTTTCATGATGTTGGTTCTCAAAAGTAATTCACTATTAACCATTTTATAAACTGCCAAACTACCTTTGTCATTTATAGATTGGAATGTCCTATGTGTGAAGTCTTTTATGTAGGAAGAACTAAGCGGCGTTTATTGGACAGACTGGCTGAACACAAATACGCAATTCGCACAGGAAACACCAACTATCCCATGGCAAGACACTATATGGAACATCACAATAGTGACCAATCCACCTTACAGGTCTGTGGGATTGACCACATTCCTTTGTCCTTAAGAAAGGGCAATAGGCAAAGGTAGCTGAATCAACGGGAAGCTTTCTGGATATTTCACCTACAGGCTACGAAATATCCAGGCTTGAATGAGGAACTTGGCCTTAGTGTATATCTTTGATGTTCTGTTGTTCTATGGTGGTTTGAAATTTATATACTATGCTTGTATTTTACTTTTATGGGTCACTGTGTTGGGTACAGGTATAGTCCTTTCATGAAGTTAGTTTTTGTGTGTACTTAATTGATTTGTTAAGAAGTGAAAATGATGACATCTGCTGTCTCTTGTGTGTACTAACAATTATAACCTTAGCACAACAGTTGATAGATGGAGGCTTCTGATTGGTGGACTGTTAATTCATAAGAAACTTTGTTTGTTTGAGATCTGTTTAACTCCCAGAAGAAGGCATGTAGCCGAAACGCGTTGGAGTTTTTTAGAAGGTTAATGTGACCAAGCCATAATAATAAAGGCTTTTTTACTTTTGTAATTGAGAGTGCCTTGGAGTTCCTTTTTCATTTATAATTATTTGAAGGTTGACTGTTTTTGTATTAAAATCACTTTTCTTCTATTGGTCGGATGAAATATGCTAATTTTTTGAGATAGGAATTTTGGGTTTTCATGAGCTGTGTGCCAAAATCATCAGTATTAAAATAATAAAAGACCTGAAATATTTCAGTTGGTGTGCAATGAATCTAAAATATATGAAAGTTTAATTTTTATTATTACATTATGGAAAATAATGAACTTTTTCACAATATGCTAATTTTTTGAGAAGGACCTGTATAAGTCGCATTTATTTAGAACCAAGCACCAAGAGAAAACATTACCGTCTACAGCCACGAGAGGGCGCTCTATGTTTTCAGTGTAGACTACAGGAGCACAGAGCAGCATAGAGCGCCCTCCCGCGGCTGGAGAAGGTAATGTTTCCTCTTGGTTAATTTGTCTTAGGTCATTTCTCTTTGTTCATGTCATATTAATTTTGATAAATAAGTCGCACCTGAGTATAAGTCGCAGGACCAGCCGAACTATGAAAAAAAGTGCGACTTATTGTCCGGAAAATACGGTATATCCTGAAAACATCAATTGGCCACCCACTGTAAACTTCCTCTAAACTTATATTTGTTTTGCCTGTCCCGGATGCATAACACTTTTTATCTCATTCACATGTCCAGTTTATCAAGGGCTGTCTGAGAGGGAGCATCATCCTCTCTAGGAGGCTTGCGAAAGTGTGCCGGCTGTCATGTGGTTAAACCACTTTCTACCCTTTGCATGTTTAACCTGTCTTTGTCCATCTCTTCTTATGTTATTATCTCCTTCCTCTCCTCTTCCGCATGCTGTGACCTCTCCTCTCGTCTCTGTGTAGAGTATACAGCTCTGTGGATATCAGGTTGTCCCTGTAAACAGCGTATGTATCTCCCCCAGCTCTCTGACCTGTGAACTATAACCTCTGTGTGAATTTTGGATGATGGGTAAATGAGAGAGATCTGCAGATGACTGAATGAAAACGTGGAGGGAGGTGGAGTGGACCTCAGAGGTCAGAGAGCATGTGTGTGTTTTGCCACAATCAGTCTAATTTGATTCTCATTGATTTTAGTTTCTTTAAACACAGCGTGTCAGTTACAAACTTCATCAGTGGGCTATAAAGAACAGGTTAGGGTAAGAGTGGGTGAAGATGTTGGTGTAAAATGTGTTTTCTATTGAGTTAGCTCTGGAGTCTTTCACATTCACTTACGTTTAGTCACTTGTATTACATCTCTCTTGTTCACTGTGTAATGTTTCTAAATTCAAAATATCCCTGTTGGGACTTCTGTCAAATTTAGCTCACTTTAGTGGACAATTCTGTCCACACAAAAACACATAATTCCACTTTCACATTTAACTCCTGCACAAACGCTTTTGTATATCAGTGAATCTGGTACAGAAAGAGAGACAGATTGAAAGACCTTGGTCCATTATAGTGACTCCTTACAGCACAAGACTGATGTGAGAAATATATTTCCTGTTTTCCTTATCCTGATGTGACAGTATTAGCCTCTCAGCTTTTGTATTCAATAAATCGGTACAAAATAACTGACAACAAATCAATTGTTGAATACTTGAATGCGCTGCCATGTTGTGAAGCACATATGAAGTCATTTGTTTTAATTACTCAAAAGTTCAGAAGCAGTTATTCTGCTGATATCATGGTCAATGTGTATCACACACATACACACACAAACACACAAACTACACACCATATAACCACATACAATTAGCATTTGGCTAACATCAACAAGTTCCCCCTCCTAGTCTTCATATTAATCCTTATACAGTATATTTGACTGGTTTAGGTTGCTGAATTTGCTATATTTTTTCATGGTTGAGAAAATGACTGAGAGACCACCCGACACATCCTCTTATTAACCATGTCAAGAAACTAACATGATAACAGCTTTCCATCTCATGCTAAACCCTCTGCAGGTGCTAAAAAAAAGAGAGTCAGGAGTTAGTGCCCAGGAGCTTCTGGGACATGCTGAGACGTGGTGCGAGCCAAGCCCTGTTTTCTGACCTGGCAGAGGTACAACCATAGCCCTCTGTCCTCCTGTCTCATTCCATGTTTTTATTCATCCCTAGCTATCCCTAACACAGTGTTCTCACCGGTAAAAAAAGGTACATCATATCTGTCATTCCTCCTTTTACCTTATAAAACATCATTGTCATTTAATAACCCTGGAATATTCTTTTATTTAATAAAAAAAAAAAAAATCAGTTTCTTATTGTGTATTTTATCAACTGCTGATCTGCTAGAAAATATGTCTTTGATGCGCCATTCAAAATAAATAAAAACACGACAAGAGATGTTTGTTACTATAAATTCATCTGTTAGAAAAACATTAGACTGTGTGTTTGTGTGTGTTGGGGGGGGTGTTTCTTTCAGTGTTCATTTAGTATTATTTTTACATAATAATGCTATACATTTTATATATACTTTTATATACACCCTCAAAAAAAAAAGGTTCAAAAGTTGTACCTAAAGAGTCAATATTAAAGTGTACCTTTCGAAAAAAGATAAAGATAGGTTTAATTATTATATATATTTTTGTTCCATTTACATTTTAGTTTAATTTATTTTTGAATTACCTGTAAATAGTTGCATTACATTTTAATTTTAGTTTAATAAAAAATTTTTATTATTATTACTATATAGGTTTAATTTTTTTTTTATTCATTTATGTGTGTATAATTTGTAAATATATGCCATATTTCAAAAGGAAGTTTTGATTATGCTGAATACTAAGAAACAATAAAAAGACCGGTTTAGGTTTCAGGTTTAATATGATTTTTTACAGAGAATTTTGCAGAGAATTGCTGTCTTTTTTAATACTTCATCATTAACAGTTTTTTGTCATCTCAGCTTATCGATTTCAGATTTTTTTTGCATGTGCAGTTTTTGCATTTAATCGACTGTGAATCATAACAAGCTCATATTGTATGCTCTCAGCGGTGAGGCACATTAAAGGCCTTTGTTTATGCACTGATTCAGAATAAGTCTGCTCATCCTGACGGTGTGTTTGTGATCTGATGGCTAATAGAGGGCGTCAGTAGGAAGCAGGAGTTTTAATGATTATGGAGAGCTGTGTACAGATGCCCTGTATTTACTTAGTCTGTTTTTCACAATGAAAGGGTCATTTCAGCTTGGCTTCCTCAGATGACACAGCAGTTAGACAGGTCTGTTTGTCTGAGTTGACAACTGCAGGGTACCAGACATTGTGTATCTGTGGGCTAAAGGGCGCATGCTAGCATGTGTGGAAGTGTGATTGGGGTTACTCATCTTAAAAGTCGACAGCAGTAATGACTGTTTTTATCGCTGTTTTTAGATCAAAGAGTAAATCGCTTCAGGCAATGTCTAAGTCACACTGTGGGCCCGGCTGTGGTGCTACATGGAATGATGACCTCACATTAATGGTTTCCTGTAACCACAGTGTTGTGATGTCACACTTCCAGCAGATTGATGATGAAATTGTGAAAAGAAAAAAAATAACAGCTGTAAATGTTTTAGATAAATGAAAGATTCATCAATCCATCTGTTTCAGTCACATGACTTTTATGCTTGCCTGCCATAATTATGACCATCAGCGAACAAAGTAATAGGGTGAAAACAAAAAATGCATGAGCAAAATACCAAGAAAAAATTAAAATTGGACTTGATCCATTCCTGTGTATACCTACACTTACATATGCATCACACTAATAATGTTCTTTACCATAAACTCGTCTACAGTTGTATGTACAATGTACAATGTTGCAATATGGTGTTTTTTATTAATGTTTTTTCTTATCATAACACTATGTTGATAAAACAGAAAACATCTGCAATATGTGTCTGAATTGATCTGGCTAGTGAAATGGAATCATTCCTTCTGTCATTTCCTGTCTGTCTTTAACTTTCCACTGATTGTCTCTTCATGGATAGGATTTTAAGCTAGAGGTACAGCAGTGGCATGGACTTGCATTCTGGCTGACTTCATTGCACTGAGGCCCATGGGGAAAAGAGCTGTTTAGTGTTTTTGGCTGGTTTTACCTGGTTTCAGCATGATATGCTCTTCTTGCAGATGAGGGTGAAGCATGAAAAAAAAAAATCAACCACCTAAACTGGCCTTGCACTTTTCAGCCACCTTCCTCCAGAGGTTTTATTGCACTAACTTTTCCTGAGCTATGCTTGAAAAAGGAATCATGATACTTAAAAGATCGCTCAAATTGATCTTGAACATTAGCTTTAAACAGTTTAAACAATCTGAAGATTAATTCCAGAGAAGTAAAGGTGGGATTTGCTTACATGTGTGCATTTCCTTCACAAATCTCTTGAACGTTTGCTGGGGAATTGCATGCGATATGGATGCTTTGTGTATCTTTTGTTGTCATGTCTTGGTCTATGTGCTCTACATTTCCCTTGGCTTGACACTGTGTACACCTGGTATTCATGTCCAGTCCTTACAAACGATTTTAGTGAACGGCTCTCTTAAAACACATTCAGCGGTAATTAAATAAAACAGATGTACACAGGGAGTCTATATAAGTGTGCACATCTGGCATGTTTGTGTGCATTTCTGTGTACAATTGCATCTTTGTTGTGTTTCTTTTTCAGTCTAATATACAATCTTTATGCCATTCTAATGCACGTCTTCTCAAAACATGTCCTCTGTAGGCTCAGGAGAGAAAAGATAAATGAATGCACAACTTTAGGCTCTGGATGGCTGGTACTCTGAATGGCTACGCAAGCCTGTGATAGACTGATTTCTTATTCAGACACAAGGATTTTGTCATAGTTACTTCTTTCTTGTTTTGCTCTCTTTATTGCCGCTCCTCACCAATCACAGCGTGCCAATGAGAACATGATGATTGACAGCAATCTGCTTGTGCACTTCTTTGGCAAGAAGGGGAAGGCTGAGCTAACATTTGAGGACTTCTACACGTATGACAATTTTAAAAAAAAGCTCTAAAAACATGACATTTATTCATCTCCATTTGGCAAGGATGGATGCATGACAACTAATGTCCATCAAGCAGGTAGAAGGAAATGCTGTCGCATGAAAGCTGGATGTGGCATGATAAAATGAAAAAAGTCTTTAAAGACATGTCTCATGCTCACTACAGCTGCAAAATACAACAGAAACAGTATTGACATAAAATATTATTACAATGTAAAATAACTTTTTTTATTTTAATGTAAGACTACAGACTTTGGTTTCATCATTCTAATATGCTGATTAACTTTCATTATATTGATATATATATGTTTTGTAAGATCGTCAATGTTTTACTATTTTGTTCAATTTAATATATCCTTACTGAATAAACATTTTCATTTCTTTATTGAATAAAAATGTAAAAAGACTTACAGACCCCAAACTTTTAAATGGTAGTATAAATGTAAAAGGTACATTTATCATGGCCAGTCATTACAAATGACAGAAAGTTCAATTTCATTGGTCCACATAAATGTACGTTAAACTTTTTAGATTTTTACATGGGCAAACACCATCGACATTTTTAATTCTTTCCACTCTGACTTTTATTGCGGTCATTGGTCTTTCAGATTCAAGGATAATATGCAAACTGAGATGTTAGAGATTGAGTTCCTGGCCTATTCCAAAGGCATGACCACCTTCAGCGAGGACGACTTTGCACGAATCTTGCTGCGCTACACTAACGTAGAGGATATTCGCAGCTATCTGGAGAATGTGCGCCAGAGTGCATACCTAATGAGAAGGTAATGAGTATTGTCACCTAGCCACTAACTTCTCCCCCACGCTCATACTTTCACCCCTTCAAACGACTCATGTTTCCCCTCCTCCAAACAGCTTTACATGTACAAGAAAGTTTCTAATTCAACACTTCTGTGCCCTATACAAGGAAATTCAATTATTAAATTAAAATTAAATTAAATTAAATTAAATTAAATTAAATTAAATTAAATTAAATTAAATTAAATTTTAATTTTTAATTTAAATTTAATTCAATTATATTATTAAAAATAGACCTACAAATTAAATTTACACATTTACACAAATTTGTTCTATCCATTTATAAAATTATCTTATCCAGAGCAAAACTGCACACATTCCCCCAACTTGAGTGGTCATGCACCCTTGAATGCTCAAATGCCCCATAGTGAGTGTGTGACATTTACATGTGGAACGCAGTTTAATCTTATAGTCTCTCTATTCTCAACCCTCCACAACTAATGTAACTCGTTCATCCTGTGTATAGTCATTTTTCTTAATATTACCATGTTTGTATAAAGGATCAAGTATCAATATATGAAATTCCTTTATTTTTAAGTGAAGTGTTCAAATCCCTTTCTGGCCCACTGTAGTTGTGTAGGTGTGGTGAGTATGTGCTTGGGGCAAAGTTTGTGTTTGAATACAGATTGTGATGCTGTCCATCTAGAGGGTCACCTGATGTCGGTTTCTCCATGCCTGACTGCTCTCTTTTAGCTCTTTCCCATCCCATCTGAGGGAACTGTTTGTGTTGAGGATATCAGGTTTTGGGGCCCCTTTTTGAGCAGTTTGTACATTTGGCTAGAATGACTTCACCCTCCTCTGGAATTCCCACGGAATAGACCCCTAAACTCACCTTTATGGTATTTTATGGTTTTCCAACTCAATCCAACAAAATCCAGCTTTAAATATCAAACCTATCCAACAGTTAAGCCTAATATGTAACTAGAACTATGTTAAATACTCACCAGAGAGGTTTATGTGGATTACCGTACCTGTGACAAGACTTTCCTGTGTTTAAGGTATTAGCTACATAATAACCATTTATCTTTTTTGCAACCAAAAAGCAGGTCTGTGTTAATACATCTGACACCCTCGGGTGAAAGATTTAATAACTAGATTTTTGTTTTGACAGGCAGGACAATATGCTGCAGGTTTTGGTTCACTCAATTCCAAAATGCAAAAAAAAAAAAAAAGAAAGAAAGAAAGAAAGAAAGAAAAGAAAAAAGTATCATAAATTACTCACCCTCATGACATACTTGTTTACTTTTCTTTCTTCTGTGGAACACAAAAGACGATATTTTGGAAAACGTCTTGGGTGTTTTTTGTCCATACAGTGGAGGTCATTCGGGTCACATGTCATTTGGATATAAAGTTCTTCAAATTGTTTCGCAGTACAAAGATATGCAGGTCTTCAGGGTGAATGGCGACAAATTATTTTGGGGTTAAATATAGCAAAACTTTGGGGGTCAGGATTTTTTCATTATTGCAAAATTTTCTGTTTCAAATATTAAATAGCACAACTGTTTTCAACACTGATGATAAATATTTCCTGAACATCAAATCACCATATTAGAAGGATATCTGAAGGTTCATGCGACAAAATATGCAGCTTTGCATCACAGGAATAAATTACATTTTAAAATATATTCAAATAAATATATAAATAGATATTAGTAATTCACAGTATTGCTATTTTCATTCAAATAAATGCAGAATAGGAGACTTCTTTTAAAAAATCATACTGACTCCAGATTTTTGAGCAGTGTTTTTAAGACATTCTTGTATTGTGTTGTCAGTCAAATTCTAAGTTATCTATTGCTTCCAGTCTATGATGTCATGGTTTTTGGCTGACAATTTTATGACATTGTGCTATAAAATGACTCATGCCTTTCATCATTGCATGTGTCATTGTGTGCTGTGTTGTGCACACACATCATCAAACAAGCATGAGCGGCACAGCATCGGAGTCCTTGTGCATACAGTATATAAAAAAGTTGATTTATTTTTGTCCATCAATGCATTTGTCTGTTCGGTACAGATTTGGTTGTATATGAAATGAGAACTCTGCTTGTGTATTCTGCATGATGTCATGTCACTCACAGATGGCAGCTCTGTCTGTTTGATTGAATATCTCAGATTTTAAGATATAATTTCCCACTATTTCCTATCACTTTTCTTTTGTTTCATGATCAGGGCATCATCTTTGATGAGTTCAGGTCTTTCTTCCAGTTCCTCAATAACCTTGAAGACTTTGCCATTGCCATACAGATGTTCAGCTTTGCCTGTCGTTCCATTGGACGAGGTGAAATACTTACTAATACTTAATAGGGATAGTTCACCCAAAAATTACAATTCTGTCATTGATTACTCACCCTTATTTCATTACACACCCTTTATTCATCTTTGAAACACAAATTTGAATTCACAAATACCACTGATTAATGAAAATGTAAAATGCAAGTGTCATGATTCTGCCCTCGTGTCCTTGATTTTTCCTAGTCTTGAGGCAGGATCATGACAGACCCGTGTTTTGTGTACAAGCACATGGCCTTGCCTTTGGGCCATGTGCTTGTGTTGTCTCGTTCCCTTGCCCCGCCCCCCTTGTTAACCTAGTCGTGTCTTGATTGTCCCATCTGTGCCACCTGTCGTGTCTTGATTGTTTCCCCTATTTAGGTCTCCAAGTGTGCTCTGTCTTGCGTCGGTTCATTGTGATTTGTGTACCTCATATGTGGTCATCATCCGTGATTGTACTTTGTCCTTGAAACTCCTCGAAGTCTTTTGTCCTGCAGTGAGTGTTTGTTAGTAGTTAGTGTTCAGTCTTTGTTTACCTTGTTTATTGTGTTTAGTAGAATTATTTAGTGTTTACCCTAGCCCTTGTTTTCCCCCTCGTGGGTTTTTATTTTCCCCTTTTTGTGAATAAACCTGTTTGTGTTGTAAATCCTGTCTGCACCTGAGTTCCTCCCTTACCAAAACCCTGACAGAATGAACCGACCACCAAGGAACTCAGCAGACAGGAGGCAATGCTGGATGGCATCAGCCAGCCAGCGAGATTGTTTTGAGGGCTCTCGCCTTGTGGTGTTCCGGGGGACCAGGGGAGGTCGTTCCGGAGCGAGCGGGCGAGAGGAGGAGCCCCAGAGGTCCCCACCTACCCAGCTGCCGGCGATCCCGGAGGGTCGTGTCCTGGCCGTGGCAACCCTGGGGGGTCAGGCAAGCCCCTCCCAGAGTCCTGAGGTGCCCTCCTCAGCCAGCAGTCTCCCCATGAAACGAGGGAGACGGTTTTCATGGGAGTCAACTTCTGAGTCTTCGGCGTCCGAGACTGCCCTGCCCGAGACCAAACTCCCCCAACCCGCCTCTGACCCAGCTGTGGCCTCTGCACCGCGCCCAAGGAGGAAGAGGAGGAAGAGGGGGCCTGCCGGTCCTGTGACCCTGTCTCCTCCCGTGCCAGCAGCGGAGAGCGCTGGCGTGCCCGTGCCAGCAGCGGAGAGCGCTGGCGTGCCCGTGCCAGCAGCGGAGAGCGCTGGCGTGCCCGTGCCAGCAGCGGAGAGCGCTGGCGTGCCCGTGCCAGCAGCGGTGGGGGCTGGCGTGCCCGTGCCAGCAGCGGAGAGCGCTGGCGTGCCCGACCCAGCAGCGGTGAGCGTGCCCGAGCCAGCAGCGGAGAGAGCTGGCGCGCCCGTGCCAGCAGCGGTGAGAGCTGGCGCGCCCGTGCCAGCAGCGGTGAGAGCTGGCGCGCCCGTGCCAGCAGCGGTGAGAGCTGGCGCGCCCGTGCCAGCAGCGGTGAGAGCTGGCGCGCCCGTGCCAGCAGCGGTGAGAGCTGGCGCGCCCGTGCCAGCAGCGGTGAGAGCTGGCGCGCCCGTGCCAGCAGCGGTGAGAGCTGGCGCGCCCGTGCCAGCAGCGGTGAGAGCTGGCGCGCCCGTGCCAGCAGCGGTGAGAGCTGGCGCGCCCGTGCCAGCAGCGGTGAGAGCTGGCGCGCCCGAGCCAGCAGCGGTGAGCGCTGGCGTGCCCGAGCCGGCAAAGAAGAGGGCAGTATGCAAGTCGGCAGTCGTGAGAGCGCAGGAGAGTGCCGCGGCCGACTCTGCAGCAAAGACTTTAGTTCAGTGTATCTCATCTCGTAAGGAGATGCCAATTGTCTTAGCGGCTAAAGCCTTTTCTGATTATTTGTCTAGTCTTGTCCGTATCCTAGAAGTCCCCGTCAGTCCTGTCTTGTCCTCAGACCCTGTCCCCAGAAATCCCGAGTGTCCTGATGTCGTCTCCCCGTGTCCCGTGAGTGTTGCCCCGTGTCCTGCTGATGAAGTCATGTATCCTGTTGATGTGGCCCCGTGTCCCGTAGATGTCCCGTGTCCTGTTGTCCCCCCGTGTCCAGTAGATGTTGCCCCGTGTCCCGTAGATGCCCCGTGTCCAGTAGATGTTGTCGTCCCGTGTCCAGTAGATGTTGTCGTCCCGTGTCCAGTAGATGTTGTCGTCCCGTGTCCAGTAGATGTTGTCGTCCCGTGTCCAGCTGTCGTCTCCCCGCGTCCCGTAAGTCTTGCCCCGCGTCCCGTAAGTCTTGCCCCGCGTCCCTTGTCTGCTCCTATCATGCCCCCTGTCAGTTGTCCCGAGACCCCTCCCCGCCCCTCACCACCCAGACCTGCCCGTACCCCCCGTCGTCAGCCTTCGTCCTGTCCTCCTAAGATTCCTGCACCACCCACCCACCCTGGTCTGTCCCCCATGAACTTTGTGGTCCCGCCTCCTCCCCTTCCCTGTTTGTTTTTTTTGATTTGTCACCCTAACCCTGCCGTCGTGTATTCATGTCTGCCTTTGTTATTATTTGTCATGTCTTGTTGGTTTGTGTCGGTGTCCCAGTCCGTCATGTCTCGTGTTTGATGTTCCCTTGAGGAGCGTCTGGAAGCCGCTCCTTAAGGGAGGGGTTCTGTCATGATTCTGCCCTCGTGTCCTTGATTTTTCCTAGTCTTGAGGCAGGATCATGACAGACCCGTGTTTTGTGTACAAGCACATGGCCTTGCCTTTGGGCCATGTGCTTGTGTTGTCTCGTTCCCTTGCCCCGCCCCCCTTGTTAACCTAGTCGTGTCTTGATTGTCCCATCTGTGCCACCTGTCGTGTCTTGATTGTTTCCCCTATTTAGGTCTCCAAGTGTGCTCTGTCTTGCGTCGGTTCATTGTGATTTGTGTACCTCATATGTGGTCATCATTCGTGATTGTACCTTGTCCTTGAAACTCCTCGAAGTCTTTTGTCCTGCAGTGAGTGTTTGTTAGTAGTTAGTGTTCAGTCTTTGTTTACCTTGTTTATTGTGTTTAGTAGAATTATTTAGTGTTTACCCTAGCCCTTGTTTTCCCCCTCGTGGGTTTTTATTTTCCCCTTTTTGTGAATAAACCTGTTTGTGTTGTAAATCCTGTCTGCACCTGAGTTCCTCCCTTACCAAAACCCTGACAGCAAGTCTGGGACTTAAAATCTAATTTTAAAAGAAAAAAATTAATACCAGTTTTTGAAATCAGTGTTTCACTTAAATAAATACACCTAAATAGTTTTAAAGCAAATGGAAAATATTTTGAAATAGAAAAATTCTAATTATTTATTTATTTACCCCCCCCCCCCCAAAAAAAAATGTAATGTTTTGACCTGCCATTGTATCCTCAAAATGTATTACAAATTAAGAATGAATGTGATTTATGAATGTGTGTGTTTGTCTTTTTCTGCCTTCCAGATGAGTTTGCTCGTGCGGTATATGTCGCAACAGGCCTCAAGCTGACCCGTCACCTGGTTAACACCATCTTCAAGATATTTGTTGTGGATCATGATGATCAGCTCAGTTACAAAGAGTTCACTGGTATCATGAAGGACCGGCTGCACCGTGGAGGCAGGGGAAGAAAGAGGTGTAGGGGAAGAGCGGTGCATCATCCTTTTTGTGCTTTCAAATTTCATTGTGATATAAGGACAGTAGCAGTGCAGCTGTAGCGCCACCTAGTGTTAATTATGTGTATTATGTGTAATCTGAACAATGAAACCTATAGCTCCCTGTAGGTTTTTCATTATTATTAGGACTAGTTCTAAACCCACTGTCAAGTAAACATAACATTTTCTTCGGATATTCTACTAGGCATAACAGCATTATTATTTTGTTGTTGTTGTTGTTGTTGTTTCTTGTAAAAAATATTTTTTATGAATTAAAAAAAAAAAACGTTTCCATTTAATATAGCTAGTTATTGTTTGTTGATAATAACAAATTAGGATTTTTTAATAGTCATTTTGTCAACTACTGAAGTAATGAATAATTCTCTCTTTTTGTTCCTGCAGGGTTATAAGGCTGTAGAGCGTTTTACTTCATTTAAACCATGTCTGAAGAAGGAACTGGCAGGCAGATCTACGTTTTTCCAAAAAAGTATCTCATGACTGTATTTGATCAAAAAATTGTAAATCTGTAATATTGTAAAATATTTTTACATTTTAATATATTTTTCTTTTGATTCTTGAATTTACTGCAATCTTCAGTGTCACAAGATCCTTCAGAAATCATTCATGCTGATTTGCTGCTAAATAAACATTTCTTATTATCAATGTTGAAAAACCGTTATGCTGCTTAATATTATTAAAGAACATCTTTTATTGGAAATAATTTTTTTTTGGAACAATGTAAAAGTCCTTACTGACACTTTTGATCAGGTAAATGCATCCTTGCTACATGAAAGTATTAATTTCTTTAAATAATACAAAATAAATAAATAAATAAATTTAATGGTAATGTATTCTCACCACTTATCTCACCATCTATTTTATATATATTGTACAGGAAAATCTTGATTTAATGAGTGAATATATAGGTTTAATTAGCCCCCCCCCCCCCTTTTTTTTTTTTTTTTTTTGCACAAGGTGAACGGTGTTCAGGATGTGTCTTTTCTTTCTAAGAAAGCAACTGATTTATCTGCTCTGCAAATGTTTGAGAGAGGTTCCCTCATGAAATCTACCTCTTCTTCTTCTGATTTTGAAACCTTGGGAATGAGATGATGTCCCTGCGATCATTGCTTTGCACTGCTTGTTCTAGTATCTGCACAGCCCGGCTTGATCAAACTTTATTCTGTAATCTGCTCCAAATACAGTATGCTTATAACCTGGGAGCTGGTACAAGTTCAATGTTTTGTATGTATTAAAGTTTCACGTGGGTGTTTTAGAAAGGTAAAGAGATTTTTAAATGCATTTGTAGTTATTCATTAAGGCCTTTTATTCATTATATTTATACTAGGCTATTATATTGCATTGTACCTTATATTTTATTATGCCAGTTATAAACAAAGCTATTATTATTATTATTATTATTATTATTATTATTTTGTCATTGTCAGGATTGTTTAAATGTACAGAATCATCCTGTGTGAAAAGGGTAATACTTTATTATCATAATCATAAACTGGGTTTATAAGAGATTATGGGGCTCGTGTAGCATTAATTCCAATAGCATTGCCTTAATCTTAAATTTTTTTTTTTTTTTCTCACACAATTGACTTATTTTTAACAAAATGATTGTGCAAGATTGGTTTGCCATCTAAGGCAATTAACATCAAAGTATTGCATTCTTTTTAAGACTTTGGAGTGTTACCCCTTACAAAAGGAAAATATATACCAAAATATTTCTTAAAATATATTGTGATATATTGTAATATATTATTTTCCCTTTTTATTTCCATATATGTTATATATTTGAATACATTTAATAATATATTGATGATACATATATAATATATAGCAAAATATACAAATGATTGCCGCTTTCAATATATTGCAATATATTGGAAAAAATAAATATATGCTTAATATATTACATGATATTTTCCGATATACTGCAATATATTTTTGTTTCATAAGGGACAAGCTCTTGGTGCATGAATAAGATCAATAAAGTTGCGAAGACTAAAGTCTCAAATCCAAAGAGATATTCTTTATCAAACTAAAGACTCTGCCACGCCCCCTAAAACGGCTCATTCAAACACGCCCCACATATCTAAGTCAGTATGTGGAAATATTTGTGTAATGCCGCCCAAATGAAGAAGGCGCGGTTTCAATAACCACAGTGTTGAATCATACATGTCAGGGAGATGCTGTGTTTACCTAGGCAAAAGCAAAAGAACTTTTTGGCCTTCCGAGAGTACATGCATTTAGGAATCTTTATGGTTAACGTACTTACAACAGAACAGCAACACATTTTATGGACGACCGTTTCGTGAACCTAGGAGAGGAGGTAGCTAATTCTGACTTTGCTTGCTACGACAATCTGACGCTTCTGAATCAGCTACTGTAAGTATGTTATTAGTTTAAGTATTTGATATTGACCGTTCAAATGCGGAGTTTTGTGCGTCGTGTGTGTGTGTGTGTGTGTGTGTGTGTGTTTGTGCGCGCGCGCAATAATGATCTGTAAAAAAAAGCATCGCCCTTATGAAAGGAAAATATATTTACCAATATATTTCTTAAAATATATTGTGATATATTGTAATACATTATTTTCCCTTTTTATTTTCTAATATCTTATATATTTGAATACATTTAATAATATATTGATGATACATATATTATATAATATATTGCAAAATATACAAATGATTGCCGCTTTCAATATATTGCAATATATTGGAAAAAAATAATATATATAAGAATATATGCCTAATATATTACATGATATTTTCCAATATACTGCAATATATTTTTGTTTCATAAGGGCGTACCCATTTAAGATGGATGTCTTCAATGATTCTGCGTGACATATAATACCCATATAGTCGGTAACGTTACTTAAATCCTTATTATAATATAATTTAGCCATGCATTCTGTCATCTGTGCATATTTAAATATAATTTATAGAAACAAATCATTTCATATTTTTATAGAAAATTTTGAGAAGTGAATGATTAACCTACAATTATTATGATTACAATCACTAACTGAATAAAACAATTCATAAAAAAATATGCCAACACCCTGATCATAAACTTCCAGATAAACGACATAATTCGACATAAAATAATTTGCAATGGCATAAACAAGTATGTTTTCATTAACTTTCACAATAAATTTTTCATTTGTGTTATACGTTTTCTTTTACTGTCTATGTTTGAGCCCCGTCCCTGATTTTTGAAACGTGCCGTTGGCTTTATTTGGATTTTACATTTATCTTAAAGAGTGTCTTCAGAATAACGCAAGGTCTGTTTTCTGACTTATAACAAATATTTTTAAAAGCTTAACTGGATGAAAACAAATCTAAACAGAGAGTTCTTTCCTCAGAACCTTTATAAAGAGTGTTCGGTTTCTCTCCGGACATTTGTTATTGCTGTACCTGCACTGTACCAGAAATAAATACAAGGTTTTTAATTTTGTTTTTATATTTATTTTTTGGTATTTTTAAAATTCATTCACACATTAGTATTGTGTTATAGAAATTTAAATGTGTGACGTTCTATTCGGCTTTATTTGAATTTTACATGTATCTTAAAGAGTGTCTTCAGAATAACGCAAGGTCTGTTTTCTGACTTATAACAAATATTTTTAAAAGCTTAACTGGATGAAAACAAATCTAAACAGAGAGTTCTTTCCTCAGAACCTTTATAAAGAGTGTTCGGTTTCTCTCCGGACATTTGTTATTGCCGTACCTGCACTGTACCAGAAATAAATACAAGGTTTTTAATTTTGTTTTTATATTTATTTTTTGGTATTTTTTAAATTCATTCACACATTATTATTGTGTTATAGAAATTTAAATGTGTGACGTTCTATTCATTTTTATTGAGAAACGCATATGCTCTCTCTTGATTGGTTACTTTTGTCTGGCGCTGTATCTTGAGCTTGACGTGCATTATGGGTAACTGTATGGTTGTTAATAATATAAGTTTATATATATTGTTACTACTTTAAAAAATAAAGTATTTAATATTGTTTATATTTTATATATATTTATAACAAGAACGATTAGAACCATTTTAATAATTCCAATAGAATTTGGTTTTGACTGTTGTTTTTCTCATCGATGATTAAATGTGAGCTCATCAAATATGTGGAAATGTGTCATTTTAACAGAGAAACCGTGTTAATTTTATGTGAACCGACATAATAAGTCAATATTTGTGTTATTTACAAGTGTTTTATGCTTCCATGATTATGAGAATGCTTGTGTTTTAGATGTTACTTTCCTCACCGCTGTTTCGTGTGCAGTAAGGTCGCTCGACCGTTGAACACCGTCTGTGAGACTCGGAGTATCAGGATTGACTCGAGCTGCTTCTGCTGAGTGAAGATTAAGACTATACTTTCAGGGATCATTTCTATAGTTCTTAACTAGGAAATGTGTTTCGAAAGTGATGCGTCTCCCACACCACGATGAAGAGATTGGATACTTTCTTCTGAGCGTGAATCGGATGTAGAGTAATGATTTGGTTCATACGCTTTACATCATTGATGAACGTTCCTTGCTGCAGTCATGCGGTTTGGAGGAAGAGAGTATGATCAGAGTGGTTTGCTATTGGTTAAAATAAGAGTGAACTATTATGGCTATTAGTTTTAATGGGAAAATCTGAAAGAAGTGTTAACTGATCAATTTGACGTAAGCTGTTACATTGTTTCAGTTGGCGTGTTCAGTAAGAGCATGAAGTTAAATACGTACCGATGATTTTTTTTAAAAACTCATTGCATCGAATTTGATGCATATAGAAATTGGTATAAACACGTAATTCGTGAAATAGAAGCTTTACATACAATTAAGAATGTTAAAGAATTTCAATTATTGTAAACATGCACGGGTTATAGAATTATTCTAACGAGATATATCTAAGTAATGTTTTAAAAGAAGTAATTTCTGTATTATATGAAATATAATTAATGAATAAAAATATTGAAGACAGAAATTATATGGAGAATTTTAAAAGTAGGAATACTTAGGAAAACGTACATTACTGCACTAATGCGGTCTGGAGGAAGAGGGTATGATCAGAGTGGTTTGATAGTTGTGTTTGATTTGAATGTACGTAATAATTTATTAGTAAAAGTGTATGGTTAAAATTAATTATATGATCACACGTGTGAATTATATTGAGTGTTATAATCGTTGTAATTTGGATATTTAATTTAATTAGTTTGATAATTCTGTGACTATTTGGAGTGGATATAATGCACGTGATTTAGATGTGCCTGCGGGTGCTTGAATATCCATTTAGTAATGTTTTTGGCATACCTTAATCTCTGTAATGCCATATATCTATATATCCATATATATCCAGACACGGGCCTAGATAATAACAAATTAATTATCTAGGCCCGTGTCTCTTTAAACTGCTCCCTACTGAGAGTGATGACGGGTGCAGCTGACGTCACGATCACACGGGTTGTTTTCCTGCGAGCCAGTGTACTTCAGACTACACAGTGTTACTAAAACTCAACATATCTTATTCAGCAGTCATAAGCGTTTCTTTTAGATTACTGTTCACCAATTTAAATGACTGTTAGGTCGCTAATATTAATACAAGGCTAGAAAGGGTAGTAGCTAATGCTAATGGTGGCGTTGGGTATTTCTTGAATATTCTGTTTGACATCGTCAGGCCTCTTCAAACTGACAACGCCGAGACATTCAAGAGTTAGTTTTCGTTTTGGCCGGCGAGAATGAACTGGATTTTCCCCCTGTCCAAGGGCTCTGGATCGATCCCTCCTCTTAACAGTCTACAGAAACAAAGACAGAGACAGATCGAGTCGCTCAAAGCTGCCCACTCCAAGTAAGTCTCTGAATGGCTGTGTCCCAAACCTAGAGAGACGAATAACGTTACCTGGGACAGCGATTAGGTATTCAGTATAGCAGTTGAGGGCACGCTAAGATTTGAGACAGCCTAAATGAACTCTACATCACGATTTCAGGCTTGATAACATGTGCTCAATGGTACGATCAGTGAAAAGAATCATCTGGAAAACCCGATTTGTGTTGTTGACCTTTTTGTTGTTGTTGTTGCGTGTTCTGGATGTGCTGTCCATGTTTCAGATTAAAGTATTAGCTCTTCATAGTTTATGAGATCCCTTCTTACTCAACAGGGCGTGTTAAATTAGTGGCATGTTACACCTTGTATCATATTTAACAGAATGACAGAGCCATTGTCTTCTTGAGCAGGTATAACTTCCCTAAATCTGATTAACTTAAACTTAGTTACCAGTCATTAAAAACACACAATTTTTGACCCATAAATGCAATGGTGAGTTCATCAAAATCTGAACTATCTATCTTTCAGTTTCTAATATGAAGCTGCCAATGTAGTTAACCATATACAGTGATTTCTGCGCCAAGATACCAAAATATAATGTAATACCAAATATATAATGACTGTTTTCTAACACGTTTCCCCAAACACTGCTATGTCCTTCATTGGTCTGCCAAACAAGCAGTCCCACATCCAAATATCACAATTGGCTGAGACGTGGATGTCACACTCATTTGTTGTTATTTTAAGTGAAATTCTTCTTTATTTGTCTGACTTAATTCTTTTCATGATGTCTCCAAGTCTTGCAGAAATTCAGAAGGATGTAGAGTACAGACTTCCTTTTACTGTCAACAATTCAACTATTACTGTCAATATGTAAGTATAAAAATAATTAGTATGGTGTATCGTGGTTTTGAGTGTGTGTTATTATAATTTGATATTTGCTGTCACCCACAGCTTGCTCCCACAACAGTTTCCTCAGGAGAAACCAGTGGTCAGTGTTTTCCCACCAGTAGGTCATCATTTAGTAGACAGTAACAATGGAACAATGGTTACCAGTCCACTTATAACTAATGTAAGTTTTTCATCATTTTAAATGACTTGGTTGGAATCTGAAAGTGTTTTTAAAGTCAACATTACAACAATGAAAAAAGTTTGTCTTCAGGATCTTTCATTTGAGTACTACAATACTAATTAGAATTTTCTGCGATGTCACCTTAGCCAGTGTTTCCCAACGTAGGGTCCGCTTGAAACTTTGATTTCAAATATGGATGCAAATTACTTTTCAGATGTAGTTCTTAACGGGGTGTTTGCACAACAGTTTTCAACTTAAAAAAGAAAACATTTAATATATTTCGGCTGTTCATTTACAGGACGATGACGTTTCGGGTGCCATTTTCATAATGATATCTTTTGAAAATGGGTTTCAAAGTGCCAGTTTTTCAAAAACATTGTTATTGTAGTGTTTTTTGTAAACGTGAATCTGTGAAATCAAAGACATCATATGCATGTGTATTAGGTGTTCAATAGGAATAAATATGTGCATAAGTTCATAGTGTGGAAAGTACATAAAACTTTTCAAAAATGCAAACGAAAATCGTTGTGATGTAAATGAATGAACCCTACTGATCAAAACATGCTGATAATTAATTATTTTGATTCGATGCATGCTGTCTCAGCTTGCTGATCACACACAAACTGATCAGATTTTTTCATGATTTAAAATGAATCTGTCAATGTCATACAAATTGAAAAGCCAGAAAATCAAGTCACATGCTGTTTTTTGCTGACTTTGTCTATCTAAATTGTATTACAGAACATTCAGAAAAAAGTTCCATAAGCTCAACTGTTATACATTTATTTCTTTTTCCCTTTCTAATCAAGTTTGGAATGCATTCAGATTTAGGCAAAGTAATTCAGAGTTTGCTAGATGAGTTTTGGAAAAGTCCTCCTGCCTTGATGTCGGGTCCCACCTTTCCTTAGTGAGTATTTTTCACCATTTTACTAGAAGTTAAATCGAAGTTAAATGATGTCTACCATAATAAAGAAGTTAATGTGTGCTTTTGTTATCTTTGTCTTTTGGCTCAGTATGTACAAACCATCGGGGATGCCTCCTTACCCAACTCAGAGCTTCCATTTTGTTCCTGCCTTCCCACCACAGGATGGTCAACGGCCAATCGGCCCTGTCCCTGTGCCACATACAGGGATGGAGCCTCAACAAGCCCCTCCCCGACCAGCAGCACCAGCTTTTGGACTCATCACTGACCTTCCTCTTCCGGTACCAACTGCTGACTCACAGGTACCTAACAGGCATTCAGTCCTAAAATCAACCAAATCAGTCTATTAAGATTACAGTTTCTGTATTTTTACACAGCTCTGTCTACTAGAGACACTTGCACACACTGTATGTGTTGCTGAGTACTTGTGTTCTTCTGAACAGTGAAAAAAGACTACTTGAGTTGAGTTCTGATCTGATAGTTCAGACTGCACCTGGCTTTTATACAATAAATGTGTTTTGGCTTGATTTGGTAAAATTAATATTTTTTGTTCATTTCTCATGTTCAGACTACAAAAGTAGGATTCAGGCTGTAATGCACAAAATAAAGCAGAAATTTAGATTTATCTCATATTTATGACTTATGAACCATATTAAGAAGTTACAGTATTCACACTGTTGGTTAAAGCAGAATTTAGCAAAAACTGTTGATAAATAGGACACTTTTTATCAACATATCATTTCAATACTCTGTTCAGTTTGATATCCCTTATGAAGGGCCATTTCTGCTACATGTGAAAAAAAACATGCTTTTGTAAATTATAATTGATAAGTAGAAATTATGAGATAAAATTTGTAATTAAGACAAAAAATAAATATTTTATTATTTCAGCTTTCTCATAATTCTAATGCTTTATATGGCATACTTTTCATCTGTTAATCTGACTTTCATCTGACTTAGTTTGCCATACCTTTTTGTCTCGTTATGTTTTAAAAAGTCAAAATTATTTAATACCGAGTCATAGTTATGAGATAAGTCAAAAGTATGACTGAGAAACCAACTGTCCATGTCTCAAAATGAATACACAATTGTGACTTGTAATTTCTTATCTTAGAATTTCAAAATTTTTATGATTGACCAAAGTGTGATGGAATAGAAATGAGCTTCCTTAAAGCATGTACCACTGAATTTATCAAAGAAAATGCACTATATCTCATTAACCAACAAAGACTTTTGCAATATGACATGCAAAAGCCTGGAAACAGGATCATATGTAATTAAAGCCACAATAACCCGTGAAAGCTCACTTTTGATGTTCTTCCTCTGTAGTCCGGTCTGAATGGACACATATACAAGATGCCTGAGATCCCAGATACCTTTCCAGAACTGTCTGAGATGAGGTACAACATGTCAGGGCATTTGTTTGTTAGGAGAATTAATTAGATCTGATTTGTCTGATCTGTTTCAAGTATAGTATTTAAAATAAAAAAATATCTGAAAATATATATGTATATTTTTTTAAATAACATGCATTTGACATTCGTCTCATTCTCTCTTCTTTCTGGTGGGTTTGTCTGTTTGTAATCTGGTAGTGTTTCTCAACTGAAGGACATGAGCGATCAAGATGACATGCTCTTGGAGTTCTTCATGTGTCTGCCTCAGCTCAAACAAGTAACCTCTGACAAAGAGGAGCTGGTCAACAACATCGTAGAGATAGCCAGTGAGTTTCCTGAGCAGTTTTGGACTAAAGTGGGATCAGTGGAATTTTTCTTGTAAACAAATATTACACACATCATTTGAGTCAAGTTTACATTTACATTTACATTAAATCATTTAGCAGATGCTTTTATCCAAAGCGACTTACAAATGAGAACAATAGAAGCAATCAGATCGATAAGAGAACAACAACAGTATACAAGTGCCATTACAAGTCTGAGTTAGTCTTTAAAACAACAAGCTCATACTCTCACACAGTTCGAATAACAGATGAAATATGTCTTGCTTGCAGAGAAGAACCTACAGCTCGAGCCTCAACTGGAGGGCAAGAGACAAGAGATGTTGTGTAAAGTACGTACTTTCCCAAATACTGGCCAAAATAATTGGGTCCAGAAGTCTGTGATTTAAATGTTCAATTCAACTTCATTATGTTCCATATGTTGCATAATTCAAAATAGTAGCATTTTCACAAATTGTCTCAGACTTTTGGATCCCACATTACAGTCTTGTCAATATGCTAACGGTTATCTGCTGTTTTATTTTCTGTAGTATGAACAGTTAACCCAGATGAAGTCGGTATTTGAAACCAAAATGCAAAGACAACATGAGCTCAGTGAGGTAAAACACACATGCACATGATTGGGACAAGAAGCCTGTTGGACAAGGAAATGGAAAATATAGTATTCTAGTTGTCAACTATGCTATTATTGAACATTTCAAACCTTTTTTACATACCAGTGTTGTGTTTGTGGTTTTTCTGCTTCCGTATTGCATCTTTTGCCTTTTTTTTTTGACTTTCAGCTTTTGTTAATCCAGGAACATTTTGCCTCTGGTTGTTGAATGGACTTGACAAAATATTATTCATTTATTAACTTATTTAATCAAAAATACAATAAAACAGTACTATTTTTATATATTACTACTTATTTTATATTTTAATATATTTTAGGATGTAATTTATTCTTGTAATTGAAAAGTACCATTTTCAGCAGCCATTACTCCAGTCTTCAGAATTTGTGCTTAATAATTATCAGTTATTGCTCAATTATTAATAACTAATTATTAATAAATATATATATATATATATATATATATATATATATATATATATATATATATATATATATATATATATACATATACATATATATTTTAGCTGCTTATAGGGTTTTTTGTGAAAACCGTTATGCATTTTTAAGATTCTTTGATTAAAAACATCATATTTGCTGTCAATTTTTATTTATTGTGTCCTTAATGAATAGTAATTATATTTTTTTTTCTTATTTTTTTTATGCACAACTGTTTTCAACAATGTTAATCATGAGAAATGTTTCCTGAGCATCAGATGAGCAGATTAGTACAATTTCTTAAAGGATCATGTGACACTAAAGACTGAAGTAATGGCTGCATTTCCTTTTTTTTTATTTTTGTACTGTTTGATGTGATTTTCCTCTGCCAGAGCTGCAGTCTGAGTGCGCTGCAGGCCAGGTTAAAGGTGGCAGCCCATCAGGCTGAAGAGGAGTCTGAGGAGACAGCAGAGAACTTTCTGGAAGGAAAGACAGAAATCGATGACTTCTTAACCAGCTTCATGGAAAAGAGAACGGTATTAAAGCAATATTATGTATGAAACAATAAAAATATTTCTAAGCATGTCCAGTAGAACTCTATAGGCAATTCATACAATTTTGAAATTATACATGACTTTATACATCTCCGTGCAAGGAACATTGGATACAGTCTCTTTGCCAGACATCCATTTACAGCAAGCCTTGTTTGAAACTAAAAATCAGTTAACAAAACTGTTTTAACTAAAAGGCTTCTGAATGTCAATTCAGATGACCATTACAAGTGTTATTGTACCTAAGCTAAATCTTCCTGAGAAGTTAAAAACCTTGAATTGGAGACTCTCTTATTTCTTACTTGCGATATCTCTCGAAAGCACAAAATCATAATGTAACCAATTATTATGATTAAATGGAATAATGAATTGATTAAATGAATAAAAACAAACAAAATAAAAACACAGATGTATGTGTGTTGTCTTGAAGAAATACACCGGTTCTATTGAGAATTGTTAGATTCGTACATTTCATAAGACTAGTGTGATGCTCTCGAGTCTTATGACTTCCTGTTACAATAGAAAGTTATCACAGTTAACTTGTCAACTCATTTCACTGGATCTTCTCATAAGGTCTGAAATTAAAGACTTGTGCACTTCCTGAAAATTAACACAGTGATCTAACTTTCTTTTTTTTAGCTTTGCCATTGCAGAAGAGCCAAAGAGGAAAAGCTCCAGCAATGCATGACAGTTCCCTACCATACTTTAGATTAAATGCCCCAAGTAGGTCATTTATATTTTCTTCAAACTCAATAGACTGATTTACTGATATTAAGAAAGTGTTTTTATCTCTGGTGTTAATAAATAACATAATATTCTTTATCACAGGTTTGGGATCAATCTACCAGCAGAACGGTGAGCTTAAGACAAGCAGCTCATCATGTGGCCTACAGCCTTGAGTGGGCAAACCTAGATACGTATGAAAAAGAGATTTCAGCATCATTTCCTGAAATCAAAGTGATTTTTGCACAGAATTTCCAAAAGCATCACATTCCCCTGGTCGAGTAGGCCAGATGCGAGTACGTCTGGATGTGGCCAGTCTGGCTGTGACTCAAAAGCTGTAATCAGAGGAGAGCAATCTGTTCTTAATCGTGTTCAGAAACGGGATGAGTTCTAAGCTTATTAGTTCGGTTTGAGTTTATGTGACAAATGGGGTTGGGCCTTGTACGCACTTGAAGATAATTTTGAAAAATGTTAATGCTGCCGACAAAAACATACTGTATTTAATAATGTTGATAAAAGCCTTCATTATAATTAGATATTGTATTATATGTTTATTTAATTTGATAGGTTAATAAAACATTTATCTGAAAAAATCAACTTCACCTACTCTATGTTGTGATGCATAAATTAATATGTAGCATTTATCCCTTGTGCTATGCAAAAAATGATTGTTCCAGATGAAAAAATTATATTTTAAAACCTTCTTGTAAATCTTTCATTATGCAATTATCTCAACTTTTTGGATTCAGTCTTTTTGCCAACTTTTTAATTTAGCTAATTAATTTAGCACAGATTCTGCTTCATTGATCTGAGTTTATGCACCTCAGTTTTTGACTGAACATTGCCAAAATGATCTACAAATTATGCTTTTTTGAACTCAAAAACTGAGGCACATAAGCTCAGATCAGTGAGGCCTATGACCAATAAGTTCCAAAAAACACCTATGCTTAACAAGATTTATCCAATATTTGGTTATAATATATCACACAAAATTCATAAGTGTTATTTTTTGAGTGTAGTCCAGGCATTTCTGACCAGGAGTAACACACACACACACACACACACAAAATCAACCTTTTTATGGGAAGTTTTATACCCCATGTGAGAAAAGTCACTAAGTGTTAGTCCAATGTGATTACTAATCCATTTTTGTAGAAAATAAAATAATTTTCTGGTCAAAAATTACTAGAGCACATCTTGAAGGTTAAAAAGGAAAGGGTGCTTTTAATATATGTTAACAAAAAAAGGTGAAATGTGCCATTTTTCATTGTTAAATTGCTAAAGATAAGTATATGTAAGACATTCGTAGGTGTCTTCATGAAGTGTGTGAACACTTTGTAAATACTCCTTTCAAAGCACTGCAGGGGTGTGTTTGATTTATTTGATCAACTGTTAAAGATAAGATGGAAGTGTTTAGAAAACTACTTCCACATTAAAAAAAATTATGTTGATCAAAAATTGTAAACAACAACAACAACAAAAACAGTTCCAGATATCCTGTTATTTTGTTTGCTATTTGGCAAACATTTTATTGAGAGCATTTGCCTTAGAAATGTAGATATTCATATGTTCTAGACAAATTCTAGAACATAATTTACTGTTGCAGCTGAAAGGTAATGACAGTGATGTGATTTGTGAGGGATTGATTGTCTTTATGTCTGAGTATGCCTACAGTTAGAAATGTAAAGTAAATGTAGTGTGGGTGCCATATAGCTCTTGATTCCATATAGTTCTTGTTTTCACATGTACAGCAAATTCTCATAATTTCGCACACAGGTGGGAATCTGATGGTTTTCAAAGGCAAAGGCCAATTTCCATGAAGATCTGAGCTAGAATTGGAATGGAATACTATACTAGCATACTCTACTTTGCCTATTGTTTTTACAAATAACATTACATTAGAATTAGCATAATGCCGTCCAATATTGACAAATAAAATGGTTGCATTGTATTTCCAAACCCAATTATATATATATATATATATACATACACACACAGGTGCTGGTCATATAATTAGAATATAATCAAAAAGTTTATTTCACAAATTCCATTCAAAAAGTGAAACTTGTATATTATATTAATTCATTACACACAGACTGATATATTTCAAATGTTTATTTCTTTTAATTTTGCTGATTATATTTGATAATTAAGGAAAATCCCAAATTCAGTATCTCAGAAAAATAGAATATAACTTAAGAACAATACAAAGTAAAGATTTTTTGAAATCTTGGCCAACTGAAAAGTATGAACATGAAAAGTATGAGCATGTACAGCACTCAATACTTAGTTCAGGCTCCTTTTGCCTGAATTACTGCAGCAATGACGCGTGGCATGGAGTCGATCAGTCTGTGGCACTTCTCGGGTGTTATGAGAGCCCAGGCTGCACTGATAGTGGCCTTCAGCTCTTCTGCATTCTTGGGTCTGGCGTATCGCATCTTCCTCTTCCCAATACCCTATAGATTTTCTATGGGGTTAAGGTCATGCAAGTTTTTTGGCCAATTAAGAACAAGGGTACCATAGTCCTTAAACCAGGTACAGTAGCTTTGGCACTGTGTGCACGTTTAAAGTCCTTTTGGAAAATGAAATCTGCATCTCCATAAAGTTGGTCAGCAGGAGGAAGCATGAAGTGCTCTAAAACTTCCTGGTATACGTCTGTGTTGACCTTGGACCTCTGAAAACACAGTGGACCGACACCAGCAGATGACATGGCAACGCAAACCATCACTGACTGTGGAAACTTTACACTTCACCTCAAGAAACATGGATTGTGTGCCTCTCCTCTCTTCTTCCAGACTCTCGGACCCTGATATCCAAAGGAAATGCTAAATTTACTTCGATCAGAGAACATAACTGTGGACACTCAGCAGCAGTCCAGTCCTTTTTGAAGCAAGATGTTTCTGACGCTGTCCGTTGTTTAAGAATGGCTTGACACAAGGAATGTGACAGCTGAAACCCATGTCTTGCATACGTCTGTGCGTAGTGGTTCTTGAAGCATTGACTCCAGCTGCTGTCCACTCTTTGTGAATCTCCCCCACATTTTTGAATGGGTTTTGTTTCACAATCCTCTCCAGGGTGCAGTTATCCCTATTGCTTGTACACTTTTTCTACCACATCTTTTCCTTCCCTTCGCCTCTATATTAATGTGCTTGGACACAGAGCTCTGTGAACAGCCAGACTCTTTTGCAATGACCTTCTGTGTCTTGTCCTCCTTGTGCAAGGTGTCAATGGTCGTCTTTTGGATAACTGTCAAGTCAGCAGTCCTCCCCATGATTGTGGAGCCTACAGAACTAGACTGAGAGACCATTTAAAGGCTTTGCAGGTGTTTTGAGTTAATTAGCTGATTAGAGTGTGGTAACGGGTGTCTTCAAAATTGAAATTTTTCACAATATTCGAATTTTCAGAGAAACTGAATTTGGGATTTTCCTTAGTTGCCAGTTATAATCATCAAAATTAAAAGAAATAAACATCTGAAATATATCAATCTGTGTGTAATGAAAGAATCTAATATACAAGTCTCACTTTTTGAATGGAATTAATTAAATCAATTGATGATATTCTATGACCAGCACCTGTGTGTGTGTGTGTGTGTGTGTTTATATATATATATATATATATATATATATATATATATATATATATATATATATATATAATAAATAAAAATTGCTTTGCAGGACATAGTATTTTTAAATGTTGTATTAATTTTGTATAGAAGCTTCCATCCTGTAAGAAATTTCCATCGTGGGATAAAATAATAAAAAAGGTAATTGCAACTTCATCTCACAATTCACATCATATCTGATTCAGAATGGCAAGTAAAAAAAAAGTTGTGAGAAGAAATTGTGGCAGAAAAAAAACTGATCTCAGTTTTTAAGAGAGTAAGTAAACTCAGAATTCTGAAAAATAATGTAGTTTCTTAAAATTTTCAGAATTGCGAGAAAAAAAATGTCAGAATTATGGCATGAAGTTGAAATTGTAATTTTTATATTTTGTGTCTGAATTGTGATGAGAAGTTACAGTTACCTTTTTTTTTATTGTTTTTATCCCATGGCTGAAACAAGCTTCCATACTACTGAGTATCTGATGTATGTTCTGTGTATTAGTGTGAGAAGTATGATAATATGCTGTTCCGAACATACAGACACTATGGAAAATTTCAAGACTAAAATGACCAAGGGCTTGAAGGATCAGACAGTGAAATATACAGTCAAACCAAAGCTTAAAATACTATAGAAGAAATAAGATTTTACTCTAATGGAATAAGATCTTATTGCCAGACCATCTTGGATATGTGTACTTGTTAACATACTTAAATATAAATTCACACATATATAAAAAAAAATTCAAATGACATTTAAAAAATAAAAAAAACAGCAGTTCCTAGTTTGGTACCCATTACTGTGCTTTTATCCCTCATTGCCACCAGTTCTGTTTTAGTTCAGGTGTTTGATTTGACCGCCTCATCTGAGTCGTGGTCCTTAGTGTCGTCTCCAGCACTAGAGGAGTGGCTGCTGAGGTCAGCCACACCTGACTCGAAATCACTGCAGGTTGAGAGGTCATCAGGGTCACCGTTCTTGGGTGGGGCTGCTAACTCTAGTGGCAGTGTGAAGGAAGGACTGTGTTTCTCACTTCTTGTGGCGGTGAAGTAGTCTAGTGGGCTGCTGAGTTTGCTCTCGATTGGAATTGGACGGCGGACACGTTCAGACAGCTTGTTGGTCTTCTTCCTCCCCCCTGAAGTTTTCTTCTCCTTCAGTTGGGCAAGTCTCTGTAGAGGTAAGTTTGAAGAGGACAAGGTTGGTGAGTTTTACATTAGTGTAGCAAATAGAAGGAACACATTTGATTCTCATGGCCTAATGTTTGAAATTAGGGTGACCACACATCCTGTTTTTTCTGAACATGTCCCTAAGTGCCTGGGTTTTTGGCTTTACATGTACAATCCCTGCAGGCTATTAGTCAAACTACTTTTCAGCCATTACCTTTAGCAAGTATGAAAGCAATAGAAAATCAAAGAAGACATGTGGTCACCCTATAAAAAAGGAATATTAGTATTCTGCATAGTGTACTTGTAGTGTGTGGGAATGGATTATGCATCCATCCCCTACTTCTACTTCTGCATTTTAAAATGCTTGATGATACATATGTGATATTTATGCATGCGTGTGTATGCCTTGTCCAGCGTCCGTCTCCCGTGGTACCTCCTGGTGGGCGCTAAGCTCCTCCTCCAATTGTTGTGACTCCTCCCTCACCGCGTTCAGGCAATCGGCTGGAGACTGGTGTGAAGCCACACTTTTGTCGGCATGGCCGTACATCCCCTTCCAAAACCTAAACCATAATTTCCAGTTGGTAAATCCACCAATTGCACAATTTTAAAAAAACAATCAAATTTTATTCATTTTACTAAAACATTATGTATTTAGGATGGCTGTAAAATGGTTAATAATGCAGGAATGACTGGGGATGGGGGAGAGCTTTGTCTTGGTCACAACGTCATTTTCAAATGTTTATGCCACGGTGCACAATGTGCAGTTTTACTGATTTTCAGTCTTCAAATGTGATTAGGATTTTCTAAATGAGTTAACAGAGAAAAATGGTAGGTAAAAATGGTTGTTGTATTCTGTTTATCTCATAGACAGTAAAAGAAATGGACACAGCGACCCCATTGGAACTCAATTGAGACAAGTGAAGCCCATTTTTAGCTATTTTTAGCACTTCCATTTCTGACGCGCAGACTCAAACTAAGCTTGACGACGTCAGCAACCTGTCTGACATATGTAAATCTTCTAGTAGCTGTGCGTGCAAACTGCCATCATTAATCTTGCAGAGACGGCGAGCTTGAGCGGGGAGTTCTTTGGCGTGAGTGAGCAGGAGTAGTATTCTGATTAATTATTTTGTATAGTATTTTAAAATGTAACACCAGTATGCCATATTAAGTTAATTGCCTTTGAGCTTTTCCTCCTGTCTGTATGGTAATTTCTCTACTGTGCGACAGAGAGTCGAGTGGTTATGACGCAATCGTTAGCCTATTTTTACAAAAACTGTTTCTACGGAGCCATAATGAAACATAGAAGCTAATGGAGCACTTTATACATTGTTGTGTATCTTTAGAAATAAATAATGGACAAATGAAGTCTTTAAATGCCTCAGATGTAAAGTTATTCGCTGTCAAAGTGATGCCAAAATGAATGGGAGGTCAATGGGATGCTAACACAAGTGAAGTTCTGCTACAAGATGGTGGCACCCAGCCGACTTCAACTTCCGGTCGACTTCCTTGCCGCCTGGTTTATCTAAACTGCTAGACTTTTCTCCCATGTTGGTGTGTTGTTTAAGTATTATTTACTATTATAATGTTATTACTATTAGTACTATTATTCTATTATAAGTCACACTTTAGTTTGAGGACCAATTCTTACTATTAACTAACTATTAAATATGGCTTGCCTCAATTAAGCTAATTTTCTGCTTATAACGTGCCTAGCATTTTCGACTCGTACATTACATGTCATGCCCTGATGTCACGTGTCGTTACGAGATCTTTACGTGTTGTGTGTGAAAGCATGCACATATCCCGGGTAATCACTGGAAGTGTGAAAGTGCAAAATCTAGCGACCCGGGAACAATTCCCGGAACACTTTACCCGTGTATTTGCCGGAATGGCAGTGTGAAAGGGGCTTTAGTAAGGATGTTTATGTATGGGGTAGGAATAAGGGATCTAAAATATGGTCATGCAGAATAAGGTATTAATATGTACTAATTAACAGCCAATATTGTATATTGTTTCTTATGATCTGTTAAAGGGGGGGTGAAATGCTATTTCATGCATACTGAGTTTTTTACACTGTTAAAGAGTTGGATTCCCATGCTAAACATGGACAAAGTTTCAAAAATTAAGTTGTACGTTTGAAGGAGTATTTCTGTTCCAAAAATACTCCTTCCGGTTTGTCACAAGTTTCGGAAAGTTTTTTTCGAGTATGGCTCTGTGTGACGTTAGATGGAGCGGAATTTCCTTATATGGGTCCTAAGGGCACTTCTGCCGGAAGAGCGCGCTCTCCCGTATAGCAGAGCACTGAGAGCACAACAGACTTCACTGATCAGAGCGAGAGCGTCGTGAAATGTCACAAAAGAAGTGTATTTTTGGTTGCCAGGGCAAGACAACCCTGCACAGATTACCAAAAAAAACCAGTGGATGGAGTTTATTTTTACAGAGCATCAACGGAGTTGTGCAAGTGTTTTTGTTTGTTCCCTGCATTTCGAAGATGCTTGTTTTACAAACAAGACCCAGTTTGACGCCGGATTTGCACACCGTTTATTTCTTAAGGATGATGCAATCCCAACGAAAAAGGGTCACGATCGTGTGTTGGAACCGCAGGCGGTGAGTAAAACTGCTTCAATTATCTCTGCCTCCTTGTTAGTGCGTCCCCTAACATGCCGAGACCCGGGTTCAAGCCCCGCTCAGAGCCAGTCGTTGCTGCTGCTCTCGTTCAGTTTCAGCCTCGGGATATGATTCTGGATCATAAATAAACGGCTGAATCTGACTGTTAGCCATGGTTTTTTTGGATGTTTTTTTCCTCACGGTAATGCCACAGCTTCCAAACGCTTTCAACGCAAAAGCTTACTCGCGCTCGTGATTCTTTAGCTCCGCCCACACGTCACGCCTCCAGCCGGTCGTGTTTTTCCGGGAAAAATCGGTACAGACTATCTTTCTCTTATGAATATAATAAAACTAAAGACTTTCTGGAGTTATGAAGGATGCAGTTCTACTCTATAGGTACTCAAGATTAACAGGATATTGAGTGAAAACGAGAATTTCACCCCCCCTTTAAGCATGCTTTCAGTTCAGATTTTAGCCTAAATTAAGTAATTAAAAGTTAGAAAACACCTTAGTGGTTAAGTCAAACGGCAGCTCTTATAAAGTAACAGTCTTTCACAAGTCCACTAAAGTGCCTTGGTGGAAAGTACTAAATTAACAAGTGTGTTTATTCCCATTTAAAGAAATCAACACCTCTTTCTGTTTCTACATTAGCTGAAAAAAAATTAAGTAAAAAAAAAAAAAAAAAAACATGAAAGTGACACTGCAAGCTATTTTGTGTCCAATATACTTTCACTTCACTTTCTCATTCTTACAGTATGGACCTTTGTCATCTCTCAGCCAATTCAGCAAAGGGTCACAAGAGGAAGTCTAATGATTGTATAGAGGCCATTCTGATCGGTTGACTTACTTGAAGCAGTAGGCAGTGGTGAGAGGTTTCAGAACCCCCTGTGTCTGGCTGTGGTCTGTCCTGTACAGAGGGTTAGTGTATTCGGCCCTGTTCTCCCATAGGTGCGGCCACAGAGAGTGTGTTCGCTCCTGTAACCTGCACAGTTCACAAAGAGGGAGGCTGGGTAAGTATACTAGCGCATATAGGTAATGAAACCTACATAGTCCAAGTTATAATGAGAAGGTTCATCACCTTTTGTTTGGAACAATATTCTGTATCAAGGGCTTACCACAACCATAAAAAAAACTAAACATTGGTTTTGTCATTAGCAAAATGTTTTGGATATTGTTTGAGATAAGAACCCCTTTTTTGAAGTAGGTATACTTTTGGCATGTTTATCTGGTCTACTTTGGAGGTTAGTCTTTCAGGATTCATATTAACCCGGTACCCTTAAAACATGATTTGGCTTCCTGGCTGGATCAAGCCAGTAAACAGACTGTGGTCCATCTTTACCACTACATCTATAACCATCTCAGTTTAAAAAGTAGTTGATTTCTAGCCGTTTGCCTACATACATACACTGACATGTAGCTGCAGGTGCTGAAGCAGCTTGTACAAGTAGAAGCTTTCTCTCAGCAATCCATTTTCAGAAAAATGGCCAAATGTGTTTTTTTTACCTCAAATCTCTCCTCTCTTTCTGGCAATTGCCGATGAAGTTCCCGTACTGGCAGGAGTATATATGTGTGTGTAGCTGTATGAGGAATCGCTCATTAAACTCAAACGCACAGGGGAACTGCTGCATCAGCTGCCACACACATTCCAGAAACTGGTCCATGACCGGAGAAACCTCCTTGGGGTCACCGTCAAGGTGAGCGTACCTGTAGAACGTGTTATTCATAAATGAAGATGTAAATAATAATGATATAGTTAAACATCCAAAATATCTGTCATCGTTTAACCTTATTTAATTCCAAATCTCTCCGATTTTATTTCCACTTTTGGACATTCCAGCTTGTGTGACTGTGTCAAATTACAAAACAAGTGAGAACAGTGGTTTGTAGTCACTGACATCACACCAAGACATGCCAAGTTTGAATATGCACATAGGCAAATCACTTTCGATCAGTGAAAAACAGTTTAAACATGACACCGAATTAACGTATGGCTTTAGAAGACTTGCTATATGGAAAAAAGCAGCTTGAACATTCTTCAAAATTTCTCCTTTTATGTTCCATGTAAGAAAATTTTCATATTTGTTCACAAATTTTCATTCTTGGAGCATAGAGGCTCACCTAAAGCTTAGCGATGCAGAATAACATTGTGCACTGCATGACTGATGGTTTAGTCACAGCTTTGCTATGGACTTTTGAGGCTTTTCTGGTCTCGCATGTTATCCATACACAAGCTACACTGTAGAGGATATTCACAGAAAGCTTCAATTCAAGAACTAAAATTAACTGCAAGTTGGTCGTGGTTTCCATCATCTGAGGCCAGAAACATGCAAATTGAAAGGAAAAACACAAACCTATGAGAAAACTTGTGTCCAAATGAAACCCATTCCTTCTCGATCAGAACCTACAAGCAATGAGACTTGTGTTCAAACACTGGCAAAAACAAAAAAAAGTTACACATTAAGTCTTAGATGATGTTGGACTAGGGATGTCAAATTTCGATTATTTCCATGATCGATCGTCGTTTAAATTAACGATCAATTAATCGATTAATCGTTAACCATAATACTGCAAAATGCGTCTATTGCAGGCACACAGTCAGCGGTATGACAGGATGTGCAAAAGCCACACACACACACAAAACGCTTTCTCACTTGAATTAAAGAGGTTTTAGTCTGAATAAAATGCTAGTAGCAGGATTATAAAATGAATAGATGCGATTATGATCATTTGATAAAATGAAGAGAGCGCGCCATACTTTTGAGGTCATTTTACTTTGTTGACAGTTTCCAATCCCGCACGGAGAACGCTGAACGCGCCTCTTTAAATGGTTTTGTGGTGCTCGTTGTTGTATTTTAAAGCACAATTGCGATGTTTTCAACTGACATTATTGTATAAAATTATCCGAAATGTGGAGCGCGTGTGACTGCGCTGCACATTAAGTGAACTACATCGGCGCTGCTGCACCAAAACACAGTTGCTCACATTAATTTGATCCTGCTGGATTCTGTCCTAGAAAATGTCTGATTTTTAAAAATCCGGCATACAGCGCATTAGATCGTGACAGTGCCTGCGTGCAGTCGAGGATGAGCGAGCGCGGATTTGGCTAGATTTATTTGGAGGTTATTGCTCATGTCTCATTCGGCACAAATCGAAATGTTTCCATATTCGCAATGTATTTGAATGTTAAACTATTATTAATAATGTAAACTAGGCTTGTACTTAAGACGCATTCGCATATAGACGGAAAAGATGATCCTCTTCATATGAGCAAAAACGTCCTTGGCATAACAGCAGAGTGGACCGGTATACTACGGTCTATTTAAACTGAATGCTCCAGGAATGTGTCGGTCACAGCGCCTATTAATCGCTGTTTTGAATCCAGCAATTATTTATTTAGAAATGATAAGATCTGATTATGACAAGTGTGGTATAAAAGCTTTGTTTATTAGAGGAATAATAGGTTAACTGGAAAATGTTACATCGCGACCATGCATTTGGACCCCATAGTCTTCATTTACGCGGCTTTGTTCTGGTTTGCCGGTTGGTCACGAATTTCCACAAATTCAGTATATTTAGGCATATTTATTTTTCTTTTCCTAAATCTTCATAGTCTAACCCTCTAATTTCCCAGGTTTATTTTATTATCTTTCGCTTTTAATAACTGTTTTCGCATCTCTTACTGTGGTAAAAATGGGAAGGGAAATTAAAGATTTCATGAATTAAGAATTCGTTCGATTTATTAATTTGTTCCCTTATTTCACTTAAATCATGGGTTATTTAGGGAACAAAATTAATGAAACATGGACAATTGCCACATTAATAATTCGTAGGAATGAATTAACAAGTTGTAGGAATGAATAGACTACCTGTCCTGTCACTGTGTCCCGCAGCCCTGCAAAGCGCACGATATAAAACAGTTATCTGATGAAAGGATTAGTAACTACATTTCTATTGCATTTAATGTTGAAGAACTTTTATGTTGTTTCTATTTTAATGTACTTTAAAGTTTAAATCACATTAAAAGCTTAATTTGTACATTGTGAATGAATGATGATGCTTTTATATATCGTCACCGTCACTCACAGCCGCTCGCACGTGTTGAGTGCGCATGAGCCGCACGCAGCCCAACATTGAATCGGTTAACCGACCATCGATAGCCTTAATCGATTGCATCTCTTATCGACAATTAATCGATCATCGATTAATCGTTGACATCCCTATGTTGGACTATAGCAAAATGGATCGGTCGTAATCAAGGTTATGATTACCATCAGTCCTTTGATAGTTCTGTAGTATGGATCTAGTAGTACACTAGCCAGCGAACAGGCCTGAGCGGTTCTGTCCCAGCCGTCTGAACAGTGCACCAGAACACTCACCCCATCCTCTGCCACGGCCTGGAGACAGACAGGAATACAAGAATACATGTGGGATTATATCAATCATACTTAGGATTTCTACTATTTTTTTGGACATGCTTCCAACATGATAATGCCATGTTTTTAGACATGTCTTAGCAATGAATTTCCATGATTTTTCCACGTCTTTTCTAATAACTTCTGTTAACAGAGATTGCCTTTTTAAAAATCATCTTAAAACTTTCTGAAAAGTCTTGCCTTTGCAATAAAGACTCCAGCATCTAGTACAGCTTTGATGTGTTTCAGCCACCCAGAGTTCTCCAGACCCCACAGGAAATCACTCATTGAGGGAGCCGGGAGTTCGCCAACTGCAAGACAGAAAAGCTTTCAGTTTCCATGTGGACAGCAAGTGAACACCAGACAAGTATCTGCTGGTATAAAAGTAGTACGTAATTACCATCTACAAGCTTCTGTTGGCTGTTCCTCATGACATGGATGTTTTCTATGCCAACGAACTGCAGTTTTATGTTAGTGTAATGGTCTTCATTCTCGTAGCCTTTCCCTGTAGCACGATTAGCCATGGCATTTAGCTGGAAATAGTTACAAACAGTGTAAAAAACTGGTATTTATGATTAGTTACAAGATATCAACATTATATTAAAGAATAGTTCATTATAATAATTGGAATGTCTTGAAGTTATATGGACCAAGCCAAAGCCAACAAACATGTCTGGATAGAAAAATGTATAAATAGGCTACTTCCATTTTAAAGTTGGTGGTCAGTATGAATTTGTTTTTGTTTTTTTGGGGGGTGGGGGGGGGTGTTTGTTGTAAAAAAAACTTACTTAGCAAGTACAAATTAAAATATTATGAAGCATATTAAAATGAGTTTTGAAGGATCATGTGATCATTTCAGCGTTGCCATCAAAGGAATACATTTCTTAATACATTAAAATAGAAATTTTTGTTTTTTAATTTTCCTCTCCACAATATTAGTTTCCACAGTTGAAAAGCAGCTTTGGTGAGCATCAGATATTTCTTTCTAAAGAAAACATATTAATAAATAATGTTGACCCCTTTTGCATGGTAGTATATCAGACAACTTTCAAATTACTGCATCTAAAACCGATTGTCCAGCCTTTCCATCCACTTATTTGTTTTGTGATCTCTCACCTTTGGCCTTGTGTCCACCACATACATTAACTCGCTGACGGGGTTTGACTTCATAATGGCGTGTAGCATCTGCTCATCGTCTGCGGAACGCGCACTGAAACCAGAAAGAGGCTGACTGCTCCGACAGATCGACGCCTTGAGAACCAGTGGTGTGTCAATTCAAAGAGAGAAAAGTGGGGAAGTGAAAACAATGAAAAGTTCTGGTTTAACATAGCAAGCTTAACATGCGTGGGAACCGGAAGTTGCTGCCCGCTTTTATTCAGTATAGTGATGTACTTCCAATTGAGATTAGATTAGATTAGATTAGATTAGATTCAATTTTATTGTCATTGCACATGTGGGCACAAGGCAACGAAATGCAGTATGAAATGGAATGGAATGAATAGAGGCCGGGGTTTTATTTTAGCACTCCACCTCATCTTTCATTCATAGGAAACTAACGGTTAGATTGAGGATACCCTGCCCAAGCAGTCAAACAGACGTCATCGGAGAAGGAATGCCATTCCAGAGCGGAAGCGAAGGTTCAGATTTTGTTTAAAGATTACCAAGACAAACTTATTTTTTCTTTCAGTGGATAAACTTGCACTGATTAATTGTTCACCTCAAGACTAGCAATACGTGCTAATAAAGTAAACAGAGTACATTTTTATTTCGTGAGGACTGTAATATAACCGTAAAGGTTACACTTTATTTCAATAGTCCACTTTAGACATTCTACTGACTATAAGTAATTTTGTAACTACATGTCAACTACATATCAACTAAGTCTCAGAAATTTGCAACTACTTGTCTACAAACTCTCAGAGTAGACCGTTAGGGTAGGTTTAGGGTTAGTGTTAGGGGTAGGTTTAGGCTTAGTATAAGTTGACAAAGAAAGTGTTAGAAGATATTAAGCAGACAGTCTACTAATACTCTACTAACTGCTAGTTGACATGTAGTTGCAAAGTTACTTGCTGCTAGTAGAATGTCTAAAGTGGACTATCAAAATAAAGTGTTACCAAAGTAAAAGCCTGCAGTGGGTTGATGCTGATCTCAGATGAGTGTTATTATTTGTTGCACTTACACTGGTGTCTCTGTGGAAGTAGGAGAGAACAGGAAGACGTCCTCGACTCCGGAACTTGGCACTGCCCACAATGACAGCAGGAAAGGCTGACTTTGGCACGAACAGCTCTGACGGGTAAGTTTCACACAACTGCCAATCAAAATATTCTGATCAGAACTATTGTTTTAGGTTCTTATGGTCAAAAGTGGCCCTGTTTATTTAGTAACACACATTCTTGTGCTTTTTGAGAAAGGCTCATTGAAAATTCATTAAAATATAATAACTTGCTCTGCTTCTGAAACAACTTTTCTTTTATGCTGACTTTACAAATCCGAATAACGCATGTACCTTTAAATACAGACCTGCTATCAGCTCTGAAATTGCCAAGCAATAATAATATTATTTTGTAGAAGCCACATTTCTATGTGAATCCATTAAATAGCCAAACTTCCATTGAAGAAATGTGTCACAGTTACTATAGAAACTTATAGTTACTATGGAAGTCGCATAGGTTCGGAACTACATGAGGTTAAAACTACACGTTTTGGGGGGAAGAAAATACACATATCATGTTTAATATTGTTTTTCACTGTAATTTTAGACATAAACTCAAAAACCGATTTCTGAGATTTTTTGTGGGTAAGGAAAACATGGTTATTGACCCGGAGTATGAACAGGCATTTGGGATAAACTTACTCTGTACTCATGGTTGGCTGCTGTGACATGCCAGAGGTTGCTGGGTATTCCCATTCGACTGAATTCTGCCTTCAGGTCGATGAAGCCCCAGGCCTTTTCCCTTAACTCTTTATCCAGGTTGGGGTTAAAAGAGAAACAAAACAGCTCTCCATAGCATTCTGCAGTATAAAGAGAGACATTAGTAAAAATTAATGAGTGTACCGCTCACATGGACAAAACTCACAAAGCTGCAGCGAATTGTGCTCTGACGTTGTCTGGTGTATTATTATAATGAACTATGATGCCACAGCTAAGACCTTGCATTGTCTAAGCAATGTGCAAAGCCAAAATGGTCACTATTCAGAGAAGAAAATGCTAAATGCCAACGCACACACATTTTCTTTTTAACCATACATTTAACAGGATATGATTATTCAACTAACATACTTTGACCATGAAAAAAAAAACACCCTAAATTGCATTTCAGTGCTAAATTAAAGTAAGATGAATGAAAGCAAGCATATATTCCACATAGCCTATTCATTTGGCTTTTTAAGAACACTCTGAAAGCAACATGTTTATGGCATTTACCACTCTTTTTTGATTTTTCCAAAGTATAATATACATTTACATCACCTGGGCGTGAAAGTCGAGTGAGGGAGGCCAGCACATCTAAACAGTCCTTCTCTTGTGGAATCAGCAGTCGATAAACATGGAAGTTCTTACAGCGGATCAAGAGAGGACTTCCTGATGGGTTTGTCGGGAGTCTCTCCACATTATACACCAAACTGTGCAGAACCTAGAAGAGCAAGAGAGATCCTTAGTGGCTGCAGAACTCTTCGTGTTTAAAAACAAAGTTTAGAATTTTACGATGAATTAATGGCTCAAATAAACAATTAATAACAAACTAATATATATAAATCAACTGCTTGATTGCTTGTAAGTCACTAAATGTGAACTATATTATCGCCCACCTCTGATATGCTACATGTGACTATAAAGCATAAAGATATTAATTTAATTTATTATAAACATTGCCATCATGATTTTTTTTAAAGCTGCTTTAAAATAATTTGTATGTGAATAGTGAATAGATCTCTAGACAGATAAATTGAATTAGTTTATATTCAGCAAAAAAAATAAATAAATAAAAAATAAGATAAAAAGCAGATAAAAAGCAGAATAAGGCAACAACAAATGCAGTTGATTGTAGTAATTATCCAGATAACAGTGACTCGTGACACTGTGGTTTTAACAGTCGGGGTCATTTTCAAGAGGAAGCTTGATTGTCTGCATGAAAGGGTTTCAATTCCTACCCAAGTCTCTTTGCGGGCCTCCGAGTTCTCTACAAATATAGTGTGAGTCGAAGAGAGGTATAATGTGCCCACCGTAGATTTTCTGGGGGTCAGTCTATCAATCATATGCACATTTTCCACCTGGAAGAAAACAATGTAGTATTTTTTCTAAAAACCGACCTTGTGATGTACATAATATGTTGTCAATTGTAAAACAATAGCTTACATATATATATATATATATATATATATATATATATATATATATATATATATATATATATATATACTCTGAAGGTCATGTTAATTATTGTGCAATCATATAACAAATTAGCTTGGCATTATTCTGAAAAATGCATGTAGTAAATATAAAATGAGGGCTAGCTAGAGACAGATCACATTGTCCTAACCTCAATTAATGTGCTCTTGAATACACTGATATAGTCAGATCTTGTTACAGTGCTCTAGATGAAGGAAGATGGGGGATGCATTGTGGCCTATGATTTGGGCTTATTCTGTCAAACCATTTATTTTACATAAAATTAATTAAATATTAAGCATATGACATTCAAAACGAAAGAGATCTAGAGAATGAACGCTGTATTGCGAGCGTTTTTTTTTTTTTTTTTTAATAGCCAAATATAAAGGACATCAGCAGTACCTTCGGTGTTCTGATGTGCTCCATCCTAGAGACGATTGTCCAGATGATGCGCAGAAAATGAATCCGGACCGACCGGGGTATCAGGTCTTTTTTAGGTCAAAAGAACAGAGCAAGTCGTCGCATGTTGGTTAAAAGACCATCATTAGATAACGAAAAGGCCCGTAGTTGCTGTAATTCAAGCCATAGTTGTGGTCTAACCGTGCGCTCAGACTGGTACACTGTGGACAACACAGAGCGCACACGCACATTACGGACCACACTATGGCGAACTATCGGCTTATGAATATTAACTAAATTTTGTGACGTTAATCCAGTAGTTCTCACTGATTGGTTGAAAGGCCGACAAAGATAGGCGGGCTCTAGTCAGAGGGAGAATTAACTCTTCTCACTTTGAGGATGGTTTGGTTGATTAATTTTCATGAAGGTACGTGACTGGCCGCTTTAGGAAGATAACCACGCAACGTCACAAATGACTGTAATATTTATGACACAATCCCTCGCCATAGTAGGATTCGTATTTTGCGTTACCTTGGATTATTTTACAACAGCGCATGCGCAAACATCTCGTCTATATCGTCCTTGAGCAGACAAGGTGATAGATGATAGTTGTATTTTAAGTGACACGGTAATGAATTAAGAGACCATTTCAGGTGTTTATAAATATATATATATATATATATATATATATCTGGAAACAGGTTATCATATATATATATATATATATATATATATATATATATATATATATATATATATATATATATATATATATATATATATATATATATGATAACCTGTTTCCAGATTTTCTATGATTTCCGATAATTTTATTAACATTTGCGGTCACACGATTTAAAGAATCAATCACAGGGTTACAGTTTTGTATTTTATCATTTGACTTTGCTGTTGCATTTGTAGCCTACATATTGCGATATGCATGTTTCACTATTTAACTCTTATGTAAATTCTCAAAGTTTCTTTAACTTAAAAATAATTATTTTTTCATAGAAAAATCTCAATTTACGTGATTACGATATAGAGTATTGTTTTGTAGTTACAACATTTGTCCAGAAGGTGGTGATAAGTTACCATTATGATGTATTCTGTTTGAAACCGTGAGAGGCGATTTCAGACAGACCCATTTGTTGTTTACACAGGTGTATACTGAATGAGGTAACGTTTTACCTTTTACAAAATGTTATTAAAAGTTATTAAGTTTCACCGTTTTTAATTGAAATTAACTCCTTGCCAGGCGAATTTCTTCAACCCAGTACCCAGTTTATTATTATGGGGCAGCAAAACTGGTAATAAAACAGCTTATGGCTGTTGTTGTTGTTGTTTGTTTGTTTTTCTTAATTAAGATGCAATATTTATTTATTTATTACAGAGGTTTTACGTTCCTGTAAAACGAAGAGACTGCAAGATTGCTTCAGCTGTGGGCCGGACTGTGTGTGTGTGTTTGTGTGTGTGTGTGTGTGTGTGTGTGTGTATGTATGTATGTATGTATGTATAGCTCTTCATGCATCTCGTTTCCTTCTGGAGCATCAGTGAATGTTTGAATCTTTTTAAATAGTTGTGTTTGAGTCCCTCAAATGTCCTCAGTCTGAAAAGATGTATTTCAAAATCATACAGTCACTGCTGGAAAGGGTTCAAATATGCAAAGATACTGGAAAACTGAAGAATCTGCAGGACTTTAAAGATTTTTTTGAAGAACGCTGCTCAGTTTAACTGTTCAGAACAAACAAGGGACTCATGCACAACCATCACAAAACAGAAAGACAGTCGAGGATCATCAGGTAACAGAACACAGTATTAAGAACCAAGGGTTCCCAAACTTTTGAGTGGGGTTATTTTAATAATTTCAGCAATTTTTTTGTCTTGTGGACTAAATGTTAATATCTTTTATGTACAATATCTTACTCAGGACAGTACCAAATAAAAAATAACATGCATTTAGTATGATCTCTCTTATTTTTTGAAAATTACTAATATTTTCACAGATTCTGCAAGGGGTGTCCAAACTTTCGATCCCCACTGTATATATATATATATATATATACAGTACAGACCAAAAGTTTGATCACACCTTCTCATTCAAAGAGTTTTCTTTATTTTCATGACTATGAAAATTGTAGATTCACACTGAAGGCAACAAAACTATGAATTAACACATGTGGAATTATATATGGAATTATATACATAACAAAAAAGTGTGAAATAACTGAAAATATGTCATATTGTAGGTTCTTCAAAGTAGCCACCTTTTGCTTTGATTACGGCTTTGCACACTCTTGGCATTCTCTTGATGAGCTTCAAGAGGTAGTCACCTGAAATGGTCTTCCAACAGTCTTGAAGGAGTTCACCGAGAGATGCTTAGCACTTGTTGGCCCTTTTGCCTTCTGTCTGCGGTCCAGCTCACCCCTAAACCATCTTGATTGGGTTTAGGTCCGGTGACTGTGGAGGCGGCACCCCATCACTCTCCTTCTTGGTCAAATAGCCCTTGATGCCTTCAGTGTGACTCTACAATTTAGATAGTCATGAAAATAAAGAAAACTCTTTGAATAAGAAGGTGTGTCCAAACTTTTGGTCTGTACTGTATATTTGATATATAATGCATCTCTGGCCCATTGTGCAATAGAAGATGACTTAAACATACAATCTCTATATACAGTTTCACTGTGAAAGTGAACAGGCCCTGGCGATCATTTTATTAATGACTTGTTTTTGGTTGAGTAAATATTTAGTAACAATCTGCTGAAGTCTGTGGTCCGGTTGAATGCCCATGTCTACAGGCTCCTGAGAGCACTGATGTTTCTATACAGGTTCTAATACAGGGAGCCTGGGAAACACATGATCTGCAGGCTACTGCAACGTGTGCATGGGTGGTCAAGATTGTGTCTGTGTTTCCGTTCTATGTTTAAGTGAAGATGGATGCTGCTATTTCTTAACAGAATGTAGCAACCAAATACTTTTGAATAATTTTAGAGATTGGACTTAAAGAGTGTTGTGTATGAACCCAGGTATCAGGTTATTTATATCTATCTCTTTAAAACAGAACTAGCTATTGAATGTGTCTGAGTGCATTGGGTGTTAAAATGCTTTGGACAGATAAAGAGTGATATTAAAGCCCTGCTATCTTCAATGTTGGCTCCATGCACAACACACACACACACACACACACACACACACACACACACACACACACACACACACACACACACACATAAATCACAAGTGTGTCCAGGCATGAAGTGCTGTCCTGACTGTGAAAGCAGATTCTCAAACATGGTTACACAAAACCACTTAAATAAATTATACACAATGAAATATATATTTTGATTACTTTTATCTCTACTGACATTGGAAATATTAGGTTAAGAATTCAGAATTACACTTATGTAGTAAAAAAATGTTTTTTTTTTTTTTTTGTTTTTGTTTTTTTAAATGAATCAACACATTTATAACCAAACAGTACTTTGCATCTGCTTGGTTGCTAATTCTAAATTTTACTGCTTGATCAATATGTTTGACATTTAAATTTTTTTTTTATGTACTTATTAATTTCTGTCTTTTAATAAATACATAAATGTATATGTGTGTGTGTGTGTGTGTGTGTGTGTATACAGTACAGACCAAAAGTTTGGTCACACCTTCTCATTCAAAGAGTTTTCTTTATTTTTATGTCTATGAAAATTGTAGAGTCACACTGAAGGCATCAAGGGCTATTTGACCAAGAAGGAGAGTGATGGGGAGCTGCGCCAGATGACCTGGCCTCCACAGTCACCGGACCTGAACCCAATCCAGATGGTTTAGGGGTGAGCTGGACCGCAGACAGAAGGCAAAAGGGCCAACAAGTGCTAAGCATCTCTCGGTGAACTCCTTCAAGACTGTTGGAAGACCATTTCAGGTGACTACCTCTTGAAGCTCATCAAGAGAATGCCAAGAGTGTGCAAAGCCGTAATCAAAGCAAAAGGTGGCTACTTCCACATGTGTTAATTCATAGTTTTGATGCCTTCAGTGTGAATCTACAATTTTCATAGTCATGAAAATAAAGAAAACTCTTTGAATGAGAAGGTGTGTCCAAACTTTTGGTCTGTACTGTATATATATGTGTGTGTGTGTGTGTGTGTGTGTGTGTGTGTGTGTGTGTGTGTGTGTGTGTGTGTGTGTGTTTCTTTCCTTTTTTAAATTTTTATTTTGAGGAGTATAAGGCTCTCTGAGTTACATCAGGCTATTAAGGTAAAGCGTTTCTGTAGGTCCGTACGAAACCTTTGTCCTCTACCACTGATTGAGTAATGTCTGCTAGAATCATTTTCCAAGTGATCCTGTTGTTGGTTCACTGGAACTTATCTTTAACTTGATAATATAAACAGATCAAGCATTTATTGCACGACTCCCTTGTCTGAGGTTGTGTTAAAATGTGTATTCAAATATGGTCTTGTAAGCAGTGTTGTACTGTTATTACTTATCCACTGAAAAAGTAAAGGATTACTGTTCATTTTTAGGTAACTTAATTACAGTTACTTATGATACTTATAATATTTATCATCTAAAGGTATAAATATTTTAAATATTAGATTTTCTATTGTAAATTCTATATATAATTTACTTAGAACAACGTGATCTGACACTGCTTTATTCAGCAGAATTTTTCTGTAGTTAACGTGTTATTTCTTACAATCATTCCATTGGCTTTTCCCGAAACGATCCTGCCAATCTGAAATGAAAGCGAATAAAATATTCTGAAATATGATATGCATATGAAATATGAAATTTCTCGGGCCAACACTGGCTGGTAATATTGCCTGAGTATAAAAAAAGACTCAGAAACACTAACTGTTATTTCAAACAGAATTGCTTTAAACAATGTTATGTAAGATGGTCCTTAGTCTCTGTACATGTGGCCTTCTTGTCATCTCTCAAAACCGTGCTGGAGAAATTGAAGGTTAACAGAAAGATGGACTTTATTCTAACTGTTTATTTAAGATGGTTACAGCGCTCTGATAACATGTACTGAATGTCTGTGGTTCCAGCTGTGGTTATTGATACTGGCTGGGGTATACAGTATGTTCTGTGTTTTTCTACACAATGCATGTGTTATTTTCTTTCCTTGCTGACTGACATTGGGAACAAGAAAGTTTACAAGTTAAATAATATCTAGTTGACTGTGAAATGAAATGGACAGGACGATATCTTTCCACAACTTCCTTCTTTAGTGATGCTCTTAACACTTTTTTGGGTTTGTTTGTGTGTATGTTTTGTCTCAGTCATGTCAGCTGTGTTTTCCTGGTATCTAATATGAGTTTATCTGGAAAAACAGCTGTGAGACTGAAGATACTGTAGTCTATTATTGACCACTTTACCACGGTTCAGTGATAAGTCAGCTGTCTAACACTGCTATTGTGAGCCAGAATATCATTTTTGTTGGTGTGCTATTTTGACTGGCCAGCAAGCAATCACCCAGAACTCTTCAGCAACCGTATAGCATTGTGCCAAAACCATTCTGGACACTTAAACAAGCACATAGCAATGCAAAAGTTTAGTTTCTCATTTTGTCCTTAATGTTTATAATTGTTTTGACTGCATAAGGCAGAGAAAAGTTGTGCATTTTATTGTGTTTTAATCTTTCAAAGTTAAATTTTGAATCATTTTGTCATAAATGACAGGAGATGCTACTTCAAGATCTTTAGTATTTAGCATGAGCAAAGATGGAAACTTTCTGAATATTTAATAATTTGGTGAAACCATTCAAAATTTGGGGTTAAATAAGAGTCTTATTCTCACCAAGGCTGCATTTAAAAGTAACACAAACAAAAGAACAGCATGAAATAGAAACATTTTGTAACATTATAATGTATTTACTGTCAGTTTCTTAGTAATTTAATGCATCCTTGTGGAATAAAATTAAAAAATAATTTGAATTAAAAAAAAAAATTATTGACCCTAAATTTTTGGAATGGTAGTGTGCAAAAACAAATAAATAATAATAATAATCATAATAATACGATGTCACCATGTTTGTGTTCATAAAGTGTATTACGCACTCTCCAGAAGAACTGTGAACTCGGTGAACATGCATTTGGCTGGATTATCACATTAATCTGTGCAGATTTGAGTGAGCTTTTAATCTCCCATTTTGAGTTAAGACCAATCTTAGTGATGTCATATCATCAGCATTTTCCCTCTCTCTCATCCACAGTGTAATTTTAACGGTCAAATTTTGTAAACAAATGTTTATAGGTTAACAGTAAATTCCCATACAATATATGGGGAAAATTGTAAAAGATCAACCAGACAGTTCATGTAATTTTACAGTAAAATCCTGTTAATTGTACAGCTTTTAGAAGTAAAAACTAAATTGTAAACTGATATTCCCAAAATTCCCTGTGTGACACTCCTGAAAGTGTTTTGTTTAAATAATAAAGTTTTTAAATAGTTTGTGTTATCAGTTATGTACATTTGATATTGTTACATTTTCTGTTGTTTAATGAAAGTTTATTGCATTATTTAAGTATTGTGTGTGTTACCATGATGGTGTTTGCATGAATGACTCTTTGCACCTTCCATAAATTAGTATTTACTTCTGCTTGTGATGTCTGATGATGAGCTTTGATTCTTCATGTGGCTTTCTCTTTTACCATTATGATGGTGGTTGTCAGTATGTTAAAAGCACAAATCAGATTTGAAGTAGTATGTGTTGTTGAACTTACTGGTTACATTCTAATGTTATTGATTGTAATTTACAGTTTTATACAGTAAAATTTGCAGGTTTTAACAGTAAATGTGTTTACAGGTTATTATTAATTATTCTGGAACCACAGCTGCCAGAATTATTTTGTAAAAACTACAGATTTTTTTTTTTTTCTTACAAGGCAGGTTTAAAATTACACAGAGAGACCCCTCTTTGTCTTAAAACTTTTTGGCTGCTTAGCAACCTTTCATTCTGATACACACAGAAGGGCCCCTTATTTCTACAGAAGTTGTAGCCAGGAGGGCATAATCTGCCCACCCATACACACACACACACAGATACATTCTTAGTCAGCAGCATTTGCCCTGAAAACCCCAACAGCCTTCAACAGTGTGTTTAATGCAGATCTTTTTTAGATTTGACTGTTTGTATGTGATGCTCGTGTGTGTCGCAGAGTAGAAAGAATGGTCCCTGCTATTGCGTCTGCATGGAGGGTTTTGGGTAAGAGGAGAAAAATGCATTCCAGGGCTGCCTGAGAAAAGTAACTGGCTCTCTTACACACACACACACACACACATACACACACACACACAATTCTGGTTGGTTACTGCAGCACAGTTAGGCTGAAGCTGAAGACAGAGGGGAGGGGTCTCTCTCTCTCTCTGAGTCTCCGCTCAGACAGAAACTGCTCTCTTGCAGTGCTTCTGTTAGCATGATCACATGAAACAGGACGTTCTGTCCGGGACAGACTTACCTGTGGAAAGTGTGTGTTTTAAAAAGATGAAATACACTCTAGGATTGATTCAAAAACAGTGGAAATGCAGGTAAGTGTGTCATTTTAAAATCATTATTTGTGTAGTTGCTTGAGAGAACTTTCCTTCAGCTGTATATATATATATGAGAGGGATGTTTGTTTCAAGTCAGCTGGGGTTGGTAGCTTGTTTGTATTGCAATCTGTTATACTTCGCATCATATGTATTTGTGTGGTGCCACACTATTTCCATGTATAGTTATGTTATGTAATGTTCATTTGTTTGTGCATGTGATGCTGGTATTGATAATTGTGTTCTTTGAATCTGAATCACTGCGGTAAAATGATGTAGGTATTAGAGCACGTCCTCTTTTTGGATGCTTTCCAGCGTTCTCTTTGACATGACCAGAGTGATCTATTGATCTGTTTATGCTTGTTACCTTGCCAGCTTTACATGTATCAGCACCAAAGTCAGAATGCTCCAGAAACCATCGCTGCTTATAGAGGGACGTGACTCTGTGTGTGTTTTAAGGTTATTTGCTATAGTGAGCATATGCACCTGCCACTATACCTTACCTAACCTAGCCTAATGAGATTCAGAACCACATTGTTGCTCTTAATTGAGCTGTTAATGTTGACAGTTCTTTTACTGGAGTACTACAAAAATAATGTTTGGAGTCAGTCAGGTTAGGAGTGATCTGTAGAGGCTTGTGGGTATTTTGGTATCGCAGACACTGCTAATGACAAAGTAGACAGCTCATCTCTATGGCAACTGTTTGGTTCTGAAAGCAGCGTTTGGTACCCGAGAGAAATCCAGAAAAATTGATGGTGCCTTTACCTGTTTGAGAGGATTCGGAGTGAAACTTTATCAATGAGTTAATAGAGATGGCTTAAAAAATCGCTTGTTTTTCTGTGAAACTGTCTCAAGATTAAAATTATAGTTATAATGAGACTCGAAATTTATCAGACACAATAACGTCAAATGAGCACAATCAGACTTTCAGTTTTGTCAGTATATTGCAATTAAATTGTAGGTATAGTTTAATGTTTGATTCTGAATGTAGTTCTTATTTTCTATTTGTTCTCTGTGCTAAAATAAATGTAAGTATGTGATAAAAAATCAAATTGTCTCAGAAATCCCATTAGATTGAGCTGAATTTAGCAAAAAAAAAGTTAATTTGTTGCCTCAGATTTAATGATAAAAATGATTAGGTATGGTTAGAAGAATTAGTCATTTCACATGTATAAATTAGCTGACAAAACTATGTGCGTGCAATAACATATATTTGAATCAATTTTGTGCATTGACATAAATTAAAATGCTTTTTTCATGGCCGTTCTCATGTATTGAAGCAGGTCATCTTCCTTATTAAGATGAACATTATGTGTGGTTGCATATTTAGTTTTTAGTTTCTACATGGCATAATTACAGCTCACAAACTACCGCACTTTGCATATCTGAGCATTTGTGCAAATAAACAAGATACAGTATTTTATTTTGTGGAATAAACCAACATATGATATTTCATGTGAATGTTTACAGATAGATGGTTATTCTTTTGAAGATAATATGACAAATAAATAGGTTTGCTTTAGGGATACCATTATTATGCTTGCCAGAAATACTAAATCAATATCAACTGAACCTTTGACTTTTAGTTCAGTAATGATTGCCTATAAGAATGCAAGCACCAGTAGATCTGTAGCTCTTTCTTAATGTATTTAAAATGTAGTATAATCAAATTAGGGCCTAAGCAGAGTTGTGGAAATCTGGACTTGTTGTTAATTTATTAGAATAAGCCTATGAGATCAGTTTTGACACCAAGTGCTACTATGGGAAATAAACACCATTTCAACCACTATATCTCCAGCCTGCTAATGCTCAACTATGTAGTGTAATTACACAGAATGGAGACAGAGGCGCAAATAATAGCACTCATTCTATATCTATATTTAATTATATAGTTTAAAGAGGAAACTGTTATTTTAATATTCAATATACAAAATTACTCATTGTTTAAATAGGTTTATTAGTATTGATATGCTTGTGCAATCCTACCAGACTGTTATCAGAATGCATACACATCACAAATGTCATGTGCAAAGTCCTTGTAGTCCCGAGTTTGTGCTGTTTGGCAAAAAAATGTTCTAATAGAATAGCTTTAGTCCTCACTCTACGACTATGTTTACTCTGCGTCTATGTCTGAGCAGGGCACTTAGACAGGTGTCTGGTAGAAAGAGAGACCTCGCTTCCGTCGTTTGGCCTTGAGACTATTTTTAACACTTATATTTGAGGCGGGAAGAAGAATGTTAAAGAATTGCCTATATAATTTAAGTTTCCGAAATGTGTAGTTTCTGAATGAAATATTTGACATTTTATTAGGGTTTTGTGTTTTTGTGCATGAGTAATTGTTAACAGGGGAAGTAGATGAGAGTGCTGTTATGAGGAGACAGAGAGAGAGACCAGAATGAAAACTGAGACGCTGTTGCATAATCACACCAAGTATCTAGGAAAGAATGACATTTATATGGAGGTGTAACTGGCCATCTTAATAATTTATGTTATTTATTCTAGTCATCATTCTGTGGGCTTTTTGCACAGACTTCAGTCATATGTGGATATTAATGGTAAGGCAGAGGATGCAAAAATAAGGAAATGCATTTTGTCTAATTTTTAATATGGCCAAAATAGTTGCAATGCAAAGAGCTTTGTCAATGAATGCTTGGTGGTTTAAGAGGACATACCAGCCTTTTGTCCTCACATGCTGAAATATTTTTGTTCTAGGTCATCAACGTAATTCCTTGTTAATGGGAATACTCAGCTAATTACTAAAAACCGTGTTACAGAATGGCTGCAGTTCACAAATTATGAATAATAACCTGGGGAATTATGCAGGTGCTAAATGTGAAATTATGCTAAATGTTCTGCGCAGAAATTTGATCAGATGTTCTGTAATGTTATAGAGGTGTTGTCATTTTAGTTTGGGAAAAGCTACTGTATTTTGTTTCACACTGAAAAAGAAACACTAACTCTTTGGAAGGTCATACTGAAACTTAAGTCCTGGGATTTTGGATACCGAAATGGCTCAGTATCGATTATATGAGTTCATGGGCATCTTCTGTTGGGCCCTATAGGCGTGTTCTACTCAGTGCAGTCCTAGAACATTACATTCATTCTCTGGATCATTCTGTCAGGGAAAGAAGCATTAGCCACTCTTCACTTTTCACCCAGAGGGCCAGTGGGCGGACTAGAGAAAGATAGCTGGGTTGATGTCAGTCATTCACTGGTGTGATGATGCCATAAAGCACCATTCTGATTCAAAAGCATGTGCTACTTCACATTTTGAAAGCAGGTTCTAGAAAAATGTACATCTCTACATGCAAATATAAATAGTTTAAAAATATAAAATAATAATACAAAAATAAACACAAATCAATAAAAAATGTATATAACTGTCACCCCCCATTTTTTTATATAGTGCACTATCAAAACTTTAATTATTATAATTCATGAATGCTTTAGAATAAAGACCAAGATAAGGTTGGTTACATTTTAAAGAAGACAATCAGCAGATTATTGCAGAAGTGAAATCATTTTTAAAAAGTTATAGAAGTTTTATATTTAGTGTAAAGAAAACGGACTGTACTAAATGTGTTTGTTTTATGTAATTCTAATTTTACAAAATATTTTTAATCTAAAATTGCTATAAAATTAACACCAATTGCTTAATAAGTTGTTCCAAATTAGAAACTGATATATATATATATTATATATAATGAGGTTACTATTTAAAAAAATGTACGTACCTGAAATAGCCACTGGGTGACCAAACTTCACTGAATTTTTTTGATGCATTTTACCGTCAGTTAAGGAGTTAAATAAATAGAATTACATATAGATCTCACTGTTTGACAGCTTACTCCTGTCTTTTTTCATACACTACTGCACAAACGTTTGGGGTCAGTAAAATGCACTGATTAAAAGTGACAGTAAAGACTTTTACACTGTTACAAAAACAAACAAAACTGTTTCAAATAAATGATGCTATTTTTTATTTGTTTCGTTTTTTTTTTACTATTTTACGATTACTATTTAAAATCCTGAAACAATATATCATGGTTTACACTAAAATATTAAGCAGCACAACTGTTTTCAACATTGATAAAAATAAGAAATGTTTCTCGAGCAGCAAATAAGCATTTTAGAATGATTTCGGAAAATGTATTTTGCAGGATTTGTGTTAACTTTCTAGCAAATTTGCTCATTTAGTTAACATAGACAAATATATATATATATATATATATATATATATATATATATATATATATATATAATTGACTAATATTCTTTAATAGTACTAAAGTATGTTATATAATAGTTTGTTTTTAATTATCTCAGATTTAAATGTGAAGATGACCAGATTGTGTCTCTGTTTTGCATCATAAAGTTTGCTCATCTTGTCCTCTGGAGTGATACGGTGATCTTGTGCCGTCAGCAGCACTCTCATCAATAGTAGCCTTATCTGTCGCATAAGGATGTCTCTAGAAGGTCAGCGGAGGAGAATTTGGCCTGATACTGATTTATTTGCATGTCACTTAGACAATGCAATTCACTGCATCATCATTTGTGATCTTTTTAAAAACTAACCAATGTTACATATATACAGTTGGGATCCACAGCTTAATAACTATATAATAAAGAATTTTATAAATAATGCTCGTATTAATACAGGAGTGTCATGAGATCATGCACCATCCTTCCGACCCGGCTTGATATCAGCCTGTTCCTTGTATTAAAAGATGACTTCTGTTGTGGTCAATGACAGGTTTTTCTGAGCAGAACAATCAGCTTCTTGGTTTGTACCACTCAGCATTTGTCTGTAAACACAAGACCACCATTGTGGCTGTAACTATCACCATCGCCTTGTGTGTGTGTAAGAGAGAATGCCCTGAATATCAAAATAAAAGCCTGCTCCTTTAATTAGATTTGATCTGACCTACATTATCATCCACATTTGATTAAAAAGCGTGACACAGGCTTGATTGTGCAGGTGCACTATCATGTGCATGCCTAAACTATGGGTTTAGGCATGTTAGGCATGTTAAGGCATGTTACACACACACACACACACACACGTTTGTTTTTGTGAAAATTGGGGACATCCCATAGGCGTAATGGTTTTTATACTGTACAAACTGTATATTCTATGACCCTACACCAACCCTACCCCTAACCCTAACCCTCACAGGAAACTTTGTGCATTTTTACTTTCTCCAAAAAACTCATTCTGTATGGTTTATAAGCGTTTTGAAAAATGAGGACATTTCCTTGTATTACCTGTGTCATACCCATGTCATTATAGTGATTTGTGTCCTGATATGACACAAAAACAACAGCACACACACACACACACACACACACATATAAAACAACCCTAACAAATAAACTGAAAATACATTAATGTGTAATGCAAGGCTCAATAACAATATAAAAGAGTTTTTCAAGTTTTGCACCACATTTTCTTACTCTTCTCTCCTTTGACTTTCCCCATATTGAACAGAAGGGAGATAAATTGCCAGTAGGGAGCAGTAATGCTCTTTTTAACCTCCCTAAAAGACAGTACAAGACAATTTCTTTTTATTATAGAATACTAGTCTGACTTATTGCCATCTCATCTAGAGAATTTTCGTTTTCTCCAAATTCAGCATTACAGATGGGTTTGCTTCTATGACTCTGTTTTCCCTGTGTTTATCTCAGGCTCTATTATCCTTAATTATGTAAACCAGTACAAATGATGAGTAGAGAAATGCAACTGACATGCTGTTGTCTTTTCTTGTTTCTTAGAGTCATTAAAAGGGTGTCAGCCAAACAATGGACGTCATCTTCCGAATGATCAATGGAATAGTCTTTCTATGATGAGAAACGCTTTAATCCCTTCTTCTTCGAAGTGGATTATTTCCTGTCCATCAGTGCTGGGTTGGATCTAGCAATGGGGGATATGGTTGTATGATTGTGTCTCCATCCACATTTCTCGTGAAACCACCAACAAACATGTCTGAGCTTCCATCAGCTGCACTTCCAAAGAGGCCTTTGCAGGGATCTCAGCATGGGATGTGTCTCCCGTTACACAGCAGTGAGCAAAGTAACAATGCTTTCACCTCGGAGTCCCCATCATCACCATCATCGACTTCGCTATATGAAAGAGGTGAAACGTCACCAGACTCTATACGTAGCTTGAGTAGTCTGAGCAGTGCCAGAACAGATAGTCCTCTGGATGTGGACATGCCAGAGATGGAGATGGGAAAAGCGAAAGCCAGCAGTGATGATTCAGGCATACAGAGCCCAGAATGCAGACCAGACTACAGTGAGGACAATGACAATTCTGTGTCTGTCTATATGGATGCTACTGAAGACTGTTGGAGTGACAATGACAACCAAAATGTCACTTTGGTGGTAACACAGAAGGTTGGTCAAAGTGATGGTGATGATACATTCTTGTGCTCTTCAGAAAATGGGGGTGATGATGATGATGATGACACTGAAGAGGAAGAGGACACTTTCCTTTCTTTACCCTCAGTAGGATTATTAATGAAGTGCCAAGTTGTTGTTTCTGCTCTGGAAGTCTCCACCAGCTCTGAAGTGCCAAACTGTGTTTTACCTGACATTTCTGAAGGCCAACCAGCAGAAGGGCCTAACATGGTTGTGGTGAATAAAACCCAGAGGGAAGTAGTCTCTGTTGAGCTGTCCTCAGCCATTCGAGAAACTGACAAAGTGAATGAGACAGTGGTGTCCTCTGAATATACTCCCATAACAGATACCAGAATCACAACATCTTCTCGCACATCCATCTCAAAAGCGGACAACCTGCCAAAGAAAACAGCGGAAAAGACCAGTGATCTGGAAGGATGTGTTCTTGCCAAGCCTCCTACAAGGGCTGTTTTGACCAAAGCCACAAAACCTGAGGCGAAGAGGTTCCCCAGGCCAGACCTGAGGAACGTGAAGGCCAAAATCATCTCCAGGGCTGCCTCTGCGCCAAGATCAGCCGATGCCGCAAAAACAAACACTAACGTTAACCAGTCCGCTTCAGGGAGTGTGAGGGTTCATGCTAGTAGGAAGGTGGAGAATAAAGCTGTTGGACAAAACAGCATATCATCATCAAACCATAAAAGAGAGAATGAAACAATGATGGTGGACAATGGCAGTCAAGAGAAAGACGTTAACACTTTATCCTTGCCAACACAAGGGGAAGAAACAATGAAGTCAGAATGTCCTCCTTCAATTGATTTTAAAGGAGAACTTCAACTTGAGAAAGAAGCAGGGGAAGAAAACTCTAAAAGCACCAGCAAGGTCAGTGATTTAGTTTTCCACATATTCCCTTAGGTTCAGTATGAAAGCAATAAAGTACTCGAGGCCTTGCTGTATAGTGACTAATGTTTATTTAAATTTTTACTATTAATAAAATTGTGTTCGTATTCAGTACATTTAGATTTTACATTTCAATAAAATCTGAGGTTTATTTCAGTTTTTACTATTATTAAACCTTTATTTTTTTTACAATAAGAAACATTTTTACATTTAGGCATTCTAATAAAGCATCCTATGACTAGTCAAGTAAGTTATAAATATACCGGGATTCACAGATTTGTGACTTTAACCAGGGGAGACATGCTGACTTTTTATCACCAATGGAAGAAAGTTTGATTAGGAAGTATTCTAGATTTACACCCAGGTTATATGTTACCAGTCAGACCTTTCATGTTGTTTGTGTCCTTTATGCACATATACGTGCAAATTTAGGTATACTCAAACTGAAATGTTCATTTAAACTGACTTATTAATAACAGCTGTGTGATTCCATGTCAATTTTCTCCTTATGAGAAGAACTGCTTCAACCAGTCCAGCTCTATACGTGTTGTCACATGATTGTGCTATGCTGTTATTCAAGCTTAAATGTGTTATTAGGTTGGGTCTAACCAAATGTCAAGAGTAAATGTAGTCCTCAGAAAAGTTTTTAGAAAATAAATACTGTGATTAGAGCACTGATCTATATTATAGATCAGTGGATTAGAGACAAACACAAATACTAATTTGTCATTTCACATCTTGTTTTCTATATCTGTTCACAGTCATACAGCATGTCAAAGTGCTTACGCTATTGTTCATAAATGCTTTTGCATGTTTCTGCTTTACTATTATTGTTAGGTAACTTCCAAGTGGTTTAAATTCCAGTTCCCTCTCTTACTTTCCTGCCTTTTGAACATGAGTGAGATGTTTTTGCCAATAATACTGTCTTGGAGGGAAAAGTACAGAAAGAGGAGGGAAACATTTCTGAGAGGAGTCTGAGTCATATGAACAGTGATTCAGACAACAGAATCTTTCCACAAACTCACTCCATGTGCTTGTCGAGTGTTCAAAAACAAGGGGGAGAAAAGGAAAAGATCTGGGCAGGTCCTGGCATCAGAAGCCCTGAGGGAATAACACAATAGAAGCGTTTTCCCTTTGCTTTTTTTCCTTCTGCGTGTCTTATTTCCCCTCCTTCCTTTCCGCTCCTCCTCCCTCTCCTTCTCTCTCGGTAACGCTGCACATTTTCTGTCTGTTCTGTGGAATGGCTAACACTATGGTTACCCTACAGCGTCCAGAGTTGGGCTCTCTTGCTTGGGATGCTGTCACTAACCAACGACTCTTTCTCCAGACTGTGTCTTCCAAGTTGGGACCATCTCTGGGGACTAATAAGACATCCACCTCTGGACCCCCAGAAACCAGACTGAAGCCCTCTAACCGAGAAACCCGACCCACAGGTAGTCTGGGTCCACTGGGAGGCCGAGTGGTTCAGCCGGCTGGTGAGTTTTGCTTGTTTAACACCCCACATGCACAGAAAAAAATCTCAAAGCATTGTTTAAGGAAGCAGACAGAGTGAACGCTGCAGCGGCAGAGCCGTAGATTTGTTTTGTTCAGTGTAATGTTTCCTGTAAGCTTATACAGATATTGTAGGTGTCATTATTTTAGCAGCATCACTGTGACAATAAAGAAACTGAAATTTGCTGCCTGACGAACATTTTCGAAACAGTTTGCAATGTTGTGGTTTTTAAATGTGTACATGTTGTTTTTATATAAAGTTGATTATAATTTCTCTCAACTACTATACAATTATATATTTATTAATTTACAAATTGCACACCTTTGTTTTTTTACACAATCATTCAAAATATATGTAGATTTTAAGAAGTTGAATTATTCAGAAAGGACACATTCAATTGTTAAAGAACAAGTGACAGTAAAGACATTGATTAAAAGTGACCATAAATATTTCTATTTCTAAATAATTCTGTTATTTTGAACTTTAGATTATTCTACGATTCTTGAAAAAATATTATTACACTTCCCAGAAAAAAAAAAACATTCTAAAATATAGACACTGTTTTCAACAGTGATGAGTAAGAAATGTTTCTTAATCATCAATAGGCTGTTGAAAATCCAGTTTTGCCACAAATTAAAATTTTAAATATTAAAATATAAAACAGGTAGGCTACATTCAATAATAATAATAATATTTCACAATACTGATTTACTTTATTTTTGCATTTAGCATCTAGTAAATGAAGCCTTGGTAAGAAAACACACTTCAAACATTAAAAAACATGACAAAATACCGACCGTATATATAATTACCTAACCCCCAAGGTTTTTTTCTTTTTTCATTGTTTTTTGTAAAAAAATAAAAATAAATAAAAAACAAAAACAAATTAAGACTTTATTTATGACTTACTTTAAAAAGGCTACGTTCACACCGACAGTTTTTGGAATTGAGAACGGTATTTTCTTTACAGGTGTGAAGTCTCGAAATGTCCTGTTCGCACAGCAGCTTACAGTTGTGGTTAACAGCAACAGCTGCGAATGGAACAGCTACGTTGACCGGAAGTAAGCTAAGCAACCGTAAACCAGACGGCGCAACGCAACATGAGTAGCTTTCAGTTATTTATTGAAGTACAAATTTAATTTTAAAAAGCCAGAGAATGATTACTTTTGACATTAAATTATAATCTATTGTCAGAAGAAGAGTTTTTTTTTTTTTTTTTTTACTGTAATATGTTAATAAATCTAAAAACCAAGATTTACCGTCAAAAGCAAAATTTGCCTTTTCATCTCGATAATGCTGGTATTCTTCTTTGTTAAAAGTCCACTGTCTGTATGAACGTGCAGCGGCAGTCAAGCATTAAAAGTTACCATAGCAACCGTGACCAAAGTAAAATCAAAGTTAAGGTGCCGTCCATAAAACTGAAAGTCGTATCACTTTCTGATAAGATAAGAGTCCAGTCGAGCCGCGAGTTATTTTCGTTAAATCTCCATTTAACCGACAGCAGCTTTTAAATTTGAGTGGAGAGCGGAGCATTTGAATCGCGCGCAGAACACACAGCTGACGGAACGGCTCCGGTAGAACACCGACGGGCTCTAAACGTTCAGATGACACGCAGCTCATTTCTCTGTCCCTTTATTTTACCGAAAACACACGTTAGACATGCGTATGTGCGACAGAGCGGCTCGCTCTCGCGATGTACAACTAGTTGTCCAATCCGGTTCCGTTCACACGGTGCGTGTCTTCCGAGAATGAGTTTTTGAGTGCTGAAAATTTAGGGGTGTGAGTTTGGTTACAGAATGCGGTTTGTCACGCCGGTAAATATCCAAACTGTGTGTATTCATAACCTATTAAGGATTCAAATACAGGACTGACAACCGTATTCTACTGCTGTGTGAATGTGGCCTTAATGTATGCAAAAAAGAGGTTTTGTCAGATTTAACTTCTTTTATTTTTTCCCCTAACACGTCAAATATATATATATATATCCCTCCCTCCATCCTGTCAGATATGTCTGTCCATTCATTTTGTGTGTGCAGCCTAAGGCAGTTTTCATGTTCTGGTCAGAAAAATACATGTCTTATTGTACTCACTATGTGTGTGCCTGACTACACTTTTGAAAAGTTTTGGGCTATCCTGTAACTTAACCTTCCTCTGTGAGATACCCTTTCTTTCTCCGTTTCTTTCGTGTGTTTGCTCTTTCTTTAATTACAAGGTGATGCAGGGATATGTTTGGGTGAATGTGGTTTCAGGGGCCATATTCTACATGTCTTTATATTAACACTTTCATTGGTTTGAATTATAACTTTTCCTTTTGTCTTTCAGGTATTCCCAGGATGCGAAGCACAGACAGGACCGCAGTGCCCTGCAGCCCCTCTTCTGTTTCCAGCCCATCTTGTAAGGGTCCTCAGAGAGCTGCCTCTTCCAAACTGCCTGTCAAAGGCCTACCCACAAGCCCCAGCTCCTCATCACTGGGAAGTACAGTCAGCGAAAACAACAATATTGCTGTAAACAAAGGTGCGTGTCTGTGAAGAGTTCAAGTCACCATCTTAATCTCAAGGGTTTTAAGTGCATACTTGAAAACCTCCTTGTCCCAAACTACTGTACATGCTTTCCATTTTCACATGCTGAATAAATCAATTTTTTAATCAGTAATTTGAAGAAACAATAAACAAGATACATTTACTTGAGTTGCAGATGAAACATGAATATGATAATCAGGCATTGCCATATTCATATAATATATAGTACTTTGGTTTCTCACACTTTCTGTTTGAGCCTTAATGAAATCTTGAGAGCTCCGACTGCCCTCATTCCTTTCCTCAGGTCAAAGGTCACATCTGCTCTGAGTTTAGCAGTGACTGTGAACAAGTCATATACAATGCAACCTCTGCCATTCACAAAGCTTGTAGACATTAATCACAGCATCCTCTGCATTACACACTCTCAGTTTATTCCCACCCTTTCCTGATGTCCCACAAATTCAAATATAATCAAGATAGCCACTGAGTTGCCATGGTAACTTGGAGCAATGAGATCTAGTTTCAGTAGGAATGCATGTGAATGTGTTTGGCTAGTGACTTAACCAGGGTTTCAAAGGAAATTCACAACAAATTACAGTACTCATGTTGTTGTGTGATTAATTGCTTGGCTTTGTGAGTTAGCTTTTGTTAATAGCATTTTCATGGACATTGAATCATTTGAAGAATTAACAAATTGGGTCTTTATTTGAGTTCCTTAATAGGTGGCATGTTTTTGCACATAGATACATTGTTTTATTGTATTTTAATTTTGTTTACCTGAGAAGAATTTAAACATAAACTTAAAAACAAATATTAATACATAGAAAGTTAAAAAATAAAAAAGGTCTTTATTTGAGTTCCTTAATGGGTGGCATGTTTTTGCACATAGATATTTAATTTAATTTAATTTTATTTAATTTTATTTGTGTTTACATGAGAAGAATTTAACTTTTTAACTTAAAAACAAATATTAATACATTTAATAATAAAAAGGACATAGTACATTTATATTCAAGACATATTTTCTGAAAACAAAACTTAATACCTTATGCAATTTTGCCTCTTATGTAAATGTTTAATTTTGTGGACGTATTGAAATTTAAAACAAGGCAAAATACTAATTAAGAATAATGCTTTATTGTATTGTTGTTTTATGATGTGATGTGATGATTTCTCTTTAATCAGTTCCGGCTGAAGGGATAAAGATTGAGGATAAGTCTATCAAACAATCACCGCCATTCCAGATTCAAGGAAAGTCTGTAGTTAGCAAACCTGTATCAGGTCACCGCAACAGAGCAAGCTCCACGCCGTCTAAACCAGTGACAGGTGAGAGAAACATGCATGTTGAGTTTAGTACCTTCTAATCTCACTAATTCTCTCTAACACCAACACTTTGTTTCATATATGTATCAGTCCACGTTCATTATTTGTTATTTACACATCAAAACAGCCTCAACTATATTCATTAATCAGTGGGCAAGTTCTGATTGTCTTAAGCTAATGACTGCATGATGTCATTTTAGTTCAGAACCACAATCTGATTACTGCCATATACCCCTCGTAATAGGTTAGATTAGATCTTTTAATATGGAAATCAAATCAAAACATTGTTTAAAACATCCTTAAAAAGAGATAAAAACTTACTCTAGAAGCAAACTTGCCATACAACGTTAAGATGCTTTTGAGAAAATATACCTTGGATATATAACTGTATGTCACGCGGATTAAAAAAATCACTTATTTTTTACGTTTTGGTTTCAGCACTAGTGCAACAAATTCTCTGAAAACAATTAAAACATAATCACAAATATTCTTATTATACATTACCAATGAAAGGTTTGGGGTCAGTAAGATGTTTTTGGAAGAAATTAATGCTTTTATTGAGCAAACACATTAAATTGATCAAAGGTGACGGTAAAGACATTTATAATGTAAAATATATATATATATCTATTTGAATTAGATGATGTTCTTTTAAATGTTATATTTATAATAGAATCCTGAAAAAATGTATCACGACTTCCACAAAAATACTAAGCAGCACAACTATTGATAATAATAAGAAATCAGCATATTCAAATGATTTCTGAAGGGTCATGTGACACTGAAGACTGTAAATACATTCAAAATATATTAGAAAACAGTTATTAGAAATTGTAATAATAGTTGACAATATTAATGCTGTTAACATATGATTTTATCAAATAGATGCACCCTGGGGAGCATAAGAGGCTTCTTTCAAAAGCATAAAAACTAACTGACTCCAAACTTTTGAATGTAGTATATTATGCACAAAATAAGTCAAGATATTCCTTAAAAACATGATTTTTTTGCAGTGCAGCTAAAGATTGCATGATTGATTGTTTAAAGTGAATACTGATTGACTTGCTAATTGCTTTGAGTCATTCATCAGCGTTCTTTCTGCCCCCCACTGCCATTAAAACACTCTTGCACATACAGCCTCTACAGTACATCTGACTCAGTCACTGAAACCCACCACTGTGCAGTCTGTTAGCATGAAGTTTGATTTCTTCTGCACTGTTTCATTAGGGCTGAAGGCCCCAGCTGTGACCAGCCACATTACAGCTAAGACTAGCCAGAATCCTTTGCAACGCAGTGGATCTGCACGATTTATTCGCTCATCATCAGTAGCAGGTAAGGAGAGAATGAATTTGATTGTGTGTGTCTGTATCCATACTGCACACTCTACCTCTGCTGCATCATCAAAAGTAGCCTGTTTGCGTCCGTGCTGTCACTTTTAATCATCGCCTTTTCATGTGTCTTGAAGCAAACTCCCAAAGCTTTGTGGTGTGTTCTGTATATGTAATGTGAAGAAGGTTTAATTGTGGGTTTAATTCACTCACTGTGCTACATTTTGGAAATAGTTAGGTGATTAAGCAAAACAAAAACATGACCTTGGAAATAATGTTTATTGAATGACTGAACAGTGGAATCCTCTGTATCTGTGCTTTATGCATTTCTCTCACACACATATGATACAGCAGCAAGAAAAACTGTGAATCCATTGGAAGGACACATATATAGTTTTTAATATTCATATATGAAAGTAAGTGAATGGAATAATTTATTGTCTGGTAGAGGAAGGAAGTTTCATGAGCAAGAGGACATTTTATTCATTTTTATATATGTTTTAAATGATTATAGAGTGCTCTAGATATACCAATTCCCTTGATTTATTGTAAACCTTATAGCACCCTATAGTGTGGCTTTCTCTGTAGTGTTTCGTTCTTGAAAATAAATGTCACAGACTTCCTCAAGCCAAAATTCTAGTCACATTCACAACAAGTTTACCCAACCAATGCTCATTTCTTGGTATTTCTGGCCTTTCTGTCTTGTTATACTTAAAAACAACTTGACTTTAACAGAATTTTACCCTCAAGCACCACCTCCACCCCATGACTGTTGCTAATTTATATTACCATGCAGCTGTTGGCCTAGTGGTGAATAAGGAAGCACAATAGTGTCAGGACACAGCCGTTCATGTGCTGCTTGACGTCTCTCTATTCAACAATGTCACTCATCAGTATTCCGATGCGCTTGCTTCTCTCTCTCTCTCTCTCTCTCTCTCTCTCTCAGTTTATTTCTTTATCCAACAAAGGCATCCATTCAGGAAGCCTGCTGCTTGGAAGATACATACATGTTAAATAGATGTCTGAGAGAAGGGGTCTAAAAGAGGGAAGGAAGAAGAAAAAAAGGAAGATAAGATTAGGAAATAATAAGGGCTTTAATCTATGAAATATGAAAAATGACAAAATAATTCTGAGAGAATGTAGGATTTCATTGTTTAAGTATTCAATACATTTAATTAGTTAAAGGAATACTTCACCAACAGATTACAATTCTGTCATCATTTTCTCACCCATGTGCCATTGCAGACTTTATGGCCTTATTTTTAATGTGTATTTTTACTTTATTTTTAACATATATTTTGAAATGTTTATTATGCCCACATAATAAAAGTCAGTGGGGGCCAACGTTGGACTCCATTAGCTTTCATTGTTTGGTGAAATTCTGTTCAAGTCATCTAAGCATCCTTTAAAATAGATTATATAGTAAGATTTTTTTTCAGAGAATATATCTTGAATTACATTTTTTCTTTCCTCAGTGGTCTTTTCTTGTTGTAATTAAGCAAAATCCTCACCAAACTGTCACATTTAAATCACTTAAAATGAAAATCTTTGCTACACTTAATACATTTTGTTTTAATAAAGTTTAGATGTATTATTCAAAACTAAAACACTGATTAAGAAATAATTTTTTTTGCAGTGTAATTGTAAATCACAAGCTCTTATCTTCAGATGCTGCATCTTCCATCCTCATACCACATTCATACCCATACTGTAGCTGAGAGAGAGGGAGTGAGAGAACAACTGTGCAAACTCCCTCCCCTTCCATCTTACGTTGCCTCTGTCCCTCCATCCCCCCTTCTGAGTGCACGAGTGTGTGTCAAGCTGCAGAGAGCTTGGCTTTATGTGTGTGTGTGTGCATGTGCAACACACATAAAGGATTAGTGTGTGCACATTTGCGAGAGAGAGAGAGAGAGAGAGAGAGAGAGGAGGAGGAGAATATATGAGACACTGGCTGGTTCAGCATCCAAGAGGATACCGCTGAACCGAGTGGCTGTTCCCTCAAGAGCTACACATTCTGTAGCAGTAGCAGTATTTTTAGCATTTTTTGAGAGATTTGAAGATTTAAAAATAGCAACATTGACATTTTCTTCTTATTTTTTGCTTATATTTTTTTCCCTACTTCATATTTGGAATTTTCCCTCACACTCTAAGAAGACGTTAGCATTGGAATGTGGCAAGAGGTCAGAAACGTTTTATTTTAATATTTATGTATTTTTACGAAATTTCTTGATTTTTTCCCCCCCCTATATTTTGTGGAGGATTTACTCTCCCCCATTTGGACGTTGAAGGTCATGTTATGGTCTCCGAGACTTTCCCTTTCAAACTTCCACGTGAAGCTCACGGCAAAGGGACTATTCCGCAATCTCCAGCTACTGCCGGGATGTAAAAAGACCACGGTGGTGTTCCATGCAGGTTGGGAAACCTCTCCTCTCCCTTCCTCCATCTCTCAATTTCTCCCTTCATCTCTCTCTCACCATACGCCCCTCCCCCTCCCATTTCTCTCTTTTTGACACCCGTCTCTCCATAGTAACCGTTGTTCCATCCGTGCTTTGAAGACCGTGTGGCAGCCTTCACTACTGGTTCTTTTTACAGAAGATGCTTACAAAGAACTGTGTGTGTCTGTGGGTTTGCGTGTGTGTAATGTAGTGAAAGGCCGTTTGTGTGATCTTTAGTGAGTGATGCCCGTGCCAGAGGGCACCATGTGCAGTGCCATAAATAGAAACTTCTTGCTGTGTTTTGAATATATTTATCAGTGCTATGTCTGCATCCTTAAAGTAATACGTAAACAACATATTTATTAAGTGTTTACATAAACAAGTGGAACCATATTCTGTATTGATATACTGATTTTTGCGCTGGGAGTAAATAAAATGGAGATTGATGTAATAGTGTGTGTGTGTGTGTGTGTGTGTGCGTGTGTATCAAGACAGGAAAGGCATGGATGCTAGGATGTGTGTTTCATATCTGAATTCAAATGTGACCCAGTTATGTTCCTAAATATTTCTCTCTTCAACACCAGTGGTATAGGTTTGGTAGTCACAAACTTCACCTGCATCTAATGGTAGATACAGTGAATAAAATCCTGAATATTCTTGATACATATACATTCAGAGTGCAGCATCTCCCTATAGTTGTCTCCATAGAAAGTAGCATGTTGGATCATGTGGTGCTGTTATCAACAGACCTGATTTATGTGACCTGAACAGCCGGTCTGAGTGAGCGTGTGCCAGTGAGTCTGTGAGAGCATCAGCAGAGAGAAGCGTTTGTACATACCAAACACTCCTCTACACACTGCTCCAGATATTCGTTTGGATTAATCTTTATCTGAGAGCACAGCCTCTCTAATCAGACCAAATGCTCTGGTTTTAGAGTTATAATATTGCGTGAGCATGTGTATATATGTGCCAAATGCACAGGGACACAGTGTAGTCAAAGTGGGCCAGCAAATTTAGACATACATTGCAGCCTTCTTTTTTAATCTATTTATTCATCTGGATTTGATGGCATACTTTGGGCTTGTAGTTTTCATCCCTCATCAAGCGATTTAATCTAAACACAGCTGCTGACCTCGATTTTATAATTCCAATCCAGATTATTTTCCTGGATTCTGTGTGTATCTCAATAGCTGTCTTATGTGTGCATGAGAGTACTGCATCTGTGAAATAAATGTGAATTATTATTATTATTATTTTTTTTACAGTGCCTAGAAGTAGAAACATTTCTTGTAGTAAAAAACAAGAGAAATTCTGTGTTTGTAATCACACTTGTCATCTTCAGATACTCCCTTTGACTTTCCAGTGAGCCAAACCTCTTGTTTATCCCATTTCTAACTTTCATATCTAAAGAATTAATAAACAGTAAAGTAAAGCATTTTGATTGCTATTGTGATGGTGGTATGTCATTCTACCGCAGGCCCTGGATGTCGCTCACTCGGTGCAGCAGACTGGCCGCTTTCTGTCTGTCTTTCCAGCCCTGCTTGGATAGGTAACATGACCAAAATGTCATGACAGATCTCATTTAGTCAACTTTGGACTGAAAAATGGTTGCTCAAAAGCTATATAATTTCAAATGTTTAAAGGGGGCATGAACTGCCTTTGTTTTTTGTTTTGTACCGTTCCTGAGGTCCACCTATAATGTTATCAAGACTTTTACACCAAAAAGCATCAGAATTTAGAAGTAATAGGCTATTTTCTTTCCTGCTTTGACCCCGCTCATCAGAATGCTCTGTTTGAAAAAGCTTGGTGGATTGTAGACTCGAAAGTAAAGACCAACTCCTATGATTGGCTAACAGTTGTGTATGTTTACAGCCTACAACCTTCATAGATGGATACTGCTGTGATTTAGGTTAAAAACACATAAACACTCAAACAATCTGTAATAACAGACAAAGCAATAGTGAGCACATTATAAAAACAGTTACTCTCATTACATTACTATTGGATCCAATATATTCGGCATATAGTCATCTTTCAGTTTCAATCTTTCTGAAAATCCTTCATCGAATTGTGTTTTGTTTATAAACGATTCCCTGATAAAATGTGTGTGAAAGGGACCAAGTTCTTACTGACGTGGTCTGGGACTTCATTAAAAATAAAGTTAATCAAATAAAGTTTATCGTTTGGTTTCTGTGTAGACCTGCGTTTGGCTCTATAGTGATTAACACTACACATGTGAATCGGTGGGCGGGGCTAAACAGGCAGTGATGTAGAAGCAGGCGTTGATCATCTTCTGTGGAGGCGTGGTTTTAGCCACACTAGTACGTCATAAAGTGGCACAGAGATTGGCAGTTTTAAGACTAACAAAAATTTTTTGAGTTCTGAAACTAACAGTATGATTTTATAGCACAATGACCTCTTATATCTCAAAAAATCAACGAAAGTTTGATTTCTCAGTTCATGACCCCTTTAATGCTAACAAAAATAGTACATGATAATGTTGCCATTAGATAAAATTAGTTATTTAATATTACTCAGTCAACCAACAAAGTGAATTCACTATGTTTATTTGAGCATTTACCCATTTATTTTTTTGGACATGGTTGACAGAATATGTAGCATTCAATATATCGAGGTATCATGCAAATGCCATGGTATACGGTAATCATATATCTAAGTAACACATGGTACTGTGTCATGGTACTTCCACAGTACATTTCAAATCTGACTTTGAATTAAACTGAATTAACTAAACAGCAGTTTGCTTACGTTTGAAATATTTACACTACCATTCAAAGTTATTATTATTATTATTATTATTTTTTAAATAAATACTTTTCTTTTAAACTTTCTTTTTATCAAAGAATCCTGAAAAAAAAGCATCACAATTTCCACAAATAGATTAAGCAGAACAACTCTAATTGTCAACATTGATTTCACTACATTACTCAAATAAGGTTTTGATCAAATAAAGGCAGCCTTGGTGAACATCTTCTTTCTTTTAGAAACATTCAGTCTTATGGACCTCAGACCTTAACAGTAGTGTATGTTACTGCATCATTAGAGAGTTTTCTCTTCCTAGATGTAACCATGTCGCATTGGTCACATTTGGTCTCCTTCTGAATGTGTGGCATGGCTTCTAAGTGAGATCATTCTGAACGCTGAAACATTTATTCAGGCTTTCCTTCAGAATGGGTGCATAATTTCCTCATCTGCCTTCCAGTAATTGTGTTTTTTTTTTGTGGAGGCTTGTGGATTGGTTGTGTGAGTTTGTCTGTGTGTATGTGATGTTTTATCTTGCAGTGTAGTGCAACGATGATTGCTTAGAGAAACAACAGCATCAAAGGAACACCACTCTGTCTGTTAGTTTAACCATGAACATATCCGGCCTGGGTGTGGACACGCTTGACAGAGCTTGTGTTTGGACACCTGTGTATGTGTGTGTGTAGTTACGGTCTGTCTCCAGTGGAGTGTTTCGGGGACAGCAATCACAGCGTGTCTCCTGTCACAGTAGACCACCATAAACACCTTTTATTATGAGGCCTAGACTGCATACTGATTACATGCCACTCATGGACTTATCCTGTTCAGTCAGTGTTCAAACACACACACACACACAAACAAGCGAATACTCTAAATACTCTCTCTCTCTCTCTCTCTCTCTCTCTCTCTCTCTCTCTCTCTCTCTCTCTCTCTCTCTCTCTCTCTCTCTCTCTCTCTCTCTCTCTCTATATATATATATATATATATATATATATATATATAATTTTTTTTTTTTTTTTTTTTTTTTTTTCACACATATCAATATACTTTTAAGAAACATCCATGAAACACTAATAGTAGCTAATCAGATAATAAAATGCAGTTCTGTCCTGTGGCAGATGTGGCAAGGGCACTGTTTAACACTGAGATACAGTTTTTAAATACATTACATTTCACCTCAAAGCACATATTCTCTCACATCACTTTGAAAAAGACGGGCGAAAAAAGACAGCAGCAATCTTTCTATTTCAAGCCTGTGTTTAAAAGATTTTAATTTTTTTTAATTTCTCATTGTTATTTAATCCACGAGTGTACTTATTCTTTGATGAAGATATGAAGAGATTAAAGGCTAATATAAGTACAGGCTCTTGATGCTATATTGCTATATTGACACTTCACCTCGAAACAAACTCCTTTCATTAAGAGTGATACATGATTTCTAGATGATTTGTTTTGTGTAACTTCATTTCCAAAAAAGCTATAAGAAACTATGGTACTGTGAAAGCTGAATCTGAGGGTCAACTCCAATCTAAATAATATGTGCCAGCAGGGGGCATCAGAGAGACTAGCTGATTCATGAAAGGTGCTTTAAAGGCATAGCCCACCCAAAAATGTGAATTCTCTCATCATTTCACACAAATCTTACATATGTATTCAGCTATATTCAATATTCTGAAGCCACACTGATCATGAACCATGGATTTTTGAATCGTGAATCATTTGTTTTGGTGGTCAAAAAATTGATTAAAAATGCTAAAAATCTGATCAATTGTAATTCGGTAAAATATCATTCAATATTTTAAAATATATAAACACTACTGTTAATCAGATTAAATCAAACAAATCTGAATGTACAATTTTTTTTCCTGAATCAAACCAAAAATTTACACTCTTAAAAATTAACAAGACGAAAGCGGTCACTTGGGTGGTTCCCTTTCAAAGATACTCATATGTGTCTTTTAGAGACTTATATGTAAACTCTAGGTATGAAAAGGTGTACCCAGTGACAACTTTTGTTTCCTAATTTTAAAAAAAAAAAAATTTCTGAGAGTTTATGAATGGTGCTTCAAATGCATTTTCTCTCTACCTTAAAATCCACACCCCTATAGTGATGAAGCAATTTTCACTTTTTGGGTGAACTGTTCCTTTAAGGCCAGCTGTCGAAGAAGTCCACTAGGGAATGGGAGTTATCTGCAGCAATAGCTAATATTCAGATTGTACTCTTCAACTTTTCCTGCTTTTGTGTCTGTTGTGTTTACTTGGCAGATTTGTGTGTGGGATATGTCAAGGTTGCTAAGTAATACAGATTGCATTCAAACAAAGACTAAATTACCATCTAAATTACAGTTCTTGTTAAATGTCATACACATTCCTAGAAGTTTGAGAGAAGCCAACTGAATACCAAATATATCCAGCCTTTATCTGTCTTTATTCTCATGTTTATGCTTTAAATATCTGCTTAAGACATAAGAGAGATTATGGAATTTACATGTGATTTTTCTAATTCTTGTATAATTATTATACATTTTATATCGTCATATATTTGGAGACTACATGGTATATTTTAATATAAATGATAAATATAAATATAATTTATTTGGCTATTTAAGTAAACTGAAAAATGTAAAAGGTGATTAATAATTGTGGAACAGCTTGCAATCATATACATATATACACTTCTGTGTCTTTTGTATAATTGATAGTATATAATGTTTTTTATATTGTATAATGTTTTATAACTTTGCAAAAAAAATGTATTTGGGGTGGAGTATGAAATGCTTTTTATCTAATACCTTCTTAATTGTGGGGAATCCATTGTATGGTTTTCCTTGTCACTAATATACGTTTTTTGTAACCAGCAGTCCCAGCAAACAGGATAAAAAATGGATATTTCTCAACATTTCAGATGTATTATTGCTCAGTAGGCAGTTTGAGAATCATTATATATATATATATATATATATATATATATATATATATATATATATATATATTTTGTTTTACTGTTTTAGCAAGGTGAAAATGTTTGGTAAAGATGATATATTTTTATGTGTTTTTTCTCTGTATGAGAAATCTGTTCTATAAGGATGGTAAACCTTTGACTTCAGTTAGCCAGTAGAAGATGAGACCAAAACACATGCACACACACACACACACACACACACTCTCTCTCTCTCTCTCTCTCTCTCTCTCTCTAATGCACTCTTAATGTGCTCTCTGGACCTTAGTGCATTATCATCAAGATTCAATCCAGTTTGCACTAGGACTTATTACAAGAAAAGGCGCATGTTGTTTGTGTGACTGAATTTCTTACTTAAAGCTTTTGTTGCAGTGCTTTCCTATAAGTCATGTTTATTTCTTTCTTATGATGAGTGAATGCAGTTTTTTGCTTACTGGTTGAACTGAGGAGAATATGTGATTCTGGACTGTGAAAACATGCTGAACATAATGATCACACTGAACACGCGCTCTTTTACAGTGGACAAGAGCTCCAAGGGGCCCAAAGCTGCAGGGGCAACAGCTGGACGGACACAGCAGCACAGCCCGGCTAGTCAAGGAGGAGTGACGGAGGAAGAGGACGGGAGAGGTCTTCGTCTTCAAAATGAGAAGAAGAGCCAATGCATCCTGCACCTCCGTAAACTCATCGCTGACGGCAATCGCCGCCTGGAGGCTCTCGCCCTGGTTGTGCAGCACATCTTCAGTGAGGTTGGAGAGTTTTACTGCTTTATATTTTTGATTTATTTCTGTGTACATATTTCTTTGTGCAGGTTTTCTCCCCATTAATTTTCTGCTTTACTTTCTTGTAGTGGTGTGATTATATTGATATTGACAGCACATTATTGATCTTTTAGCAAAGTGGTCTCTAACAGAGAGCTACCCAAAGTGGTGTTTTCATATGAGAGTGTTTGAGATAAAGCATGATTTATCATCATTTAAGAATTTTATTTAGTACGATTGATTTTCCTTCTCATTCTACAATTAAAAATATCTAGAATTCTATTGTGGCTCTATGAAATTGAATTCCAGATGTCTGCACTTAAATTGTGATGTAAATTTATGTTGAGATTTGGATAGTCATAATTGAAAATAAAGATATTTTATTTCATCATCAGTAAAGATACCTAAAATGCATTTTTGTGTAACCTATGAAAGGAACCTCCTTTTACAGATATCAGAAGCATAAATGCGCTTACATGAACATTTTTTTGGATGGTTACATTTTGGCTAGATTAAAGCTGCGGTAGATAACTTTTGACGCTCTAGCAGTTAATGATCAGAACTGCTTGCGTCTTGCGGAAGAACATCGTAGCCGGAACTACTTCTCTCTGTTTATGTCTATGAAGAATCACAAAGGTACTGGGTTACTCCACTGTGGTGCCCCCGAAGCAATCTAAAATAGTCCAAATATAAACACTTATTATAGGTGCACCCTAGTGATTCAGGACAAGCTAAAAACACGGTTTGGAAAATGGATTCATGGTGTACTCGCTTATTATATAAATTTTTCTACATTTTGAACACAAACAAAGTTACGGACCGCAGCTCTGATTGGTTGTTTCTTACCGGGAGCGGATGAATTTCTGCTAATGGCAATAGGAGCACTGGGAGGAGCCAGAGGAGCTTTTCACAGATTATCTGTCTCATATTCTACTGTCAGGACATAATGACAGGTTTAATAAATATGTAAAAATATATATTTTTACAAAAGTTACCTACTGCAGCTTTAAATTTCAGTATGTGTAATGAATCAAATTCAAAAGTATGGGTTTGGTAACTCACTTCTACAGTCTCTAAAAAAACACAAAAAAAAATAGTAATATTGTGAAATCTTGTTGACATTTTTAATGTCTTTACTGTCACACTTGATCAATTTAATGCATCTTTGCTGAATAAAGGTAAAATTTCCTTTAGAAGAAAATAAATCTCACTGACCTCAAACTTTTCCATTGTAGTGTAACATGATTACATGACTTAGATGATGATGTTTGACTGTTTGAATTATCTTCAATCAAGATATCTTTGATCGGTTTTCCTATTAGTCCAATTATATTTGCAGATATCAAATTATTTCATCCTTTCAAAATATAATGGAGTCAGATGCAATTATTAACATCTGAAATGTAATTTTGGATAATCAAGCATACTACAAGGACTTGTCATAGTGTATGTGTCTGCCTGTTTTGTCTACAAAGCTGTGAAGTAGGAAACGCTTTATATGGTGGTACCATGAACCAGCATTTCCAGGTGTGTTGGAACTAAGAGGGCTCCAGGGAAACATCCGCTCACATTCACTCTAGACGTCATGCATGATGTGTGGTGGTCAATAAGCCAAGCTTGACCTGAGCTGTACGTGTGATCGCCATCAGACCCACATGCTACTGGACCCGTTTGGTTCATGTTTCACTTGTGCATTGATCTTCCTCCGTTAATTTGCTTCTTACCTCCAACCATTGTTCTAGAAATTAAATGTGACTTCAGCTCAGCTTCGAGTTAGGCTTAAATACATCCAATTGTATAATTTCAGCTTTGATCACTCTGAAACGTCTGTGGTAAACTTAAAAGAGAATTGTGAATGTGAAGTGTCACAAGTCTACTCTGTGTTTGATTGGGGTGTTTAGTAACACCCTACCATTTTGCATTTTGGTTTCTCTGACGGAGTAAGTATGAGTGTAATCCTGCCCTCATTGGACCTGAGGCAGTAAAATCATCTTATTGAGTCATATACTACATTGTCTGTTGATGTGAGATTAACTGAAGGCGTGAGCTGTCTTTTTTTACTGTCTGCATGATAGGCAGGAATATTTCTCGGTTTTGAATGTTGAAATTGAGAGCCAAAAGTGAGCAAGAATATAAGTAACATCCACTCGAATAGAACTGGATTAAGATATTAGATATTCAACAAGAAAATTTGATTCTGATTCTTTCTCCTTCTAGAATTGTTTAGATCATGCCAAAGTCCACCAGAATGGACTGCAGATTGGAGAAAGCTGAAAAAAATAAGGCCTGGTAACGGCTCCCAAAAAGGCGTTTCAGAGAGGGAGAAACGCTTTACATTTTGTTGAAAGATTCTGACAACAAACTATTTTTCTCTGGAATAATGTGCACCCATAAATCATGCACAACCCCAGGAATGTGTTTTAGCAAAGTGAAAAAGGTGAATTTTGATTTTATGCTGACTTTAAGCATACTCTATTCTGCCTGAACCCAGCCGTAGGTAAACACTATCAGCTAGCTTTGAAGTTAGGAACTTATATAGGCTTATGTGTGCTAATGTTAATGGGTTACTCAATGTGCACCCCACACCCACTATAGTAATCTTGAACCCAGACGTACAATTATACTCAGAAACCAACAATTTCTTTCTTTCTTTCTTTCTTTCTTTCTTTCTTTCTTTCTTTAATACTTTAAGTCAATACTTTTTCCATTTTAGCAATCCCATTCCATCCATTCCTCAGTGTCCTATATATAATACAAAATGTGTTATCTTATCTCCATATCTCTAAGTAATAGCAACCCTTCCCACCATCTTATCCAAACAGCTTAAAAAAAAACACCTGGGATACTTAACAAATTATGCACTTCTACTCCAGAAACCAAACACAGTCACATACAGTTCTTTCTAGGACACACAAAACTTTCACTTCCCACTCATGAAAAAAGAGACTTTACTTTGGGGCAAGTTGACAGTTTTAGCTCTTGTGTCACCCAGTGTGATTGATAATGAGTACAGAAGAGGTGGGATGTTGCTGTGAGGAATACACCAGCTGCTACTGAGCCCCAGGGGGTGGGATTTGGAGAAGGGGTGTGGTTTATTTCCCCACCTCACAGCTGTTTGGCTGATGACAGTAGGGCAATGTTTCCCTGTACCCACCTACCACTTTGAACTTTACCATATTTCATAGAATATAGTTACATGTCATATTTGAGACTGTTTTTAATTAAATATCACCATTTAATTGTCCACCAAAAAGTTATTTTTCAAGTAAAACTAGTAAAAATCATAGCTGGAAATATCAAATGGATTCAAGCCCATGGAAATTGGTTATTCATATTTGTTTGAACTGCCATCAAAACTATATATATATATATATATATATATATATATATATATATATATATATATATATATATATATATATATATATATATATATATATATATTTGATCTTTTTTTTTTTTTTACCGGTACTCATTTGTCCCAATCCTTCATGTATTTTCCTCCCCCCTTTATAGTGAACAGCATTGCAGACCTGTGGTTTTCTGCCATGTAATGGTTTGCATGTTGACCATACTATTAAATAAACACTAATACACCACCAAGCACAATCTCATTTATAGAACAGTCATGTTATGTAACTCTGATATCACCTTTTGGACTTTCTTCTTTCCATGTTCCCTGGTAAAATATGATTCATCTTATACTTTGGTCTCAGTATATCATGAAAGTATGAATCAAATTGTTTGACCATGGAAACCAATTTTTTTTTTTCCACCTACTCAATCCTTCAGCGTTCATCTTTCCATTTCCTCTCATCTGAGTTTCCACTCCCTCTCTCTTAGGAGGAATATGGGGGCAGGTCTTGTGATAGGGAGGGGATTGTTTCTAATGTAGCATGCCTGGAGACTGATGCTGACAGACCAGTTTTTAGAGTAGAGAAGGAGAAAAGTAGTTGAAGATTGGGCTGTGTGACTGGTAGGGGAGAGGAGAGAGTGGGAGCGGGGCTTTGAGGTGAAGATGGGCTCCTCCGGGAGCAAACCTGGCTTGAAGAAGCTTCCTGGCTCCAAGAAGAATCAAAAGGTGCTGTTTAGTTCCTCTTCTTTTTGAATGCTCATTTTGTAACTACTGTTACTGGCAGATTTACTACTTGCTTCTCTGTTTCTCAGTAGCTCCTTTTTCAATGTCTAATTATTGTTGGATTGTTAACTTCCTGTTCCTCAACCAAACCATTGTTAAGCTTGTTAGGTGATTCATTATGGTTTGTGATAAAGTCCTATTTGATTATGTGTTGTACATACAGTATGTGATTAGGATTAAAGTAATGCATTTTGTTAGTTATTTTCCATGGTTCAAACTCCAGTTGACTTTTTCCCTGAAGTTATGAGTCTGTAGGTGTTCTTTTTGTGTTTTGTTCATGCAAAGTGTGTTTTTGTATAGTTCAGTGGTGTAAACCCCTGTCCTCTTATTGCAGGTCATGAAACTGAGTGTATGTGAATACAATAATCATAACAGGGAGCATGATTCCTGTATGGACATGAGATTTGTAGGTCAGGCTGTTATGTTAAGTTTGTCTATCACATGTATGACAGTTTTTATCATAGAACATTGTAATCTCTCCCAGGCCGTGTGATCTTGTAGAGGTTACTGTAACATGCCACTTAATCAGAGACACACACATGCTTCTTTCCTGGAACTTTTACATCAGCCTCACACTGACCCTTGATCAAGCCTGCTGATCAGAAACTGATTGAGATGGTTCTTATCCAACAACAGCAATCCATTCTGCCAATACTGACAGTGTCTAGCTGAGAGTCACACATAATACATCATTGCAAATGCTTAGGAACTCTAGGGTGTTTTATTCATAGCTACAATCAAATGTAATGTGCTGGCTCTTTAAAGTATGATGAATAGGTTGAATTAAAGCACATGTGGAAATTTTTCAAGGTTTTGGGGAAAATCTAATGAATTTCCTGCATTTCAGTTGTTCTCAAGCTGTGCACCATTGAAGCTCCATGAGCAGATTTCAGGTGGTTGGCTGATTAAAGAACATGTGTCTAAAGAAATAATTTGAATAGACAAAGAAGTAACAAAAATTAATGCAATTACTTATTAATCAATTCATAACGTGAAGTTCACAGTAATTTGTGATTAAAATGTGTTTAATACGATGTGTTTAACAAACAGTCGGCTCATTAAGCTCATTGGCTGAGTAGAATCTAATGTCAATAAAATAAGATTTTTTAAAAGGAGGGCATTTGTTTTATATTATTTGCTCCCCCAGCAGTGATTATTTTACCATCTTATGTAATTATATACTATTATAGTATTTATCATTATTTTAAGATGGCTTTTATTTTGATTTACATTTTACTTTAATTTTGAGTAAATTTATTGTGTTTTACCCTCTTTTTTTATAGGTTCTTTTAATATATATATATATATATATATATATATATATATATATATATATATATATATATATACTTTTTATTTTTTTTATTTTTAGTGCTTCAACTTTAGTATTTCAAAAGTTCTGTCCTAAGTTGTTCATCTATTTTATTTTATCTATTTCAGAAAAAGTTGAGTTAAAATAAAGCTTTTGTTTAGTTTTAGTTAAAAACCTTGGTTTGTATTCCTTCATTTTTGTTTTCCAGATAAAAAATTTTTGGACACCTGAAAACATTTTAATACTATATATTTAAAATTAAACATTAGTTTTTGTATTAAGCATTTCTATTATACAAAAATTTTTTATTGTAATTTTAATCTTATACTATATATTATTTTACCTAAATTCTTTTAGACATTTTATTGCCAGTTATCCTTTTAATTTACTTTTTTTTTTTTTTTTTATCATGTTGACTGATTTTTGGTTTTGTTTCTTCTGTCATTTGAAATAGCGTGAGGCGGCAATCAAACAGAGGGAAGAATTTTGCATCCAAATCAACAAACTGCAAGAGCAATTGGGTAAGCATACACAGTGGCTTGGTTATTATGTATGTACCTTCTCATGGCTCACAGACCGTGTGCTTTCCTCTTGGTTACATAGCTGTCATTTAACAGGTGCTTTTATTCAGAGTGACTAGAAACACTAATTGTAGGGAAAGCCTCTGTGAGAAACCTTGGGATAACAGTCTTGCTCAAGGGCACAATTCTGATGAAATAGGTCTGTGTGAATAGTTTCTGGGTCACACCTACTTAGAACCACAGAATGAGTTTTAGCATTTTTTTTTCTCATAGATAATTTTAGGCTGCAAAAATTAGCTGAATTTAGGCACCAGAATATCACCTTAGCTACAAATTTTTAATGCACTAATACATGGTACAACATCCTGATATTGTACCAAAAAGCGATACTCAATTTATTATAATATATATTTAGTAATTCTTTTTGTCTATGTTATTAACACCATTTAGCATGTGTTTTAAGCTATACTGCCTTGCGTGATTATATGTGTGTGTGTCTTTGTGATGATGTTATTCCCTACATTCCAGAGGGAGGTTGTTTCGTGTTTTATCCTGTTGAGTGCTCTGTTCTGATGAGCATCATATTGATGAAACTGAACAGCACATCGTTTGGGAAACCGATGATATCAACCACACGGCAATCACACTCTACCTGTTTTATTATTGCCTGTAGACATTTGACAGCCTTTCATCGTGTTTGGAGTTGGAACAAAATATGACTCGTCCTCGATGCGTTTGTACGTTGAACACAAATACACACGCATTCTTGGCAAGCCCGGACACACACATTTCTAATGTTGTAGAATGAAAAAGATGTGCAGCTTGTTATGTTTAATTCGTCTGGCCTCACTGTCATGGTCTTTGGCTTCGGGACAAGTGTGAAGGATGTGTGTGGCGTATGAGGAATGTTTCACTCACGCAAGTCAGAAGATGCAGCTGGCCAAATGACAGTCACTGCCCTTTACCTCACAGAACTCAACAAAATAGCTGTCCTGAGGTATCAAAAACAGAATTATTCTGCTAACACATTTCAGAAGAATCCTATCGGTACTCTGCAGATTTTAAATGTACTGTTGGTTCAGTTCTTCAGAATAGAATTCTTCCTCCAGTATGTTCTAGATTCAGATTTTGCGGAATTAAATAGCTCATGAAATAAATTCCATTCTAGATAATATTGATCCTTTAGAATTGAATGTAAATTTGGTTTTAAACAGTATTATTTATATGATTTTATAAAATTTATGAATTTATCAATATATTCAATATAGTTTTTGTGTTTATGTTTTAAGTTTTTATTTTAGTTTAAGTTTTAGTTTTTTGTGTTTTTTGTTTTTATTTAATTTTTAACTTTAATGTGTTTTTAGTCATTTCAATATTTAACTTAACATTTTTATTTCAGTAAGTTGTCAAGGATGCATTAATATTTATTTATTTATTTATTTTTACTAGAATTGTCTCTAGATTTTTTTTCCAGCTTTATTTTAGTTAACTGTTTCAGTTATTTCAGTTTAGTTTGAAAATGAACTGTTGTTTAAATTTTACGTTCTGGGTTATGTTCTAATTTTGTATTTTATTTTTAGTGAATTGAACCACTGGTTCATTCTAGATTGTGTTAGATTCTACTGGCTCTTTAGAGAAGTACATTGTAGGTTCTTTTCTGGACTTTACTGACTCTTTAGAAAATTGACGAAGTGCATTCTAGATTGAAATAAAAATGACATTCTGGATTAATTATTATAAAAAAAAAAATCATTTACTATACAATAATTCTATCAAGATCAGATTCAAGTTTGTGTCCAGATCAGGCTATTTTAAGACCCAGACCAAGACCTGTCTAAAACGTATTGTAGTGAACTTTAAGATAGAAGGCACAATTTATTTCAGCAATACCATGTTAGATAAAGAGTAGTTGGAGCCAAGATGTAGATCCAGACCAAGTACCAAGACAAAGCCAAGTGTGTGTCGTCTTGAGAGTTTCACAATGTCAAGAGTCATCTCCTTCCTAACGTGCTCCTCTCATTCGCTTAATTCCCAGGTAACTCTGTCTCGTGTTGTGAGCAGTTGGAGAGAGAGAAGGAAGAGGTGCGTGCATCTTTAGAGGCATTGTTTCAGAAACTACAGGAGCAGCATCAGAAAGAACTACAGCAGCTGGAGGAAAGACTGAAGGACTTCTACTCCGCAGAATGGGACAAGACCCACGTGGCCTATCAGAGGGAGGCGGATAAATGCAGGGCCTTCATGCAGCAGCAGGTAGGATCTCACCTGGACTTCCTCTGCTTACATCACACAGAAATCACAACGTGTAATGTAATCATGTTTAACTATGCAAATCACACAGCTCTAATCACACAATATTATGTCTGGTTTTATTGTGTGTGCATTTGTTTGTCTTTTTAAGTTCATCGTGAATGACTCTGAATAAATGGCATCAGTTACTGAATACATATTTTTGCATAATGCTCTGCAATACCAACCAGTTCAACTGCAAAAAAGCAGGTTTAGTGTTTCTGTTCTTATATGATGATGAGTATGGTTTCCACTAACAGGTGGAGGATGCGAGGAACAAACAAGAAGCACTGAGGAGCCAACAGGAAGTGGCACACACTCAGCAGATATCAACACTGAAACAGGAACATGAGACGTCACTTGCAGGTCATTTCACTGCAGACATCAATAGACCTTTTGTTTATCCTTTCAGTTATATACTATATTTTGAATTTGATCTAATCTTTATGTCAGACGAGGAAAATCACATTTTTTTTCTTTTTCAGAGCTCAGGAAGATTCATGAATTGGACATGCAAGACCTTGATAAAACACTCAAAGAGTCTGAAGCCATGCTCAATGTATGCATCACCGTCTAACTTAAATATGAGTCAACTCACTTTTTAGCTTGTTTCGCATTTTTATTTACTTCATTTGTAAATTTAAAATGTTTAGTAATTGTTTATTTAATCACTGTTCCCTCCCCTACAGGAGAAAATTCAGTCTTTGACAGCAGAAAATGAGGCTTTGAAAGAAAGAATCAGAGAAGAGGAGGAATGGAGAAGAGCTCTGGCAGACAAAAGCCTGGTAAAATTTGCAAGACTTTTGCAATGTTATGTATTATTCTCAGTATAAACACAGGGCTGGTTAACAGTTAGTGTTATTGAATTTAAATCCTTTTTTTCACTGATTTTATCTATGTACTTTGTATGACAGGCCCAAAACTACTGGAAATATATTATTATAATTAATCATATCTTGACTTGGCTTTTATTGTCCGATTTTTGATTTTCATTTTTAATTTAAGTAATTTTTTTTTTCTACTTGGCTTAAGTTCATTTTAATTTTAGTAATTTTAAATACTTCAGTTTATTTTATTTCACCTAGTTTACAAGACATTTCTATTTTTTGTTGAAGTTTTTCATCTATTATTTATATTTTATTGTAATTCAGCTTTATTTAAATGAACAAAATGACTTCAAAATAACAACGCTGACACCAGGAACTGCTTTCTAATACAGTCCATCAGAAATGTTTACATTTGCGTAGTTCTTTTGCAAAGTGGGACGTCTGATTAACCATCCTGACCATGTAAAGTTAGTTACATGCTAAGCCTGTGACCCACAGAGATGCTCTGTGGACGTCTTTGTAGTCCCAGATGGCGTGAAACACAAACTGAGCACCTGTTTCTCTGTGTGCAGAAGGACGCCCACACGCTGTATTTGGAACAGGAGCTAGAGAGTCTCCGAGCCGTGCTGGAAATAAAGACCAACCAGATACACCAGCAAGACAAGAAACTCATGCAGATGGACAAACTGGTGAGAATATGCACAGATATAATACATAAATATGCCTTAGATGCCCCAGTAGCCTCTTCATGCCATCGTGAGCCCATGACATTCTAGTTAGATTTGCCTGTGTCACTGTGTCTATAATTAGCCTTCGCCTTCATGACAAGTAGCTTCATTTTATTCCTATTGCATAATGTGAAACGCAAAAGAATTCCTAAAATTAATGTCATTTATTTCCAGAATCACACTGGACACAACTGGCTTTCATTGTATGCACAAAAAATGCTGAGAAATTAAAAATAATTCTGCATAAAAATATTTTTTTTGTGTGAACTATCCCTTTTAGTACTGTAGTCCTGTAGTCTAGAAATCTAGAACGACAAAAAATATATATATATTCAACTTAACTTTGGGTTTACCACAGATATGAGGTGGTTTTGATAAATAAATAAAAGTTTTTTATAATTGCTCACAGGTTGACGATAATTTGAAACTAGAAGAGTGTTTAAAGAAAGTCCAGCAGGAGAACGAGGACTACAAGGCTAGGATGGACAAACATGCTGCACTTTCAAAGTAAGTCGAGTTTAATTTGTTATCTGTGATCCAGATCCAGATCCATGTTTCTAATATTAGCGTATTAAATTATCAAAGCAGATTTCAATCTTGTTTTTTTCCCTGTTTGACTGTAGGCAGCTCTCCACAGAGCAGGCCATGCTTCAGCAGACCCTACAGAAAGAGTCAAAGGTCAACAAACGGCTATCTATGGAGAACGAGGAGTTGCTGTGGAAACTACACAATGGGGACCTTTGCAGCCCTCGACGTCTCTCCCCCTCGCCCCCCTTCCACTCGCCCCAAATCTCTGCCTCCTTCTCCACAACTCCAGTATCACCCAGATAACCTCTGAACTCTGACCACACTCACTCAGAGGCACCTATGGACCTTTTGACCATTTCTATTCCTATAATAGGACTTGTACAATTTGTAAAGACTTGTAACGTTTATAAATGTTCCCTCTACAGTGAAAGACAATGATGCACAGTTGCACTTCTTGATCAAGGAATTGCCTTGTTTAGTTACATGCTTATTTGTTATTTAATGTCGGTCTCTCCCTCACTTTTTTTTTTTCCTTTAATCTCAAACATATACCGAATTTTCTCTGAGGAGGGAACATACCTCAGGGATTGTACAAAGAGTATCTCTTCCTTGGACTGCCATTTTCTGTTACTTTTATCCTTTTTTATTAAAATGGTCTGTGCATAGTAAGTAAAAGATGTAAAGCTGTCCTTTTGTTTGTATGTCCACGATAACAATATATGATATGTGCAAAAAGGATGGAAAACAGAAGCCCTCTTTTCACTTAGATTGACTTTTATTGATTGTTTAGAGCATTTATACAGAAAAGAAAAAAGTAAATTCAGGAAAGAAGCTTAAATCTCAAGCTCACTGTGTAAATGGAGCGCATATACAGTAGATCCAGATCTCTGCTCCTAATATTGTGGAATGTATTAACTTCTCTCCCAAACTGTGTCCAGTGGCCCTCACATCCAGGACGCCTTAGATGTGAGTGTGTCCTCAACCGCAGTGCCCTTCTTTGCTTTATGTTATTTTTTAAGGTTTATCCTATTTTGTACTGTTTATTTTAATACAAACACAAATAATAAATTAATAAACAGTTTTATTTAAAATAAACACAAGTTTAAGTTTAGAATTTGTTTTAATAGGTACTACAGATATACCGTACATTAGACATACACAGAGAAAATGTAAGTAAAATTATGGCAAAAAGATGTTTTTGAATCTATGTTATGAATTTAGCCTTCCACTCATCAGTTTTATCTTACAGTTTGACCAAGATAGCATGGGGGGTTATACTTTCTATATAATTCTTATATAGAAATATTATCATTGTTCTTTTTTTTTACAACCCCCTTAGTAAAAAAAAAAAAAATAGAATGTTTTCCTTTTTTCCATACTTTCATACTGGTGTGTTTTTTGTAAATGCAGTAAGCCAATCGGAACCAAAACATTGGAAGAAAAAAAAAAAAAAATAAGAGGAAAGAAAGTCATACAGGTTTAAACCAACATGAGGATGAGTAAATTATGAAAGACTTCATTTGGAGTGGACTTTCACTTCAGCCTTCTCTGACGCCTTGTGGTTAAACATTTTCATTGCAATGGAACGACAAATCATACAAGAGCGACATCTAATGGACATAATTGGAAATGCGAAGTGTTGTATATGCGTTTGGAGAATCCTGATTACAAACAAAAGTATATATTTTATATATTATATAAAAATAGTCTTTATTTTCAAATTTTAGCAAGTCTAAAAGTGCAAGTGCTTAGGAGTTGAAGACACATAATTTAATTTAGCTATTTTTCTATATTTTTATAATTCTTATGTCCATTTTTTTTACAGTACGAAGACTGCAAAACTATCTGCAAGTAGAAACATTTTTTTTATGAATTACAAAGTAATTGAAATCAACTGGAGACTGCTTTAAAACTTTGAGGTGTTACAAGACATTTACATTTAGAGACCATAATGACACATTCTTTTCCATTCAGTTAATTAATTACTTTTTTTTAAGTATTACGTTTACTTTCATAAAACCAGCAGTAACCCTGTTATTACTAATCACATATAGTAACTTTCAAGCTATAGAGTTTACAAATTTCTTACGGTGCGTTTAAAGAGCTTGATAGTGCAGGAATGACAGATTATATAGGGCATGTATGTGCATGTTAGAGCAGATGCATACGTGTGCATATGTATGTGTGCATGTGTCAATATTCATATGGCCACTGCTCACAGACTGCATTAGATTTAAAGTATCTGCTTATTGCACTGAGAAAATGCATATATTCTTCTCGCTGCATGATATCAACAGCCTACTCTGGGTCAGTAAAATATTTTGCTGTATATTGAGTGGTTGTGCAAACTACCCAAAGTTCAGCTATTTCAGTAAACATGTTTAACAATAAAAATCTATAAAGATACCTTTTCAAAAAAGGATATCATTCACACTGGTAAAGGTCTAAGTAACCAAATCAAAGATTTAATGCCTATAATCATGGTAACACCATATTTAACAGTATGCTTATTACATGTTACAGTAAATTATGCATTATTACAAGCAATTAATCCTAAATCAAACCATAGCATTATAATAAGCACATTCACTTTGTAATTTAGTTCTCATTATCCAAGTAACACTGTGCAGCAAAACTACAAGGATACTAAAAGGATTATTAGGATTCACTCATCACCATGATTCCATCAATGGCATTCTGAAACTGCGGTTCTAAAACTGCTGGTACTGCGGATCTATATTGGCATTTCACTGCATCTGTACTTTTAAGACACTGCGCACAACTTCTCCAAGTGTTCCAAATGCTTCCGAGAAGTGAAATAGTGCCACTCATGTACGGCTTCAGTTTGTAAAACTAGCTTAGCTAGGGTATCATATTAAAATATATTGTACAGCTTTTAATGTCAAAATATACAATAAAAAGAAGATAATCCACATTAAATGATAGTTTAATGAAAATGAGAGCGGTATCCATCCGCCTGTTTGCTTGGATATGGGGTAAAGATGGCCGCGACTGGAGATGCGGTGACTCCGAGTGGAAACTACACTACGCATTGACACTTTATCTGGGATTTGAATAAAACTTCATATGGGAATTGTTTTCATGTTCCAGTTATAGACCGTATCCGCTTTCAAGGTAAGTTTCCTGGCTACTCGGTAAAACAGCTTGCTGGCTGTGCTCGTGCAGTTGTTTCTCTCTCAACTTCTGTTAGCTTGCTAGCTCCCTCACTATAAACATTCAAAGTTATTTCAACAAATATTAACCTATTTCATAGCCCAGAGGGAATTACCACTAAATTATGAAAGTTTTGCGCTCATTTGATTATTTTTGACACCATTTTAAATCTGGAGAGCTCGAAGGTTGAAGAAATTGTTCGTACTGTGTGAGAGTGATGCAGCGAACAGATGCCTTTGTGTCAGGTGGACAAGTTTAGGAACACCAAGCCCGTATGTTAAAATAAAATAACAGACTATTGAACTAATGTGGTATTTAGCTTCTAATATATTTTCTTTATTATAAATATATTAACCAGGCTTTATATATTTGGCTATGTTGTTGTGACGGTGCCGGGGTTTGTTTCTGAGCCGGGAGTTTTCGCGGGGAGCTAGATTTCGGTGGCTCGTGTCTGCTCGTGCCAGAGGTTACCATGGTGACGCACCAAAAAACCTTCACGCGCCTCATAAGTTTCCGTCAGTTACCACGCTATAGGATTTTATGGCCGTGACAGAGATGTACGCAGTTTATGACAACTAACCATTAGTTTATAATATCTTAAACTAATCTCAATTTATTCAGCACGGTTTAATCTGCACAGGTGAAAGCACCTTTGTGAGAGAGAAGCGAGTGTTGACAGTTAACCGGGAAGCTGATTGGGCAACTGCCCAACGAGCAGTTTAAGATCAATACCAGACCTAGGTTCACATTTCTCGAAGAACAAAGCGCACAGACTTCAGCTTTGAAAAGTAAGTTCTATTTAGATTACAGTTTCAAATTAGACCGTCGTGTTTTTGGAAATGAACCGAATGGTCCCTTAGACGTGTTAAACGTTAACTTACTTGGTTCGTTTTATACCTCAGGCCTAGGAGAATCATGTAAGTGGACTAGTAGCATATAGCAAAATACCATCGTATTACCATTACTACACCATGGTATTGGCACAATACTTTTTAAGGACATTATAAGAATTTGTAATACTGTGGGGAACGTTTATAATTACCTCATGTTACAGTTCATTCAGTTTAATGTTGTCATGCTCAGTGTGGGGTGTTAAAATGTTGCTTGGCAGCTGGTCAAAACAAACCTCAGCCCCTTAAATGGGACTGTCACAAGAAGCTGTGTGGCCATAAGGTGCTTGAGTTGAAATTAACTTTTTTTACTTTGTAGAACTGGTGCTCCCAACTTCAAGAAGTTAGGAGCACCAACAAATATTTAGGAACATCCACAATATTATAGAGCATCACAACTGCCAATTTAGCGGAAGGACTGGTAACATCCTCATAATAATTAAAAGCTTTAACCTGATCCTGATTTTTTTGTCACACTCTTGACCTGTCAATTCTTTTTAGTGATGCATCGATCTTTAGTGGCCAATTCAGAAGCAAGTAAGCTGATTCTGATAGCTTTAAAAAAAAAATAATAATAATAATAATAAAATGAATGTAAATGAACAAGATATTTATTTTATCTATTACAGTCTGTATCAGTAGTCATTTAAAATTAGAGACAACCACAGCATTTTAGTCATGATGCTGCATACATAATCAATTTCAGATGCAAATTATAATGTATTATTTCAAAATTTGAATAAAAAACAGGTCTGACTTTAACTTTGTAAAATTATGCTACATAAAGCATCTGCAGGAATCAGAAACGGGAGGCAGTATGAATGAAAATGCAGATTCAATCTCTTGCAGCAGGTGGCGGAACAGCAGGGATAAAACGTTTCCTTGGTTACCGCTGTAAACAAAGCAACACACTGCTTTATTCTTTATAAGCCATATACAGAGGCAAGATGAGGAAAAAAGTCATTTAAACTTTTCTCAATCATTTACCCTCATAAATACATAAATTTTAAACCCCCACTATCAATTGAATATTAAGGATTTTTCTTCGAATATTTCACCCATAGTGATCAGAAAGCTTGTTCTGCCTTCTACAGTATTTTCTTTTCTTTGTGTGCATCTTCAGTGACTCTGGCCTCGGATAACAGCGGTTTACAGACTATTTCCACACAAATTATATTTTGAAAAATGATTTCAGTGCAGTTTGTGCAATTCCAGAACAGAGATTGGCTGAAATAATATAAAACAAAAACCGAAAGGTAGTGCTTGACGGCTAATATAACCATTCTAAAATATGCATTAAAGTTAAGAATGTAAAGATGAAGCTTAATTCGTAGGGATGCACAGAATATTCGGCAACCAAATTTATTCGCAAATAAGCAAAATAAGGCAGAATAATATGCCTTAATATAATGCTAACTAACGACTAACGCAATCAAATAGACGCACGCTCTAATGCAGCAAATGTGTCGGCAGTGTGAAAGTATTTAAAACTAACAGATAAAGATGCAGAAATCATTATAAACACGAAGCACTGACAGCGAGAGACCGTTTAGTGTTGCATTACATGTCCCCGATTAGAAGAAGAGGTCGCTAATGCTGGTTGTTAGGAAAACCCATGTTCTGTATTCGGCCTTTGGCCCAGTATTTATTTTTGTGCGGCTTCGGGCCAAAAATGTTCATTTTGGTGCATCACTATTAAATTGGTTATGTAACATTAGATAGAATGGTGGAGCTATCAGCACACAGCAGACACATACCTTGTAGTAATTCGCAAACGTTTAGCAAGGAAATGTAGACCGGTTACGCCACAACAATTATGTGCAAATTGTCGCAAAATGCTCCCAAATATATTTTAGGGTTACACAGATTATATTTTGGGAGCATATGCAACTAAAGCGGTCGCACCTTCGAGCTCTGCCGTGTATATGACTTTGAATAAGGGTTGTGCATTTCTTTCGGTTAGGTCTGTGTAAGTGCTGATTTGGTTGTTTTCTGCAGGTTCTGATAGTTTATGATGGCGACGGGCGGAACGCCGTTTGAAGACGGCACAGATGAGCAGGAGCTGCACAACTGGACCACCTCCAATGGAAGCTTAGATGACCGACTCAATAATATGGTATGAATCAATCGCACTGTTTAGGGCTGTGCAAAAAATCAAATGCGATTTTCATGTACATCTAATCAGTAAAGATGCTCCTGTAATTAGAAGTATATCTCCAGCACGTGTGTTCACATCAGGGTTGCCAGGTTTTCACAACAAATCCTGCCCAGTTGCTTCTCAAAACTACTACAACTGACTTCAGACACAGACTTAGATGAAATCAACTGAAATAAAATACATGAAATCTCTCAAGCTCTGATTAACCTGTACCTAGGTGTAGGTTGTTATACTTTATATTGGTGATGATAATTATTCATTATCAACCAACTTGCATGTGGTTTTCAGTCTTGTCAATGATAAATTTTCACTCTATGATGGTTAAGCTGTGCAATTAATCCGCGAAACATATTCGTCAAGGGCCTGGAAGCAGCTGGCCCGTACAGTTAATGAATAACAAATCAACTGAAGTTAATGAATAACAAATCAACTACGACAGCCTACACGCGCACGCTCTCTCTCTGTCACTCTCGCGCGCGCTCTCTCTCTGTCTCTCTCGCGCTCTCTCTCTGCCGTGTTAAACTTGCATGTGGTTTTCGGTCCTGTCAATGATAAACTTTCACTCTATGATGGTTAAGCTGTGCAATTAATCCGCGAATCACATTTGTCAAGGGCCGGGAAGCAGCTGGCCCGTACAGTTAATGAATAACAAATCAACTACGACAGCCTACATCGCACATCCTGCGATGTGACTATCGTGGATTCGTACATCGCGATATCGATGCTTAAACGACACATCGTGCAGCCCTAGTCTAGTTTACAGTCCAGAAGTGGACTAGTGAGTCAGTAGTTTTCCTAATTGGGCATTAAGTCCAGATTTTAGGACTCTTCATACTCTGTATGTATGCACTCCCTATGTGAGAGCTGTTGTGCAGTTGATTGATTAATTAAGCTTTAACGAAACCTTATTAAACTGTGCTATCATTTTATGGTTTGTAAATGTTGATTTGCCATTCTCTCAGGATTGGGGAATGCAGCAGAAGAAGGCCAACCGCTCCTCTGAGAAGAACAGGAAGAAGTTTTCTGCTATGTCAGAGAGCCGGCTAACCAATGACATTTCTCCAGAGTCCACTCCTGGAGCAGGACGACGGAGGGCACGTACACCCCATTCCTTCCCTCATGTGAAGTACAGCACTCAAATGTCTGTGCCTGACCAGGCTGAGCTCGATAGACTCCGGCAGGTCATAAACTTCACCGATCTGGATGAGGTGAGTCGTGCTTTATAATCAGGATTAGGTTTTTAACACGCTTCATTTGACTTGCGTTATCTGACTGAAGATTTAAACTTGTTACTGTCTCAAGGCTGAAAGTGCATGGATTTAGGAAATGGTTCTGAAGCAAATCCTCAGAAGCTAGCCCTTTACACTCAAATAGTCACTAACAAATAGATCACTTTCAAATTCAAGCCAGCTTTAAAGGAAATGTAAATGTCAGAGACATTCTTTGGTAAACCAAATGATCACTTTTCATCCCAACAGAGAAGTATTGGCAGTGATTCTCAAGGCCGTGTCACTGCAGCCAACAATCAGAGACAGCTGTCCACTGAGCCCAAGAAACCTTTCAACTTCCTGCCAATTCACCTCAACACTAACAAAAGCAAAGAGCCCACTGCATCCACCTCTTCCACATCTCGGGGCAAGGAACCCAAGAAGCAGAGTCCAGGGAAAGAGTTGTTTGCCCCAGTTCCTGCTGTGTTTAAAGAGCCTTTTAGTCTGGACAGTACCCATCAGTTCACATCAGAGGATGAAAAAGCAGAGCTTAACATTGACAGCAGTCAGGTAATAAAGAGTTTAATATCTTTATAATGTCTCTATGTGTGTACATGTGCATTTGCAGGACTCTCTTCTGGGAATTAAAAATAAAGATGTTTTTAATAAAACAAATTACTATTGTTTTGCGTTAATAAGTGCAGTTTCTAATAACATTTCTTGGTAATATACATTTGACTGTAAAGCAAAGATGGTAGACAGAAAAGATGGGAAGCATGCAGAATTTACTTTTCTTAACAACCGTACCGTGCAAAACCAAATTTTTACATAGAAAATATTTTCTAATCTATTAGGTGTACCATTATTCTTCTGTCATATTATACAGAACTGACTGACAAGTTCAATGATTAGAAAAAGAACACTCTTTTTGTGTGATTCAGTCGCTAATTGAAGAAGTTTGTTTTTCAAGGTACTTTTCTTAATTCGTACACAAAAAATAGCAAAACATGAAATTTGACATTCTATAATACTGATTTTATAATTTCAAAATATAAAGCAAAAAGTACAAATTAGTGACTAATAATGTTGCGTTCCAGACAATAAATAAATAGAATAAATAACAACAGCCAAGTCCCTCTAGAGTAGATATTTTTGATAACAAACAAAATATGTTTGCTGCGTGGATCAGGCGGACTTAATGAATATGCAAATTCATTATTTGCCAGCAGGAGATGTTTTAAAGCATAGACATAAAGCGCGAGAAATAGAGGTTTCCCCAGTAACAGCTGTAAACGAAGCAGAGCTACGCTCACACGCTGCTTTATCAGGCATATAACTAAACATGCAGGTCCTCCTCCAGAAATACAGCGATATAAAAACACCTGTGCCTCGCTTTGATATTTAAACATATAAATGTAAGGAATTATTATTAATAAAAGTGCAGTACATAACGTTACTCATGTTTATTCAAAGAAGCCTTTTTGAAAATCGATTAGTTTTAAAATTGTGGCGAGTCTCCAAAAATAAAATAAATGTATGGGAAACACATCCCAAAAGTACAACCACCTGAGCCCAACTTCAGTCTACTCATCACCTTAACTTTAACTGCGTTTGTAGAAGGCAAGGCATGAATGAAACCGTCTATAAACACTGCATCTGTAGGCAATATTGTCTGTAGGGGCTGCCATTGTTGTTTAGCAGGCTATGTGGCGTCAGAGCTCGGAACTCGGAGTACATCGATCTAGTACGAGTTCACGGGTGGGAAGTAACGGGTTTGACTGCTGTTCAAGTGCACTTTCACGGCTAGAAGGTTGGAAATATACGGGTTGCCTGGAATGCGCCATAAGCCAATAAGTGCTCCTCTGCTGCCATGTACTGCTAATATTGGTACTTTGGTAAACGAACAAGTGTTTGTTTACTACAAAGTATATTTTGCTGGAAATAGTTGTGTAAAAAGCTTGAAAGTCAATGGAAAGTGCTTGATATTCCCTCTTGAAAAAGTTTTATATAAACCCTGAAATTAATAATGTATTAACATTTGAAATGTTGCCGTTGGATGTTTCACAACGCAGTGGTTGTCCCAAGTGCAATCGCTTACAAAATTTAGTCGCACCGGCAGAAAAAGGGGTCACAGTCTGGAGCCATGTTTTCTCATTTGTTCCAAAATAGTTTTCTAATGAGAAATATTTTAGTCTGGTTTTTTTGATGCACCATTAACAATCTAGATTTGATTTATTTATTTTTTTAAACCCCTAACAAGTGTTTTCTCCCTTATTAGTTTGAAACCATCAAGTTTCAAAAATAATTAAAACGAAATATTATAACACTGTTATTCGGAATAGCAAGGAGACTGTTTGTAAAAGGCTTTAGAATGATCTGGTTTTTTAATAATAAAAGTAGATGGCACCTTCGCTTCGCTCATTAGAACATTCCCCCCTGTTGTTGCTGAGCAAAAACTGGAGCGCAGATGTGTCAGTGAGTGCTCAGATTTAGGCCAGTTTAAAAATATGCCACTGTCCGTGTGAGAGCTCTTCCTTGGTCTCTTTCTCTTCTCTTCTCTGTTTCTCGTTGCATTTCCTTTTATCTTTTCCATCTATTTCTCAGTCTGCTTGTCTTTATTTGTTCATTTTGTTTTCTTTCTCTTCTTGAGCACCTCTGTTCACTCACTCAGCTTATTTCTCCATTCAGGTGGTCAGTAAACTGGTCCAAATTCGTGAATACATTGGAAAGGCCACATCCATGAGAGACGACCTGGTGGAAAAGAACGATGTGCCTGCAAATGTGGAACGTCTCTCTCTCCTCATCACTCACCTGAAAGAACAGGAGAAGTCTTACCTGCGTTTTCTTCAGAAGATGCTGGTCGGTATTTCAACATTTTTTTGTTGTTACTGTTTTTTATATGCACTTTAATGTAATTTATACACCATGACTTTTCTTTTAGGCTGTATGAATTGTTCAGAGGAATATAATTTAATACAATTTCAGGCACTGTATGCTTTTCAATGGCTGATGGTATTATAATTATACATCTAACATACTTAAGAAATTGTCATGCTAATTATCTTAAATTTCCAATAGTTCTAATGTAATGTCTTTGCTTTTTAAAGTGTAAACTTTATTTGTGAATAAGCGTGATCTGCTAACCTGCAAAACTGTTCAAGTTCTAGTCTCTGCTGCCTAAATATCCATAATATGACTGTCAAAGTTAATGATTTTGAATAAATTTAATGGCGTATTATTATTTTTTTCTGAAAAAAGAGGTCATTTAAACTCAGCAAGTATGAAATATGAATCATGAGGGAATCACCTTAATTTGTCCACAAATTATTAAGAATGCCATCAGAGCACATCAACAGCAAATTAGCTACAAAAAAACAAGATTAAATCCAAGTGTGGGGAAAATTGCAGGTTTACATATTTCAGTGTTTGCATTTGTTTCAGAATAATTCAGTTTGAGAAATATGGAATCTGTTGTTTTAAAACTGCATTTGTATAGAAGCATTTAGTCAAACGAGTACAGTGCATTGCTGCCGAAAATTGCCTGGTGTGTTGATATATGTACATATGTTGAGTGCCTTCCAAATATTTTCTCTCCTTTAAAATAAAGCATTAACACGTTAACTACAAAAGACTGAGATTCATTTTGATAAATTGATTACAGATCTATTGTCAGATTGCACAAAACTGATCAGCAGTCTCTTAATAATCTGAATCATTCCACGTGCAGTGTTAGGCTTTGTTCCTAGTGGCATAGGCTTGATAAATGTAGAGCCCAAATCTAGGGCATGTCATCTTTCTTCCCCTCAGCTTGTTTTTGTTCTTCAGTGTGACCTCACTTGCAGTAGCTGTGTTTTTTTTTATATTTTTTTTTTTATGTAAAGCTCAATATAAAATGCGTATTTTCCAGGCCTTTTGTATTAAGCTGTTGCCTTTAATCTCTGTATAAATACACAAATGTAGCAGTATTAGCAAGTGTCTGCACCGTCTGAATTGGGTCTGTTCTGAGCCCTGCCCCTCCTCCCTACGCTTTACAGGCGAGGGAAAATGAGGATGATGATGAAGGTGCCACGGTGGACTCTGCAGTGGGTTCAGGCTCAGTGGCTGAGAGCACATCTTTGAACCTGGAGCCGCGCTCCGAAGCCTCCAGTGCCACTGTGAGTACTCACAAAGGCCCCTCCTCTGCTCTTGATGCCTGAACTGAACATTGATCAGAATGTAATGGGCATGCAGGGTGCAGTCTAGAGCTCATGCTTTGTAAGCTTATGCTTCTGACCTTCTAAACAGATGGGAGAATTCTTTTATATTTATATATTTAGCTAATTTTACCCTTTTTCTTAGTTTGTCATTGAATGTTATTGAATTAGTTTTATAGAATTGGCTCATTTTTTATATTTGTGACATTAATGCAACACAGCATTGATTTGTATGTACAGATTATATATCATGTTAAAATATGCTTTGGTGAGATATAGGAGACTGCAGGAAGAAATTTGATGTTGACTCATTTCCATGGAACTGCTTGATGATGATATTTGAAGCTTATGCAGCTCAACAGGTTATTCTTGGTAGATGCTGCCCTTTTACTTTCTTTTTATCCTTTAGTCAGAGACGATACTATTCTTAGATGCTCACTGGCTAATTATCTGCTGCAGGTCGCCGATAGTCTAATAACGTGTTCAGGAAAGTAAATGTCCTTGGTATTAGAGTTCAACTGAGGATAAAGCAATCAAGCCTTCAAAGGAAAAGAGAGCTTCATGGCACTTTTACACTGTGTGATATGGCTCGGCTTGCTTTCTTTTCCACTGCAGTTAGTACTGCTTCAAAGTGGGTGGGATTATAAACTAGTTGCTCCACCTCTACTACCGTGACTCGTGTCTTGTGTTGCAAATCCAATGATGCTGGAAGTGAAGATTCTCTCTGACCATAAAACTCACCTGTCTGTAGCTTTCTAGTTACCCTTCAGACCTTGATTAGCTTGTTCAGTTGTGTTTAATTAGGGTAGAAGTAAAACTGCTGGGCTGCGGCTCTCCAGGACCGACATTCGCCACCCCTGTTTTACAGTTTCAGTACAAAACGCCTCGTGCTCACCCTGTCAGATGCTCTGTGCACCTTATGTGAATGGAGCCTCATCACCTCCGTTTACCCCGACTCCACCCCCCAACCCTGATGGTACTAAAAGGTTGGCAGGTGGTGATTATATTGCAGGGTGTGAGTAGAGGGTTCTCACAATTGTGTGGTAATGTCATCTTTTGGCTCATTTCCACTGTGCCGTACGGTTCAGTACAGTACAATATGGTACGCAATTTTTTCCGTTTCCACTGTTAGAAGTTGTGAATGATACCAAAAAAGCTAACTGTACCGTCCCACTTTTTTGGTATCCTTCCATTGGGTTACCTAGCCCAGCAAAGGGTACCAAAAGAGTAGAGCTAAACTCATAGCAGAACGTTGATTAGTTGACTAGAATCATCACTTTTGCGTGATATAAGCTTCTCCTTCACTCGTTCCAATTTGCTTTCCATGAATGTTGGGCTTATTTACAGCAGAGTGTGCACACACACAAAAAAACCTGTGTATTTTATATTTTAACACAGACAAAAGCATTTCTCAATATGCGTTCTTGTCTGTTCTTGTGGACTTGTGAAAGGTCATTGCTCAAACACCCACGTAATTTTCTAAATATAACTGTTATTGTGTAATAAAATATTGTTTTAAGAGTTTTTCAGGTGAGAATGTAATTGTTGAAAACTTAAATCTGCGGCTTATTTATAAAGATAGTGCCTATTTGAAAATTTGCTATGCTGATTTCGGAGCTCTAGGCGATCACCGGGCGTTCAGTGCTTATGTATTCACTGAGAGCAGCCTTAGCTCAGCTAGTCCTTCTGACATTTGCCGCTGGCTCTGATGTCTCTATAGTGATTAAACATGAGATACAAGGATCATTTTGGGTTGGCTATATTTAACAGGCATTCGAGGCCTCATGAATCCATTATTTATTCCTGGTCATATTGTTTTGGCAGACCACAAAGTTATGTTTAACTTTATATATTTAATTTGAACCTCAACATAGTACGATGCTGCAGCGTACGATTGACTGAACTGTTTGCTTTTGTCTTTATTTCCTCTTATATGACCATCTTATATTTTGTACTTATATTTTTTATAATAGCTATTATCGTTCATTAAAACTTACATATAACAAAAAGAGGCAGAGTTTTTCTTATTGTCTCTGTTCATTGTCGATCAATACTTTGTCATACACCACACCTACCAAGTAAAGGTACTATTGGTAGTGGAAATGCCAGCCTAATCAGGGTTACCTGTACGGAATCGTACTGTACTGAACTGTATTGTACCGTTCGGTTGAAACAAGCCATTTGTAACAGCTTCGAATCAGTACAATTCACACCAACAATGTTCAATACATCACAGAAAACCAAATTATTCCCAAGGCATAAAATCAGTTTACAAGATGAGCTAATGTAAGATACATCTTTGCATACATATTTGAAAATGACAGCTTGGCTGGTGGTGATCCTTGTTGTTGGCCTAGGCCTTAGCTGACTGGAATGTCTCTATAACAACCTGCAGCCTCAGCATGTTGTTGCTATTGCATAGTTCCACAGGTGGATAGTAGTAATTTTATCTAATGATATCTTTCTCTTTCCTTCTTCTCAGGGCCATGGGTTATGTGGAGAGCAGAAAGAAGAGCTAGAGAATATGCGAAAGCAGCATGATCTACTGAAAAAGATGCTGGAACAGCAGGAACAACTGAGAGCACTACAAGGCCGTCAGGCAGCACTACTGGCCATGCAGCAAAGCGCTGAACAAGCCATAGCAGTGATGGATGACACTGGTGCGGGGAACAAACTTACTTCATGCTACTTGAAATTAGACTTGTTTCAATTTTTATTTACATTGTTCATGTGTTACAGTTGTTACAGAGACTACTGGAAGTGTGTCTGGCAGGAGCATTACCTCAGAGCTCAATGATGAACTCAACGATCTTATCCAGCGTTTTCATAACCAGCTCCATGATTCACAGGTACATACGCACCTAACCAGACAAATATTTATACATTTATGTATAATTTATTTTCTGTGCAATATAACAAATAAAAGACTAGAATTCATGACATAAAACATTTTCATGCTGTAGACTTTGAAAATGTAATATGGTAAATATTAGTTATTGAATATATATATATATATATATATATATGAGTTGTTCCGATTCCGATACTAGTATCAGAAATATCACCGGTACCACAACAAATTCTGGCAATCGGCGAGTACATGAACCCATATACCGATTCGATACCATTTTCAAGACCTAGTTATAACTGTTAGCTTTGCCTAACCGCTACACGTGCATTGCAAAGACAGGAAGATGTGCTGTGTTGCCACAAGCAACCTCTGTTTAGAGCAGCGAAGAAGAAATGAAAACGCGTTAGCAGCACTGATCTATATATGACTGGATCGTTCATCACGTTCTAAACTGCCAACAGACAGTGAAGCCGCTTCTATATTATAGATCAGTGGTTAGCAGTATGTCCGCTGTTTAGCAGTATTTCAGACTGGACCAACCAGACAGTAAAACAGTGACTAGGGATGCCACGAGTACTGGCACTTCACTACCAAGACGGTGCTGAAAATTAAAAAATGTGATGATACCAGCGTCTCTGTAGTACCGGTAGTAAGTTACTGACTCCAGAGTATATTCTGTCCCCACAGCTGCGTTCATTCGTTTCTGTGTTAGTCTAAGCGAAGGGCTCCATACTGTAGCCGAATATATACTAGTGTCTGTGAATATTAAACTGCAAAATACTATTTAAATATTACTCCTGCAAATTCTACATCTCTGTGGGAGACGGGTGCAGATGCGCGGGAGCTCGCTGTTTTGTAGTCTCTGCTGTGTGTCACTATATGAGGACACGAACGCATAAACCATCACTTTTTTTTTTTTTTGGTTAGTTTTATTTGAGAAAACTGTCATATCATAAACACAGACACTCAAAGATCTCCATGGCGAGTAAATTGACAATATATTAAGCTACTGTTGTAGCCTACAGTAGATTTAGCTAAGTCTCTATATAGTAATAATACTCTCTTAATAATAATAATTATGCCTAGACGGTAGCTTGTTTTTTACTTGTTTTGTTGTAAAGAGATTATCTGATTAATATAGAATTTTTTATATTCCTAGACTTATTTGTTGCAGTTTTTTATACACTTATATTGTAAAACTAAAATACCTTTTTTAATTAATATAGAATTTCTTATATTCCTAGACTTATTTGTTGCAGTTTTTTATACACTTACATTGTAAAACTAAAATACCTTTTTTAGTTTGCAGTGTTAGATCTTTGGTTGCATTTGAAGTTCTTTTTCGCTTAAGAAAATAAATATTACTGTCAAATCCATGTCAGATAATAAAAATACTGTTATAAATACAGTAGTTCACCATGTATTTGTTCATGTTTTATCAAGGGATAAGTCCGAAGCACACCATAAAATAATTCTAGCAATTTACACAGGGCTAGCAGTATATACAGATACACAGACTTCCCAAAGTATTCATGGACATTTGCTCCTCTTAGACAAACAAAAATGTAATAAATTCTAATGTTCCTGTAGCTCAATTGGTAGAGCATTGTGCTATCAAGCATAAGGTTGGGGGTTCGATTCCCTGGGAACACATGATAGGTAAAAATGTATAGACTGAATGCACTGTAAGTCGCTTTGGACAAAAGCGTCTGCTAAATGCATTAATTTAATTTAGATGCAAAAATATGCTCATGCTGCATGTATACAGCATCTTTGTCTGGATTGTGATGTTTATATCGCTTTCTGTGAAATCAGGTGTTTAAGGTTAGTCAGAATCCACTATTTTTTTTTTCTTTAATATTTTTATTATTAGAAATAATAATGAACTGATTTAATGTATTTTTATTTTCAAATAGTTATAGTTTCCTTTTTTATTATTATTATTTTTTTTGGTACTGAAACTGGTTCTGGAAACCATTTGTTGTAATGTAGAATTAAGAGCTCATATTAAAGAGCTTATGTTTTTAGTTAAATCATGGCCATAAACTGTATGTTTTTAAAGACTTCAGGAGAGAAAATTATGTTACTTAGAGCTTGATCCTTGTCTTTTATTTTTTCCATAATTGAATTGACAGTGTCCTTAAAAGTCCTGGAAAATGATCACTGAAAAAGTGTGGAACTTTTTTTTGTTCCTAAATAAAACAACTAACTACTAAATGTCCGTTTCTCTTTCAGTCCCAGACGGTCCCTGACAACCGAAGACAGGCAGAATGTCTCTCTCTTTCAAGAGAGGTGTGCCGATCACGCACTAGCCATAATTCCAGGAGTCAGTTGCCCTCCTCTGCCCCACTAACTACTGCATCAACTTCCACCAGCACTAAACTCACCAAACTACAGGAGCTACAGGACAAAAAGCAGACCATGGACAAGATCCTTCAGGAACTCCACTCCCTTAGAGACCAGACCCTTAACAACAGTTCCTGTAAGCCCCCCTTACACACCACATCCAGCCCCTTCTCTTTAGAAAGATTCAATTTTAAATTTTTTGCAATATATTTGGTGTTGTGTTAGATGCATAGATGCAGTTGAGGGAAAGTATGCTTATTGATTAAATGATGTGTTTGTTTCTTCAGGTCAGAGTGTCAGTCAGCGTGGTGCACGCATGGGCATGTCACAGCGTCCGTCTGTATTGGGTAGAGAGGGAAATGGGCCACGTCCAGTGAGGCAGGACTCTTCCTCCTCTTACACACAGATAAATGATAACCATCCTGCTGATAAACTCAGGTTACTCTGTTCATCCCATTTGATCTAACTTTCTTTCTTTTTTCTTTCTGTTTTTTATTGTTAACTTTTAGCAGTGCAGTGTGTTTGAAGTCTTTTTTGTCACTCAATGCAGGAAACTGAAGGAGGTGCACAAGCGTTTGAATGAATTAAGAGAGCTTGTTCAGTATTATGAACAGACATCAGATATGGTGGTGGACACAGTAAATGAGAATGTGAAGGAGGATGATGAGGAAACAGAGGACGGTTCACTCTTCGAGGCCATGTTTGATTCAGAGCAGGAGAACCATGTACCAGTCACCAATATCAGGTACAGAATAGTCACTTGAGTATAAACATTTTGTGTATACTAGGGCTGCTCTATTATGGCAAAAATCATAATCAAGATTATTTGGGCCAATATTGTAATCATGATTAACATATGAGGGGGCCATATGATCAAAAATTGTTATGAGTGATTTATTTAAAGATAGTTATATATATCAAATATTTATTTCCTGTAAATAGGTTTGCTATGACATCTACATTGTAGAGACCAGCAGAATTTCAAACAAACAAAAAGTCCTCAAAATTATTGAAAATTATTAAACCGTCAGTAATAAAAAAAGCAAAGGACAAATACAATAGAATAAAAAGATACAATTGAAACAAACTGTGATTTTAATTTTTTTTTTTTTTTAGCAAAATCTAAATCAGTTTACTGCCTACTACAGACATTAAAGGAGAGGTAAAATGCTTATTTTCACTCAATATCCTGTTAATCTTGAGTACCTATAGAGTAGTACTGCATCCTTCATAACTCCAAAAAGTCTTTAGTTTTATTATATTTATAAGAGAAAGATAGTCTGTACCGATTTTTCCCGGAAAAACACGACCGGCTGGAGGCGTGACGTGTGGGCGGAGCTAAAGAATCACGAGCGCCAGTAGGCTTTTGCGTTGAGAGCGTTTGGAAGCTGTGACATTACCGTGAGGGAAAAACCATCATCCAAAACAAACCATGGCTAACAGTCAGATTCAGCCGTTTATTTATGATCCAGAATCAGATCCAGAGGCTGAAACTGAACAAGAGCAGCAGCAGCAACGACTCGCTCCGAGCGGGGCTCGAACCCGGGTCTCCGGCATGGGAGGCGGACGCACTAACAAAGAGGCAGAGATATTTTAAGCAGTTTTACTCACCGCCTGTGGTTCCAACACACTATCGTGACCCTTTTTCGTTGGGATTACATCATCCTTAAGAAAAAAACGATGCGCAAATCCATCGTCAAACTGGGCCTTGTTTGTAAAACAAGCATTTTAGAAATGCAGGGAACAAACACAAACACTTGCACAACTCCGTTGATGCTCTGTAAAAATAAACTCCATCCACTGGTCCCTTAATGCTGTTTTTTTTGGTAATCTGTGCAGGGTTGTCTTGCCCTGGCAACCAAAAACACACTCCTTTTGTGACATTTCACGACGCTCTCGCTCTGATCAGTGAAGTCTGTTGTGCTCTCAGTGCTCTGCTATACGGGAGCACGCGCTCTTCCGGCAGAAGTGTCCTCAGGACCCATATAAGGAAATTCCACTCCATCTAACGTCACACAGAGCCATACTCGAAAAAAACTTTCCGAAACTTGTGACAAACCGGAAGGAGTATTTTGGGAACAAAAATACTCCTTCAAACGTACAACTTAATTTTTGAAACTTTGTCCATGTTTAGCATGGGAATCAAACTCTTTAACAGTGTAAAAAACTCAGTATGGATGAAATAGCATTTCACCCCCCCCTTTAATATTCAAATGTAAAATGTCTTCACTGTAAGAGTTAAACTTTTGTTTCTTATTAAAGCTACAAAAATCCTTCACTCAAGAGTAGTGTCTGATTTTGAATTTGTCTTTTGTTGTTTGGTTAATCACTCCACACAGCGGCAGCAGGAAAATAACCAACTGTTACTTTAAGAGCCGCACGTTTCCTATTTACCGTTACGTGCATATTTTTATTCTCAACTCTTTACATTCATATGAAATAGTCTTCTCTTTTAAATGTAAAATTAGGTCAGGTAACATGCCAAAACATTTCCTGTCGCATTTCAGTGTGGGTGATTCAAAGGTGATTTGTGATTTGTGTGATTTAAAGGATACAATGTTGCCTCTGTTTCTGTGAGAATTGTCCTGAGAATTGAAGGAAAGGGAAAGTAACTAACTATCCTTTTTTTTTTTTTTTTTTTAGAAATCCAGCCCAAGCACAGACTCCAAGTAACTGGATGGACATAAACAGTTTGACAAAAGCTCATGGTGCCTCCAATAATAGAGATGGCCATCTGAACACAGAATGTGAAATCAATAACCGCTCCACAGCCAATCTCCACAGTCTCAACGTCCCTTCAGTCATAGGTCAGACCTTGCAATCTTTCAAATCTATAAATATTCACCATTGTGCAGTTTCTGTCAACATAGTCAGTCTTTTTACAGAGTTATTACCGTATTTTTCGGACTATAAGTCGCACCTGAGTATAAGTTGCATCAGTCCAAAAATACGTCATGATGAGGAAAAAAAACATATAATTGGACTATAAATCGCATTTATTTAGACCCAAGAACCAAGAGAAAACATGACCGTCTACAGCTGCGAGGGGGGGCTATGTGCTGCTCAGTGTAGACTACAGGAGCACTGAGCAGCATAGAGCGCCCTCTCGCGGCTGTAGACGGTCATGTTTTCTCTTGGTTCATGTCAAATTAATTTTGACAAAGTCCGAAAATATGGTAATCTAAAATAAAAAATAAAAACATTCTGTGCTAACAAAATTATCAACTAGAGACCTGCACTCCCACTGGACTACCGTGAGACCCACGGGACACAACAGAGTACAGCATGGGACAACACTTGATGGGCTAGTGCGGGTACAGGCGGGTAGACACTCTCGCATGTGCGGGATTTAGGAGAATAAAATGATTCACGGACCTCCCGCAAACAACCCTTTATGCACACCTTGGCTATCCTTTGGCTAGTGCATTTTTTTTTGTCGCCAGACCGATAACTATTTTACACACACGTTCAAATATATATATATATATATATACAGCCGTATAGAAGGCATACAGTTTTCGGAGAGAGTGGTTGAAAGACTCAAAGTGGCTCTTCACAATTTATTTATTTTAAATTGTTTTGCATTATCATATTAGAATGCCAGTTCAGCCGGGACAGGCCTTACGATGGTGATAAAGATGAAGATGATGATGAGGCACAGGAGGATGATGACGGGGCAAGAGGAGGACAAGGAGGCAGAGGCAGTGACGGTTCAGGGTCCAGTCGTAGAAGCAGTCTAGTTGGTGACGCAGATTATGCTGAGAAAGTCCAACGTCTTCAAACTGCCAAACAGAAACTCAGACAACTTCAAGAACTGGTGGCCATGGTGCAGGTGAGAGTCTGGAGTCACGGGGGTAATTTGAAGTTATGGTCATTCATAATGCAGAGCTGCCAATCTCAAACCAAACTGCTGAGACCATCACTTCTGTCAAGAAGCTGCTAAAACACACCTTTTCTGCAAGCACTTAACCTCCCTATTCACTTAAATCAATGCACTTACACAAACACAAAAAAGAAGTCTTCTCTAGCTTGCTTCCTAATCCAGTTGTCTCTTATTAAACCTGGCAATGTATACAATGAACATTCCTGGCCCTTTTGTAAGTTGTTTTGGATAAAAGCATCTGCTAATTGCATACATTTATATGTCAATGCAAATATGTTATGAGTGTAGCTTGTATAAGCAAACATGTTCTCTGGATCTGTTATTGTTATTGTAGAGTGATGATACAGATGGTACTACAGCTAATGAGGATGAGGGTTTGAAGCAACAACCCAATAACACCCGAGCAACAGCTCCCAAAATCCAGAGAGACATCGTCCTTTCTGAAAAGTCCAGGTTTGTTTGTGTTCCTCATATGGAAATTAGATCTCTGCTTGCATTTATAGTTCATGATGTGTTGTTTGTAAACATGCTTTGTTTAATATCATGTTTTACAAATGTACTGTGTATGTATAATACCTGTTTTTCAGAGAAAAATTGTATGAGGAGAAACTCAAGCAGCAGCAGCAAGAGCTAAAGCAGCTCCATGAAGAGAGACAGAGACTGATGGAGATTCAGGGCAAGATACAAGACTTACAATGGGTCTGTCCTGACCTTCAGGTACTTCAGACATCTGCACTTTTTTTTAAAAACACAATGTACAGTTGGTAACTATCATATACACAAACAACTACTGAGATGGAGTCTTAATTTATTTGATCACATTGTGTTCCGTCAGTCGTCTGTGAGCAGTAGTGTCAGCGGTCAGATGAGGAAGATTCCTGCAGCAGCCTCTACTCCTGCTACTGTACCGTTACACTCCTCTTCCTCAACTAAAGCCAACACTAGTGGCCTCAAACCCACTACTGAGCCTCCTCCAGTTACTGTCACTGACAATGAGGTAAGTGTGTAATCAAAATACCAGTTTTGCTTCCTTTTATATATGAGGTGGAGTTTTCAAGGTATAATTCACCCAAAAATGGTAATTGTCATATTTTACTTACCCTCATGTCATTCCAAACCTATGAGACTTTTGTTTGTCTTTGAAACACAAAGTAAAACATTTTTAATGATACCAGAGAGATTTCTGTCCCTCGACAGAAAGTCCATTTCACCAAAATATTTAAGATTTGAAATGTTCATAAAGAAATCAAAATAATCAATTTGAATAAAACATAAAAAAACACTTCTGAAGACACAGTTGCTTTATATGATGAACAGATTAAATTAGTTTGGGGCAGTTGTGGCCTAATGGTTACAGAGTTGGACTTGTAACCCAAAGGGGTACAGGATTTGTAGGTGGAGGGGTTCGAATGAGCAGCACTCTCATGGCTGAAGTGCCCTTGAGCATGGCACAGAACCCCCAATTGCTCCCCGAGTGCTGGAAAATATAGCTGCACACTCCTTCGGGTGTGTTCATGGTGTGTGTGTGTGTGTGTTTGTGTGTGTTTGTTCCCTACTCACTGCTGTGTGTGTGCACTTGGATGGGTTAAATGCAGAGCACAAATTCCGAGTATGGGTTACCATACTTGGCAAATGTCACAACTTTTTTCACTTTCAAATTTACTTGCATAAAATTATTGACCAGTGCACATCAGATATAATCAATGGCAGCTCAGTCTTACCTGTGTGACACGCAAGAGCAAACCTCACTGGTTTTTGAATGTCAATCAAGTACATTTGATCTTCCATGTACTATATATACATATAGATTTAATTAGAGGGACACAAATCCTTTGGGTTTCTTTAAAAATATCTACATGAGGTTGAGTAAGTTATTGGGATCTGTTTGCAGAAAGGGAAAGAAGCCCAAGTTGAAATGTTTTATTTGTATTAGCTCTGGTCGGAGATGCGAAGGCATCAGATGTTGCGTGAGGAGTTGAGACAGAGGCGGAAACATTTGGAGAGTCTGATGGCAGAGCAGCAGAGGAGAAACACAATCAACGATTCTCCATTCAGGAGTGATACACATGAGACCCAGTCGTACAGCCGTGATGAAAGGTGATACATGGCTTTGACAACTCATGGCTTAGAGTTTAAAAATTTCTTTTATAAATATGCTAGGAGGATTTAATTTTTAAGGTGCTAATTATAATTTTTCCATCAGAACTGTGGCCACCTGGGGTGGTTCGACACAGTGTCCCCTTGGTGATGATGATGATGATTACTCCTCTGAGGTGGGGGCTGAGGAAAATATTGACATTGAACATGATGAGGGAGAGGAGTCCAGTTCCACCAATGAGATGCATGCTTGCAAACAAAAACAACGCAACTATAGCAGGAATAACAGAGATGGGTAAATACATAGGCACACAATTAGCTATACAATTTAACTATACATCAAACCCATCAATTATCAACTGTCTTTTTAATTCTAAAGTCTGAAAATTCGAAGGGAAATTAACAGAAGTCCTTCCCCCGGTGGATCAAGAGGTCGTCCTCGTCAGCATCCACAGAATGAAAGAGGAAGTTCCAATAAATCCAAACGGCAGGAGAATCTACGATGGGCGGCTGATCTGTCTCCTTCTGAGGGTGATGCACCAGCACACTGGCAGGAGCAGATCACACACCTTCAGAAACAGCTCAACTTCAGCACTACCATGTGCCAAACTTTGCTACAGGACCAACAGGTCAGAGAGTGTGCAACATTAGGGATGTATCGGCTGATTGATTAAAAACAGCTAAAGATCACAGCCAAATATATTTTGACAATCAAAAAGTGGTTGAAGAAATGTGTAGGACTGCAGTTGTCTCTTGTGAAGAATTTAGGGCTGAGAAATTTGACACATTACTTTTTTTAGTACCACCTCGCTTGAGCTGCCATTTGGTCTACCAAATCGGCATCAGACAATGTCTATCTGCCAAAACATTGAGAACAATTTTACAATTCCAAACCTCGGTTCAAGTGGCAGCACGAGTCTCTTATACAACTGATAGCATGTGATGTAAATGAACATCAGAAGATATGTTGAAAGATTCAGAACAACCTTCCGAAATGTATCATGTCTCATGCAATCACCCGATCAGTGTTTCGACCGTTGAAAGGCATCAGAAAAACCGCTTGTTATCTTTGTAACTTAACATTGCATTTACATCAGATAAGTTATCCAGTGTTCACTGTTGGTTAGTTAGCTACACAAACACTAAGCTTATTTACTGTTAATTATATATATATATATATATATGTATGTATGTTTGAATAAATCTGTCACAAAGAAACTGCCTTATTTGCAATTGTAAAGAATATATTAACTTATCAAATCAGAGGGTTTCCTGTATAGTTTACAGCATTAGTTGAGAGAGATTTGTTCTAGAGAAAACAATACTATCGCTATCAGCAAAATAACATTTGAACAATGGGCTATTGGTATAGAAATTTAGAGTCAGTGCATCCCTAATATAAAATTTTCATTTATCAATTTTTTTCCACTGTGTTTTTTTTCCTTACTAACAGCCTTTCTATTCCCCACTCTCATCTCTAGACTCTTTCATACATGCTGCAGGATCTGCTCACAGGTCCCTGTGGTGTTGTGCCCAATAATGTGACCTCTCCTCAAATCCCTCTCATCATGCACCAACTAAACCAGTGTTATACACAACTGGCTTGGCAGCAGAACAATGTCAATCGGTATGTCTTTAGACTTTAACAATCTAAATATCAATCAGAAGAATGTATCTATGTCAGATATTAAGTGTAAGAAATTAGGCATTTAATGTAGATGCTCTACAGTTGAAAAGTTTGGCGTCAGATTCTTTTTAACTTACAAAAGTCTGCATTTAATTAAAGAATATAGCAAAAACAGTAATAAAAAAACTATTTTCTATTTTAATGTTTAAAAATATGATATAAAGAACATTGTCTCTTTTGAGAATGTATTTATTACTGACCCCAAAATTTTGGATGGTAGTGCAGGTATGGTTTCATTTGCTATAATTATATAACTGTTATAACTTTTTTTTTTTTTTTTGGGCAGATTGAAACAGGTTCTGAATGATCTGTTGTGGCAGCAGCAGAATCCTGCATTGACAGGACAACAGCAAAATCAGAATGTTGCGTGTGATTCTGCATCATCTTCTCTATTCGTAAACTTCCCACCTGTCAATACACTAAGAATGCCTGGACTGCCAAACTTCTCTCCTTTCCCTACTGGCAAGTCTATTATCTGTCTGTAACTCATTCAAATAGTGAAATAACCTTATAAAAAATAAATAAAAAACGATTTTAATTAACTTCTAACCTTTTTCTTTCTCTTTTCTTTTCTGCCTTTAGGCTTTAATTTCAGTCCCATGTTTCCCTCCTCAGCAGGAGATTTCCAGCAGAACCAGGCCGGTTCAGATCAACAACATGATCCAAACATATCCCTCAAAACGGAATACATGAGTTTCCCCCCTCCGCTGCAGAGATCTCCACTCAACAACACAGAGAAACGGTAGAAATGTTTTTACTGTATTTTGTATTAAGGTGATATAATCATGATTATATTAAACACAGTCAGGTTAAAATGCAAGAATAACCTATAACAAAAAGGAACTGAACCATGCCTTCTGTAATTTATTTCCCTCCCTTTATAGGTTTCCATCTCAGCCTGATACCGTGGCCAACGCTAATAACTCTAGCTGGTTTAACTCCTCTCTGAATCGCTCTGGTCAGAGAACCACCCTCCCCTCAGACCATTCAAGTCAGATAGAGCAGAACTCTCCTTCCTCCTCTCCTATCCCTCACCCTTCCACTACCCAGGACCTTTCTTACATACCTGACTCCCAGGAATCAATGAGCAGCCTTCCAGATAGGGTAGATCCAACCACTGTCACCAAGAGCTTCAGAGCAGGGCGCAAGGCTGCAGCACAGGCCAGCCTGGCCTCAAGAGACAAGACCCCCAACACAAAGAGCCGCCGCAGGAGAGGCAGGGGACGGAAGAACACAGGTGTGTGTATTAAATACAGCTTAATAGCACATAAAAATGTTTTATTTAATATTTAGGTTAGAAATCCCACAATTCAGTCAAATGGAGTTCAGTTTTGTTTTTCTCACTTTCAGCATCTGTGGACAGTGACAGTGTTTCAAGTGACTCTCACTTTGACCAGGACAGAGAGCGCTCCTCTCAGGTCAAATACAAAGATCTCAACCAGGGTCTGCTAGACAAACTGACCCAGGAGAAACTGGACAGCAAGGCTAAGAACAGCAAGCCAAATGACCTTTCATCTGGTATGCCTTTTCATTGATTCTGCTACAGATAACACTGGATAAAACTAAACAGATCAATGTGTAGAACAATGAGAACAGCCTTGTTATATAGTCTATGTTATGTTCTTCAATCAGAGAAGCATCTGCTATAACATTAAAAAAAGAAAACGCACTTTCCTCCATTTTTATTTCATTTAAACATAATTTAAACCTCTTATGTCTCCATTCCCTTGTATTTTATAGTGTTACTCACCAGTTTCATTTATTTTTATTTTTTTCTATTTTTGTTCACATTTCATTTTGGGTTTTGTTTTTGGTTTCTTCACAGCATATGCTTGGAGAACACCTTTTCTCTCTAACAGAATTGCATGCACTGAAGTCCCAGGTAACTCCATGTTCACCAGCTGTTAGACCTGCTAAATACTTGTCAACATTTTCTTTTCTTTTTTTATCTCCTTTTTTTTTAAACCGCATCCACATGCATAAGGTAGTACTAAGAACTAATATGTAACGCTGGACCACAAAACCAGTCTTAAGTCACTGAGGTATATTTTTAGCAATAGCCAAAATAACATTATATGGGTCAAAATTATCGATTTTTCTTTTATGCCAGAAATCATTAGGTTATTAAGTAAAGATATTTTGTAAATTTCCAGTTGTAAATATATCAAAACTTTATTATTGATTAGTAATATGCAATGCTAAGAACTTCATTTGGAAAACTTTAAAAGTGATTTTCTCAGTATTTCGATTTTTTGCACCCTCGGATTCCAGATTTTCAAATAGTTATTGATATTGTCCTATCCTAATAAACTTATTTATTCAGCTTTCAGGTGATGAATAAATCTCAAATTTCGTAAAAATTTACCCGTGTGACTGGTTTTGTGGATTTATACCTTTGCCTTTGAGTTGAAGTCAAAGATCTGAGCGTGGTTTAACACAAAAACATCTCTTAAGTTGTCTTAATTGTTAAGTGAGCACAGTGTTTTTAATCATTGTGTGAAATTCAGTACTCAAGGTCTTGCTATGTAAAATGTCTTCCACAAATATTTTTTTTGTTTGTTTGTATAATTAGTTTGCACATACAGCAGTTGTTTGATCTACTCTCAACATGCTTGAAGAGTTTCAGTAGATTGCCTGTTCATTTTTCATTTTGTTCTGTGTGTATTCTCCTCTGTAGACGTGAGCAGTGATTTCTCTCTGTTTGAGGCGCTGAGAGAGACGATCTACTCTGAGGTGGCAACTCTGATCTCTCAGAATGAGTCTCGCCCTCACTTCCTCATCGAGCTTTTCCATGAGCTTCAGCTGCTCAATACAGACTACCTGCGCCAGAGGGCACTCTACTCACTACAGGTACAGTACACAACAATCAAAACTGCACACTTTTACAGACATAACAGGCCCCTGTAGAGACTGGATGGTTTTCCACGATTTCTGCATTAAATATGGAGAAAGTCTACAAAATGGACTCTGGAAAAAATGAAAAAATGTGTTGCCCAAACCTTAGAATGTCAAAAGAATGATCAACTTAGCAAAATGTACAAAACAAATATGCAGGTGGCATGAATTTTATATATATATATATATATATATATATATATATATGTATGTATGTGTGTTTGTGTTTTTGATAATATACACGTTTATTGTTTTATAAATATTAACAATTTCTATAGAGATTTTTTTTTTTAATCGGTTTGTTGATTTCTCACATTTATGACCTCTTTGATACCTTTTTCAAAGACTTTAAAAAAAGAGTCTGTATACTTAAGTTGAAATTGTAAAAACGTTTTCATTAATCACGTCTTCTTCACAGCCTTTGGTTTAATAGCTACTTTATCAACAGATCAATAGAATTTTGTATTTTTAAGGATTGTTTTGTGATGACTGCCCTTTTGTTTTTAAAGTACTTACCATATTTCATTGTTGGCTCTGACTGGCAGGACATTGTAACGAGGCACCTGACAGAGAAGAGTGTGGCTGATGAGCAGGCATCGTCTTTGGGTCCGGCCATATGGGCCACAGGCTCCCAGTCAGAGCTCACACCTAGTGAGAGCTTGGCTACTAGTGATAATGTAAATACATCTGCTCCCTCATTGCTTTTTGTTTTTTCTCTCTTTAATTTTAACACGCTAATTTTTGCTGATGTGTCTAGGATGCATCTGAGAAGATTGTAACCGTTAAATCCAACTCTGTATTGAAGAGGGTAGCAGATAGAGACTTGATGGACAACGAGAGCCTGCTGTCCACCTCTTCCAACCTTGAACCCTTTGCTAGTGATGACCTGGGTAAGAAGACAGCGCTGTATGCGTCTCGCTACCACAATCATGCTTGCTTTGCTGGGCTTGGTCTGAATCTTATCATGCTACTCTTGAATACTGTTATGTTTCTCTCTCTCTCTCTCTCTCTCTCTCTCTCTCTCTCTCTCTCTCTCTCCATTTATTTTCCTTCCTGCTCCTCCAGGTAACACAGTAATTCATTTAGATAAGGCATTGGCCAGGATGAGGGAGTATGAGCGCATGAAGCTGAGGGCTGAGTTTAACACGGATAACCCTGAGCACAGCCCCGGAGCTGCTGCTGCTGCCGCCTCAGCACTCACTCAAGGTACTGCTGTGAACACTCTTAGACTGCAGAGTAGAGCCCTTCTAACATTTGTTCTATTTCCCTTTGCTTTTTCTGTTTCGAACCCCTTTCTCTCTATTCATATCAGTCATGTTGAATGTTGAAATTTACTTGATGATAAAATACATTTAATTCATTTAAAGTTTAGTAATTATTATTATATATCTTTTTCTCATTATTTTTGACAAATAAGTAGAGATGTTCCGATACCCTTTTTCTCTTCCCGATACCGATTCCGATACCTGGGCTCAGGGTATCGGCCGATACCGAGTACTGATCCGATACCTGGGTGTATATCTGTATATACAGCTGTATATACTACTAGCCCTGTGTAAATTGCTAGAATTTTTTTATGGTGTGCTTCAGACAGATCCCTCAATAAAACATGAACAAATACATGGTGAACTACTGTATTTATTACAGTATTTTTATTATCTAACATGAATTTGACAGTATTATTTATTTTCTTATGCAAAAAAGAACTTCAAATGCAGCCAAAAATCTAACACCGCAAACTAAAAAAGGTATTTAAGTTTTACAATATAACTGTATAAAAAAACTGCAACAAATAAGTCTAGGAATATAAAAAAAGATCTATTAATCAGATAATCTCTAACAAGTAAAAAACAAGTAAAAAACAAGCAACCATCTAGGCATAATTATTATTATTATAGAGATGTATTATTATTACTGTAGGCTACAACAGTAGCTTTATATATTGTCAATTTACTCATGTAAACCAAACATTTATTTTAATGGGCTGCCATGAAGATCTTTGAGTGTCTGTGTTTATGATATGACAGTATTCTCAAATGAAACGGTAAATTCTCATGAAGTGGCGGTTTATGCGTTCGTGTCCTCATGACACACAGCAGAGACTACAAAACAGCGAGCTCTCGCGCATCTGTGCCAGTCACCCACAGAGATGTAGATTTTGCGGGAGTAATATTTAAATAGTATTTTGCAGTTTAATATTCACAGACACTAGTATATATTCGGCTACTGTCTGGAGCCCTGCGTTTTGACTTACACGGAAGCGACTGAACGCAGTTGCCGGTACTGAATATACTCGAGAGTCTGTAACTACCGGTACTACAGAGACATACTGCTAACCACTGATCTATAATATAGTAGCGGCTTCACTGTCTTTTGGCAGTTTAGAATGTGATGAGTGATCCAGTCATATATAGATAAGGGCTGCTAACGCGTTTTCATTTCTTCTTCGCTGCTCTAAACAGGGGTTGCTTGTGGCAACACAGCACAACTTCCTGTGTTTTCAATGCATTTTGAGCAGCGAAGAAGAACCGTGCAGCGGTTAGGCAAAGCTTGCGGTCATAACTAGGTATTTTTTAAGAAAATGGTATCGGATCGGTATATGGGTTCATGTACTCGCCGATGCCGATGCCAGAATTTGTTGTGGTATCGGAGATATTTCCGATACTAGTATCGGAATCGGAACAACTCTACAAATAAGCTTTTGATTTATGTAGATTTAAAAACATGAACACATGTAAATAGAAACCAAACAGCTAGCGAATGGCTGGTTAGAGAGTTATCGCTTGACCACCTTACTGCATTGTAATCTTCTTATGATTCACTTTGGTTTCTGCTGTAACTGCAAAGATAATCACGGCCAGTGCTTCTGTCTTGAAGGAATAATCCAGGCTTTTTACAATCTAATGACTGTGTATCACGCTTGCGGCAGTGTCTTGATTTTCACAGACTGCAACTTTGTGTCCTATAGAAGATGGTCTTTGATGTTATACCTAGAAAAGAAGACCTTTTGATAAATTTCCCTTTAATTAGGTTTTCTGAGAGTTTGTTGTTAAGGATTATGGGGGTTGAATGTTTTTAATTAGCACTGGTTAAAGCTTTGTTTGCTTTAAACATGTATATAATGAATGATTGGGTTTTATATCCTTTTAAGTAGATGTACTTGTGTTTTCATGAATTCTCTGTTTGTCTCATTGTCTGATTGTAGGTGCTGGACATTCGTCTACAGATGCACATTGTCCTCAGATTGACACACAACAGCTTGACAGACAGATTAAAACCATAATGACAGAAGTTATTCCATTCCTAAAGGTGAGCTTGCTTTACTTATCTCTTTAAATTTAGAAATAAATTAACCGTCAAAACTGCAGTTCGTAGACATGCTGTCTTGCTAATGTCTTTCTGTCAGGAGCATGTTGGGGAGGTGTGTTCACACCAGCTGCTCACATCTGTGAGACGCATGGTGCTCAGACTCACTCAGCAAAATGATGAAAGCAAAGAGTTTGTTCAGTTCTTCCACCGACAGCTGGGCGGCATCCTGCAGGTAAGTACATGTCTAATGTTTTAATTTGTCTTTCCTAATGTAATTAGCTTCTTCTGTTCTTTTTTGTCTTCATCAGTAATTATTTGAATTTATTTATTTTTAAGATTAATTGGTAACTAATTATTTAGATGGATTAGTTTTGAGAATCATAGTGTGCTAGAATATTTGAGCATGTGATGCCCTAAAATGTAGTCTATGTAGGAAGGCCACTAGTTGGATCACAGCCTACAAGTTCTTGGTTTTGTGCACAGGACTCCTTGAGTAAGTTTGTCGGGCGGACGCTGCAGGACTGCGGTGAGGACCTGCTGGTGGAGATCTCTGAGATCCTCTTTAATGAGCTTGCTTTCTTCAGACTGATGCAGGATTTAGATCAGAACACCTCTAAAAACAAACTCATAACAAAGAGACGCTCTGATCACACATCTCCAAAACACTCACCTCACACCGAGGTAGGCTTGAGTGATTAATCATCATCATGTATGTTATGATGCTTCTGTTTTTGAAGAGAATGCTTGATGGGATTTTTTTTTTTTTTTTTTTTAGGAGGCGAAAACTATAGAGAGAGAAAAGACAATCTCCCCATCATATTTTGATGAAGACAGAGTAAGTTATAATTGTTGATACACTTGCAGCATTCACATAAATACATTTAGCAGATACACTGCTTCTGAATCTTTGTTTAAGCATGGGGTTTTAGTAATTCATTTTATTTTTGTTATTTCGAGTCTAAATGTTTTGAATGTTGAAAATTGAACTTTTCATCCTTAGGATCAGGATGAGACTGAGCAGGGAGGGACGCTTCATGAGAAGGAAGAGGACAAGGAGAAAGATGCACAGAGCAGTGAAGCATCTGAGGTGGAAGAAGAGGAGGGAGAAGGGCTGCCTCTTTCTATAAGTGAGTTTATCTGAAACATACAGACAGTAAAAGAAACTGGGAAAAAAAATAGCTTGGCTTTGGAAATAAATATACAGTACTTTACATTTCAAAATGGATTTTATTCCTTTGGTGGCTGTTACTCCAGTCTTCAGTGTCACCATGGTCTTTTAGAAAGTCTTTTGACTTTTAGTCGTTTCCTTGCTGAATAAATCCATATGTAAAAAAAAATATATATTTCAAGTGATTACATGTTCTTCCTTTTGATTGGTGTCACTAAAACGCCATCTATTGTGCATTTAGTGTTTACTGTTCTGACTGTTTGACAGTACCCATTAGGAGTGTTTGCTGGAGGTTGTCCGTTTTATCGTCTACAGGCTTAGACTGTTCTGTCTGTAATGTATTTGACTTTGATAAGAATTTGTTTGACTTGTGTGTTGAGTGAATCAAAGGTTTTTAAAAAATTTTGTTTTAGGCCTGTCGAAAGCAGAGACACAGGCTCTATGCAACTACGGCAGTGGAGAAGATGAAAATGAAGTGGAGGAGATGGAGGAGTTTGAGGCTGGACCTGTTGAGGTGCAAACATCATTAGAAGCCAGCATGGACAACACTAGTGAACACAGACAGGTGTGTTGGCATTCATACGAGAGAGCAAATAATCAGAATCAGCTCAAATGACAAACACTAATAATGACCTGTTGTGCTGTTCCAGGGCTCTGCCTTACAAAACGAAGACCCCCAGGAAACCAAATCTGACATCGAAAACTCAGAAAGCAGCCAATGTATGCCTCTTTATTATAACCTTAAAGGGTTAGTTCACCTGAGAATGAAAATTTGTCCATCTTCTACTCACCCTCGAAGCATCCTTGGTGTATGCGACTTCCCACTTTCAGAATAATCCAATCGGAGTTATATAAAAAATTTTCCTTTCTCTTCCAAGCCTTTTAGTGGGGTAAGCGGGTCAACAGTTCAGAAGACGTGAAATAAAGTGCGTGCGTCTGTAATAAAACCTCCCTCATATAGCTCCGGGGGGGAGGGGTTGGGGGTGAATAAAGGCCTCCTGTAGCGAATCCATGTGTTTTTGTAAGATAAATATCTAGATTTATAGAACATAATAAACACGTTTTTTCTTACATCTGCTGACTCTGGTATGTGGATGATGTTCAGGCGGAAAATGTAGGAGCAAAGGAAAAACCAGTCTCTTCTTGGCTTATTTTGAAATCCTCCACCGTTTTTATTTACAAATCCTCATTTTGTGCTTCTAATTCGTGACCAGCGTTTAGTTTTGTTTTGTTCTCTCTCTGCGCAGCGCTGACGAACTACGACATCCACCTGCACGTCTTCCGGTTCCACAGTCAGCAGAAGTGAGAAATAAGTGTTTATTATGTCTGAAATCTGGATATTTATCTTACAAAAACACATGGATTCACTACAGGGGGGCGTTATTCATCCCCCGGAGCTGTATGAGGGATGTTTTATTACAGATGTGCGCACTTTATTTCACGTCTTCTGAACTGTTGACAACAAACACCCGCTTACCCCCATTGAAAGGCTTGGATAAGTAAGTACAATATTTAATATAACTCTGATTGGATTATTCTGAAAGAGGAAAGTCACATACACCTAGGATGCTTCAAGGGTGAGTAGAAGATGGACGAATTTTCATTGTAGGGTGAACTAACCCTTTAACATTTATTGGGGTATTTACACTCAACACACTCCATTTTGTCTCCCATTTCAAATAGTGAAAAGCATAAAATCTGAGTCCAAAGACTTGGTTCAGCTTCCAGAGGAGGGCAGAGAGGAGGCAAAAACTGGTTCAGGAGATGAAAGAGAAAAGGAGGACTACACGGTTTCACCAGCCCAGGAAACACCACAGAGCTCAGACTCAGCCAGTCCTGACACAGAGTCTCCGGTCATGATCAACACTGATGTATGTCTCACTCTCACTGCAAACCCCAGATCATCTTTTCTCATCAAACAGCTTTTATTTCTTTATTTAGACTGACCAAACTATCTTTCTCTGATTTTTAAAAAAGGTATAATGTTTGACTTTTTATAATCTAGGAGGCAGGATCTGGAAATACCAGCCAGAGATCAGATGAGGAAGATTTTGTTAAAGTGGAGGGTCTTCCTCTTCAAATGTCTCTTCTGTGTGAGGTAAAAGCTTGAGTAGTCATGTTAACATATTCGTTTATAAACTGTATGACTTCTCCAAAGAATGCTGCTCTTAAACATGTTCTCTGCTTGTACTTTGTACAGGAAGAGCTTTGTAAGAGGATCTCAGAAGAGCAGCAATATGATAACTTAACAGCTGAAATTCTCAGTGAAAATAAAGAAGAGCTTGCAGGATTGGTGGGAAATCCTCAAGCACTCAAAGAGCCTGGTAACTATTAAATATCACCTCAAACCATATGCTATCGGTTCAGACTACATTTTAATTTTCAAAATGTAAAATGAGTATATATGGTGATTAATTTGTGTTCAACAGAACAAAACTTTGTGTGTGTTTGTTAATTTAAGAATTTATGTATTGGTTTTGTATGTATTGGATATTGAAATTCAGAGTAGAATTACAATGATTTGCATATCAACAGATCCCTATGATTGATGAACATTTGTTTTACTCATATTAGTATATTTATATGTTTTTTTCCCCAGAAACCACTGAAGCCCAGAGTGCATGAGAATGATGTTTCTATCCGTCTTGCACTGCACACCATCATTCATGCAACATTACTGTATAATGCTTGAGATTCTTGGAAAAAACAGCTAAGCTAAGTCTTGGTGAATTAGCCTGTCAGCATGTGTGGTCTAACAGTTCAAGAGATGTTAAAGAAGTCTCTACACTTGTAAGTAGTTTTATTCTGAATGTAGGAGATGATGTTTTGAAGGGGCTTGTCTTTAAGCTGTTCTGTAGTCTGTAAGTACATTTTCTGTTTCCCTTTGTTCAGCCAGAAATCTCTGTAAAAGCTCCTTCAAAGGCTTCGGTTTAAGGGATGCAAGTCATTTTTGCGTTCCTATGTTTGGCTTTTATGCATTTCTTTCTAGGATTCCCTCCCGGACCGCTAGCATTTTTTTGCTAATGCAGTACATAAAGGACAATAGATGTTTCTTCATCCGATTCAGTACAAAACTTAAGCACATTTGAAAAAACAACATCCCTATTTAAATGTATTCGACATGTCCCTAGACTGAACTGTGTAATGGATAGAGCAGAATCACATATTAGCACTGATACGTCGTCCTGTCCTCTCTTATTGCACTCTTTTAAATGTTTTCTCTTGCTTTCAATTTCACTTTTTTTTTTTTAAAGGCATGTTGTCCAATGCTTGGGTTCTCACCCCATTTTACCTGTGTAATTTGCTGATGTTTAGACTTGAGATTTAAAATAAATAAAACGTTGATTTTTACCATTTCCTGTGGTGATTGCTCTCTATCCCATTTGCAGAAAACCTGCTTTGGTAAGTATTCAGTGCATTATTTATGCAGCAAGTACTGTATCTCCATGATTTATTGATGTTAGTTGTGTAAAGTTGTCTACTGCTTAAGAGTACAACTAATGTACATTTGTTTCTTTTGGTTGATCTTTTTCCCCTCATCCATTTGTTAGTTAACAGGGCTGATGAGGTTAATTATCAAGTTGTTCCACTGTGCACATTTCTGTGTGGTTACAAAAAATTAAAATAAAAAACAACACAAACATGTCAGTCACATTCACAAATATTTGACTGAAAAAAATATTTTCTATAATCTGTCTTACATAATGTAAACTCTCAGTGCAGTTATTTTTGTTTCAATACATGCATCTTTAGACAAGTGTTAAGTAGGCTGCCCTACTGTACCTGTTTGACAGGTTAATCTTGATTAAACCCAACAATGCCCATGTTAATTTCAAAAGCAGATACTGCAAACCTTTTTAAATGTAAGATTAACAATTTTAAACCGCTAAAATATTAATTACAGAAGACTGTCACGGTAATGCAGCTTGTCCAGGTGGAGTCCCTCACCACGGCATGCAGGGGTTAGGACAGTCACGGATATAAGACTCCAATGTTCCCTTAGACACCTCCATAAGAGTAGTGTATGTGGTCAACTGTACAGCACCATAAAGAGAAGTGTTAAACAAGTCAGAAAATGAAATCTGAAACACTCAAAGATGATGAACCTACTTTATTTAAGACTGGCTTGGTGGACAGCACATCATAGACTGTCTTTATGGAGATATCCTGAAAGAATAAAAAGAAAAAAGTAAAACTTAGAATATTTTTTTAAACGCCAGTTTAGGTCTATGTTTGCAGTGTCCACACTCACAGCCTGTGTGGTCTGATTCATGCATTTCATAGCAGGAGTTCTGCGGTCATCCAGAAACAGAGGCTCTTTCCAGTGGTCATAGTTCGTCTCCAAAACATACCACCTGCCATTCTTCACATCAAGCCTGAAAAACACACAAAGTGTCATGATAAATACTGACAACTTCCCACCTGTTCTTTTAACTATGTGTAGATAATAGCAATGCTCTCTCACTCCAGTGGACTGATGCTGTGTGTTCTGGATCTGGTGATAATACAGGCTTGACCCGGCTGGTTTCCTCCGAGGATGAAGTACGCTGGAGCCAGCAGCTTCGTGTCAGTCAAAAGAGCCTTGGCACTTTCGTAGCTAAAAGAACACAACATCCAAATTATCATCATCTTTATAAACCAAAGAGATATGATTCTTTTGTTTCATACTTCAATATCAATAAATAAAGTAATAGGCATAACAACAAAATAATAATAATCACTGGTCAAAATTTGTACACTTTTTTTTTTTTTTTTTTTAAAGAAGTATCATTCTCACTAACATTGTGAATTATGATTAAAATTTTAAAAATAAACTATTTTCTATTTTACTATATTTTTTAACTATTATGCAAAGCTGAAATTTCAACAACAATTAAACCAGTCTTCAGAAGTCATTCTATGGTGCTCAATTATTAATTATGGTTCTTATCAATGTTTTTGCTGCTTAATATTTTGTGGACATCGTAATAGAATAGTAATGCTTTACTTTATTTTTTATCAAATAAATGCAGCCTGGGTGAGCATAATAGACTCCTTTCAAAAACATTTAAAAAAAATCTAACTTTTGACCATAGTGTGTAGGTGAAATGTGTAAAGCCTACTATGAAATAATAGTAATTCTAAATGCATAATTTTTTATACTCTATTGCAGGAATTATTTTAGAAAACAATGAACCAGAATGTGTATTTGAAGTAATTTTAATAAATTAAGTATTACATTTGTAAAGCATTGTAATGCACAAATATTAGATTTATCTGTAGCCAACCTAGTTGCATTCTCCAGCACAGAACGAGTCAAAAAACTCATCCACATGCCGTCTCTCTTCCCCAAGATCCACTCCAGAATCCCTGTAATTCACATCACAAGTCACAATAAAACTAACATGCATCTACCAAAGATCTGAGCAAATAAAATAAGTATGCATAATTAAGAAAATAAAAATCTGCAAATCATCGATATAAAGCTTCAACATATTTCTGACAATGCCTCATATGACTCGGCAAATTTCAGGCCAAGGCTTACCGATGTAGCCTCCATCCAGAGTGAAGCGTTCATTCATAGTGAGGGTGAATGAGTGCTACAAAGAAACAGAAGACAGAGAGACACTGAGAGAGAGAAGCAACGTGATTACTGACCAACAATCCATGCTTTCACAATTCTGCTTCCTGTTAAACTGCAGAAGCCAAACTAAACACAATGTCAGAGACAAAAGCTCATTCTGAATCTTGTCACCATGATTTATAATCCATTCTCTTATAATAATTTCAGATTGCTTTTATACGGATGTGAGCTCTGTCCTTACTGGATGAATCCCGGTCAGCATGCCCACGTATCCTGCAAAGTTAGTAGATTTAAAGACAGTCAGGTTGTTGCGTCTGAAGTCAATGTTAACAACCAGTGGCTTCAGCTTCTCAGTGATGATCCACGACCTGTTCTTCAAATCCCATCTGTAAGCAGAGCAGACCACACAACAATATAAAGTCTTCATGTTTTGATTTCAATAAATATATATATATATATATATATATATATATATATATATATAAACATTCACTCAAAAAAACTAAATTAGGGAAGTAGGTTAACAACAAATGTCAAAACAACATTAAACTCACCCCATGAAAAGACCAAAGTCCAGGTTCCTTGCATGGATGAGATTGCCTACAATGAAAAATACATAATAAATAAAGTGTTCTATATGGCAAACAGACAATTCTCATATCATAGTTATTGGCTTAGTTTTTAGATGTTTTTTTTTTTTTTAGAATGCCAATAATGAAATGAATGAAATCTGTTGAAAATAATGTGAAAAAAATGCCAATAATGTTATCTCTGACGAAATCCTCACCATTGACATCCTCTGCAACCAGAGACGTGCACACGGTGAACACCTCATAAAATATGTTGAAGAGCACCACCTCACCTGAGTCACAGAGAACAGGTGATCGTGTGATTTAAATACAGATTTTATTCAAGTGTTCAACATAATAGGATTGTTTGAATGCATTCATACCCAAAGAAACACCAGACACTGACGCGATTCCTCGTATCTCCTCATTGAACGGGTAAGGCAAGGTGTCCACCATCAAGGGCTGGGGACAAGCACATGACAGAGTTATTACAGTTCAAATTATTCATGTTGATGAACGGTGACAGGTACTGTATACGGTATGTCTGCCAGATTTAAGATTGTAGTATACTTAAGTCAATCATAATTAAGCATCATACATAATTAGACTGATGAGATTCTTTAATAACTCACCAAATCCTTATCTACGAGATCGATGAGCTTTCCACTGGGAACAAAGGCATCTGCTAGATCTCTGATGGCCTGAATCATGCTCACCATCTGAACACAAAGCACACGAGCTCTTGAGAAATGCTCACCGAGAGTTGCTCAAGAACATCTGGTTTTAGTTTCGTGGAATTCAAGGATTTCACTTACATTTTGGTTCATAGTTTACATAGAAGTTCACCAATACAACTAATACAAGGCAACTAATAATGAAGTGACACTCTGTCATGGCAAAATGACTGGCAATTCTTTTGTTGCTATAAGTACATTCATAGACAGAACATTATATAACTGATATAAACTCACATCGTTCTTTTTGTCTGTAATGACATCTGTCCATCTTTTGCTTGGTGGTAAATCCAGATTAACCGTGTACCAGGACACATCACCTTTAAATCTAAAAGATCCAGAGATTTTTCAGAGATTTTCTTATTATCTCCCTTCAATGTGAATTACAAATACAAATTCACTTTCTGAATTATTCATATTAAGAGAAAATGAAGTTTTTGTAGATTTATAGATTAACTGTGATGAAAACACTTTTGAAAACGTTTAAATTGGTTCAAATAAATAAATTAATTAATTAAATAGTTTTAAATGAACCTTTTTGCACTAAAAAAAAATTACATGGGACACTGTAATATGTAATATAAATGTAATAATAATATAACATTAAAAATGTAAATATATATAATGATAATATAATATACATCTTTCGCAATTGCATAACAATGAAACAGCCGCCCGGTTGTTACAAAACACCTGACTTTGATGTTAATAAGATAAAAATTATAATTAAGTTGTAAAACAAAGACAATAAGCTGTTAAAATAAAAACATTTGGAAATATCACTATTAATTTTTTTTTTCTCCTGTGATTCATTCGTATTGTATGCCTGTCATGATTTTCTGATTTTAATTTTGGTCTCTGAGAGCAGTTTTTATGGTTGTATAATCCATAATTTCACTTGTCATACTCACGTTGGGCCGTTTGGAGGATACATGCCAATTCTGCACTCTTCTGTGAACTGAAATGTGAACATTAGTCTTTTAATTAAGTAAACTGTGTTGGTTATTCAGTCAAGCTTTTCTATGCCAACAGCACTGGTGATTTAGGTTATTTTAAACAAACTACTGCAGTCCTGTTATAACTTAAATTGATACGAGGACACCTGTAAAGACGCATTTGTTTTCATAAATAATACAAACTCTAGTTTGTGACTTACCGGTGGGACATATTGCGCGGAAAAGCACATAAACACAGAAGAGAGAATAAAACAGCAGAGGTTTGATTTGGGGATCATGGTGAGACGCGCGCAGGACCCGGTGTTCTTCAGAAGCGGCTATGAACGCGGAAGTACCGACGATACTCGTGACGGTTCGTGATCTAACGTTACACAAACCCACGAGACACCATAACAATGAGTTACAGAATAAAAGATGACTTCGCACTTTCTGTCTTGGATTTGGGTTGGTCCTTGTTTTATTTTACTAAGCCATAAGTCGGTCCTACATTATCTTTTATTTATTTATTTATTTATTATTATTATTATTATATAGGTTTGTTAGGAAAAATAAAATTCGCAGAAAAAGAATGCAGTTTTACCAGGGCAGGTCAAATCGACCGATAAACAGGCGACGGTCTCGCGCCATCTAATGGTTATAGAAGGAAGTGCAACAACAACCATATTTTTTAAGTCGATTTTAATTACACAAAGTGCGTAAATAGAAAACTTAGAGATCTTTAGAAAATTTGTAAAAAGTCTATGACATTACATTTAACTATCTTATATCTTAGTTATATTATTTCAAATGTAAGAGTGGAAGTACAAATTAATTTTACGCGAATACCGCGAAGCCTTATTAACTGCACAAGATTAATATTCATTATTCAATATTCATTTTATCTTCTGTTGCTCAACATGAAGAAAATTATCATTTAAATATTTACATTTACAATACAGTTGGTCGACCTACAAATGAGGACAATGGAAACAATACAAATCATGAATGATATGCAAGTGCTAAAACAAGTCTCAGTTAGCTTAACAGGTTGCAATGTTTTTTTTTATATATATAATAAATAAAAAGAAAACAATAGAAAAATAATAGAGCAGGCTAGTCTAAGAAGCATTTTTTGATTTTGTTAATTGTATAATAAATAATAAAATCAATTAAGAATACAAAAAAAATATTTATCTTTTTAAGGAAACAAGCAGTTAGTAAATGAATAGAGTGCAAGTCTAAAATGGGGCAAGTATTTATATATTTATATATATATATTAGAATAGAGAGTGCTAGTTAGAGGGTCAAATAAATATTATACCCCTAAAAAATTACACCACATCAACATTAATTGACTAAAGTCAAAACATTAAGTATAACCACGTTTTCCATAGATTAATCATCCCTTTTTTGTATGAAACAGAAAATTGGATAATAATAATGAAACTGAGATTTTGAGTTTAAAATCCATTTAATGTGTTGAATTAAGCAAATGTACAACCCAATATTAAACAAATGACTGTTTACTAATAACAACATAATTTATAGGCTATTTAAAAACAATAACACCACTGTTTTCCTGTGTAAAGTGAATAGGTTTATTGTAAAAAAAATAAAAAAAAAATAAAGGCAGATCCATGACAATGTAAAATTATAATGATGAGGAAGAAAAAAAGAAACACTTCTGCTGGTTTCACTTGCAGTATCTGTCAGCCTTCATCTTGGCTCTCCTAAAAAAGAAACAAAAAACATGATTTCTTATAAACATATATGATAATACATCCTTTCCCACTGTTCTTGTAGAACGTTTTGCATATTCACGATGTTGTTTAAAACACCATAAATTACCCAATAGGGTATATCAAAATAATCGGACACCTTTTCATCCATCAGGATGATCAGCAGGCTACAGTCATTTATTATTCAGTATGATCACAGTAAAAGGTTTTTCCTCCTGAAGTCAGACGTCTTACCTGTCCAGCAGAGTCTCATGGAATTTTCCATCTGTTCTGGCTTTTTTCAGCGTACCGCTGTCTTCCTCATTCACCCTCAGCTTCCGATCCTGGAAACTCTGGAACTTCTTCCTGTAGGGAAACATTCACTTCACTGCATGCTCAATAAACAGTACAGCTTCTGTATCTCACTGCAGGTAATAAATGCAGGCACTCACACATAGTTGACCTCACAGTTCTTGACATCACCCCTGTCTTCATCTGCAATATCGTCTTTTTTCTTCACCTCTCTTTCCGTGCATGAACGGATCTGTGGGCAACAGATAAGCATAAAAAAAATTATTTATAGCCTTCCCTCCGGAAGAAAAAGATGTAATTTGTTGATCAACAGCAGATGTGTTCAGATAAAATACATCCTGCACTGTAGTGGCCAAATCTGGCTACTCTCATGGAGTTATTTCTCAAATGTTTGTTGAGCTTTAAGGGCAAAGATATGGATGTATATAAAAAAATAAAAGCCTTGAATCATTTCCTTCAGACAACAACAAATAAATGAATCTTGGTGTGGACTGTGAGTTCATGAGAGATTCACCTTGACCATCTCCTCCTCTCCCGCCGTCTTGTTTTTGGCCACTATGTCTCCGCTCTCACTGTACGAGATGAAACAACTGTTTGCAGCAAGTAAGGCCATTTTACCCTATGGCGAACAGGAAACAACAAAAATAAAAGAAATGGTCAAAACTGAATTCAAAACTTTCCAGCCTCATGTCCCAGATTGATTCACATTTACACAAACTGAAGTATATTCATTGTGACAGGTGAATTGATCTGATTGGCAGATTCACTCACTTCCTGAAACACTGGCTCCCACTGCTCTCTGGAGCCGATGGCATCTGATCGACCCACCACAACACCCTCTGAGTTTATACCTAAATACTTCCCATAGCCTGACTTCAGCGCTATCCTACACACCAGCAAAACAAAAAAGAGAAAAATGAGTCACAAGATCAAAATAACTAAATTAGCTACAGAACATTAAAAGGTGTTTATGCATTTTACACATTTCTATTCCATCACTGCTCATGACACTAGTTATAGATATAGATATGGTCGTGATCTTTACCTGGAGTCGGAGACTTTGATGGCAGTGAACTGCTCTGGAGGATCTGGGCCTTCATCGTCTGCAAACACAAAACATATCTTTTTTAAGTCTTAAGTCACTGGGGTATATTTTTAGCAACCCCCCCCCCCCCCCCCCAAAAAAAAAATTTTTGGGGGGGGGTCAAAATTATCAATTTGTCTTTTATGCCGAAAAACAGTAGGATATTAAGTAAAAATCATGTCCATTAAGATATTTTGTACATTTCCTACTGTAAATATATCAAAACCTAATTTATGATAAGAAATAAGCATTGCTAAGAACTTCATTCGGACAAATTTAAAGGTGATTATTCTCAATATTTAGATTTTTTTGCACGCTCAGATTCCAGATATTCAAATAGTGGTATCTCGGACAAATATTGTCCGTTCCTAAAAATCCTATCAGCTTAAACCTCAATTTTGAGAAGTTGACCCTTATGACTGGGTTTGTGGTCCAGGGTCACATATATTTTAAAACTTGTATACACTACCATTCAAAACTCTTTTTTTATTTTTTTTTTATTAATTATGCTCTATGCTCACCGAGGCTGCATTCAGTTGATAATTATAGTAAAACAAAAGTTTGCTAATATGATTTAATACAGAAGTCTTCATGATCATTCTAAAAGGCTGATTTAATAAAACATTTCTTATTGTTATCAATGTTGAAAACAATTGATTTCTAGTTTTGTGGAAAATTTTCTCAGGACACTTTATGAATAGAAAGGTCAAAACTACAGTAATTAGTCATTATAAATGTTTTTAATGTCAATTTGGGTTAACGTAAAAGCATCCTTAATGAGTAAAAGTATTAATTTCTTATTTATTCAAAATAAATAAACCTCACTGACCCCAAATGTTTGAATGGTACTCTATATTTACTGTATATAATTGCAATATTACTGGAGATGAAGCTAGCATTTCCATTCCAGAAAATAATTCAGAGCTGCCACACTTTTATAACTGAATAATTTCCATGTCATCAAGGTTTTCACGGCTGAACATTTACAAGAACATGAAACAATGCTAGAAAAAAAATCGAATAAAAATCAAAAACAGAAAACAAAGAAAAAGTCTTGTAACCCAACTCATTACACTGCGGAGTCTTTGTATTTGAACAGTTATTTGTTTTTCGATCATGAATGACTGAACAAAAGAAAGAGTAATGCTGATATTCTATTCTATCACAAACTCATGAATTATCTAAGATACTGAATTCTGCAAGAGCCTTCAAATGATATGCTCAAAAAGTTACAGAGTAGCGTGTGTGTGTCCATGCTTTCTGCCTAGAGAGGTGTGGGAATCAAACAGATGCACTTGTCATGAATTCTCATGGGTGTCAACAACAGTTACAGTCTTTCATTTACTAATATCAGGTCTCAACCACTAAATTAAATTCATTTTAGAGATCGTGCACAAATGTAGAGACCGATCCTTACAATCAGCGGTCAGTGAAAAGCAGAAAATGAGGCTGAAAACAAAAAAAATTGTAAACAACAACTTCTGGTGACTGAACTATAAAATTGCTCTGTGCTTTGCATGAATGGCTGCGGTAATGGAGACTGACCAATCATAACATTATTCAGGATTTTAAATCCCACAGTGAGAGCAAAAGAGAAACAGCAGCACCTAGCCATCTCTACTTTCGAGACTTATTTGTTCCGTGCTATTAGAGAAACCTTTTCAATTTAAAATGCAATGGCTGAAAAAAATACAATGCAGTATAATCGCAGAGATTTGCTTGTTGCCTGAAAATACTGCAGAATGAGCTTGTTAAGTGTATTTTAAGACATGATACGCCTTTAAGAATAAAGCATTTCATTTCCAATAAATCTTCTAGTTCGTTTAAACCAACTCATCACTATATTAATGCACTTGCTTATCACAAACAGTGTAAATATTGTAAAAGGCCATCCTACACGCACAACAATTTTTGCACATTTTGTAAACTCTTACTTGAATTTGTTTTACTATTTAAATGTGTTAATTGAGGTCCACACATACACACACAAAAAAGATACAGATGTGCCCGTGGACATTTTAATGTATTTTAAACTTACTGCTAACTTACTCAAATAGCCAAACACTTTTTTAAGGAAACATGAGTTTAAAAAACACAGTAAGAAATTTGATGCATACATAAGCTTAACTGATTTTACATTTGAATTTTTGAACCTACTTAAATATAAATTAAATTGGTTTAGAATAATTTGAAAACATATAAACCACTGGTCTACAAAATATTATTTTAATAATATATATATATATATATATACACACATATTATATATATATATATATATATTTATTTATTTATTTATTTTTTTTCTCTTCAGGGAATGAAATTATTGCCACCCTGTTTGTTATTTAAAAACGATTCAAAATAAGCCACAAAGTAAGATATATCTGAGAATCTTTTAGAGCAAAGCTAAAATATCTGTTTTGCCAACATAAACCAAGCTGCCTTGCAGCCACAACATTCAGGAGTTTAATAAAGCAGAATCAGCACCTTTATGTGGAGCTCCTACAGTGAAGAGTCCAGTGTCCAGCGCGTGAATGAAGGACTTTTTGTGCATCTCAATGGCCACTGTGCCTGTGATCTCACCATAACTCTTCACTGTCCACCAGCCTCCTGAAAACACATTCACACAGGCTCATATCATGCATCATAAACACTTTCAACAAAACACAGAGCATTTACAAAGATCTATCTGTCTATCTATCTATCTTAACTCCATGGACAAAGAAACAACATACCAATGATATCCAGCTTGTCTTCATCATCATCTCGTTTTCTCTTTTTGTCCTTGTTCTTTTTCTTCTTTCTGCACAATTTGGAAGTCGCAGGCCATATATGTTAGCGTAAATACTTCTGATATTATTAACTTTTGCATCAATTATTACAGTGACTTAACGTTAACTGTAAACATTCATGAGAAAAGATACAACTTTTGTTCGAACGTTATACAGAATGAAAGGCTTACTTTTTATCGTTTAATCCTTTTAGGACCAGCTTGGTGGACTTGACGTGTGAGTACTCGGTCATTATCACAAACAGTTAAAGAGACTTAATTTATAACGTTCATGTAGGATTATCAAACGTTGTTATTAACGCATTGAAAACGATTTCCTGTAACAGCTCTGTGTGTGTACGGCAAGGGGCAAGGAACTCGACCGGAAGTTGAAGTCGGGTGGGGGCTGCCATCTTTTAGCAGAACTTCACTTGCGTTAGCATTCCCATTGACTCCCATTCATTTTGGCGTCACTTTGACAGCGAATAACTTTACATCTAAGGCGTTTAAAGACTCTGTTTGTCCATTATTTATTTCTAAAGATACACGACAATGTATAAAGGGCTCCATTACCTTCTATGTTACATTATGGCCCCGTATAAACAGTTTTTGTAAAAAATAGGCTAACGATTGCGTCATAACCACTCGGCTCTCTGTGGCATTACCGTACAGACAGGAGGAGAAGCTCGCAGGCAATTAACTTAATATGGCGTACTGGCATTACATTTTAAAATACTATACAAAATAATTAATCAGAATACTTACTCCTGCTCACTCACGACAAAGAACTCCCCGCTCAAGCTCGCCGTCTGTGCAAGATTAACGATGGCAGTTTGCACGCACAGCTACTAGAAGATTTACATCTGTCAGACAGGTTGCTGACGTCGTCAAGCTTCGTTTGAGTCTGCGCGTCAGAAACGGAAGTGCTAAAAAACGCTAAAACTGGGCTTCATTTGTCTCAATTGAGTTCCAATGGGGTCGCTGTGTCCATTTCTTTTACTGTCTATGGTGTACGGTGGCCGAGAGGAGTCAAAGAACCGCACTGAAAACGCGCGGCTGGGCTGAAGCGCGACACACATCGGTCGGAGAAATATATAACGTGCACTGACTGTGATAGCTTGAAAAATTAGTAGCTTTCTTTTTGAAGAAAAAAACAAAACAAAAGTTTATTGTGATTTATTCAGAGCTTATTTTGTCTGTGTCCGAAATCACTTTCTGAGGAGGTAGGCCAAGTAATTTCTTTGTACTTGTAATCACAATCATTAGAAAATTGACATATATTTGCTTGTTTAAATATATTTTCATACTAATTGCTATATAATTGCTATATAGTATGAATGTGTGTGGTATGAACATAATCTGGATGTTTTTGTACTATCTTTGTAACGTGGTTATTGGCTGCATCACTTCCATAAAAAGCTTTTTCTCCAGAGGCCTCATGCGATAGAAAAGTGTCCTTTGGATGCACACTTGCACTTGACTTGACCTTCTATTTCCAGTATGACGTAAGTTTTCAAAACATTTTTAATTTATGAATCTATTTCTTGACATAGTGTTTTATTGGACTGCCAAATGTTTTTTTTTTTTCTTAGCTAAACATCTGATGGTAAATTTTCTACTGAGAAAAAAGAACACACTCAAAAGAGGGTCAAATTTAAATTGTGTGTTATGTTATTAATTTTCAATGTAATAATACAATTTTATTAATTGCCAAAGACAGTTTATTGGCCAATCTCACTATGCACTTGTCAGTTTTAATTATGGATCCTGTATATAAGAACCTGCAGACACAAATATATAATAATTAATAATAATTGTGTGTGCCTACAAATGTGACAAATGTGTACATAGAAGTGCAAAGTCTGACATTATTTACAAAAACCGGCATTATACTTTGTGAAAACAGTATAAAGTAAGGTATTTTTGTTATTATTATTATTTTTTTACATACAGAGGGTTTTCTGTTTGGGGTTGGGATTCCAGATATCCACGACACTGCTACACACACAAATAGAAAGTAACCTAAAAAGTCAATCAACGACACCCTCAATGTTTACACTAAATATTATGCATATCAGCCGTATCAGATTAGAATGATAAGACTAAAGAAGGCAGGACGTGTGGCTGCGGTGATGGGATTGTTTAATGAGATGTTTGTATCTGTGCATCGTCGATGTCTTTCTCTCGTCCTTGTTGAAAGGCCTTTTGTCTCCATGTTCGGCCTGCCCCATTACCTCCGCCTCTCAAGTGGAATAGAAAATTTATCATCCTTAGCAAGCATCAATGTGGTATGAGACACAAAGCAATTGGGGATGGCGAGGAGGAAGAGCGAGGGAAAGATAGCTTAATATATAGTTTAATGAGCGTAGTCTTTCATTTCCTCCCATGGTGCCAGTCATCAGTCAAGTGGTCGGCTATAGATAGTGACTGGTTGACTTTCAAAGTAATATAAGGCATGAAACAGTGCCAACTGGAACAGAATGGCTGACAGTGTATCATTGGAAACAAGTATAGGCTTATAAATAGTAATTATGTAAGTCAGACCAACTCTTCATAGAATTATTCCTTCCTTAAAATTTATATGTATATTAGTCTTTTCGTGTGTATTTTTGTATGTGCTTTTAATTTATTACATATAATATTCTGTTGAAATATAAGATATTTTTCCTGTTTGCTGACTTTCACAGCTCAGGATAGTCACTAATGAAAGGTCATGCCATAATTTTCTTGCTTCTCCAGAGTCATTGGTCACGTGACGTTTTAGGGCTCACGTGATTGGCTCAAAACAACTCTGCCATGTAACTGAGTGCTGACAAGCAAACACAACAGATTTCATATCACATACTTCTGGGATTGGGGGCTGATTGATGAATTTCATAATGAATTCAGATGAGCCAAATGCAATTAAACACACATAAATATGCCAATGTTAGTGAGAAAATGCATTTAATCATTGGCATGAATGTCTAATCTGAGGGCAGCTGTTATTTTTAGCTAGAATAACCAAAAGCAACTAAAATCACAGATTTTCAGTTTGGAAGCTGCTTCCAAATCAAATCTAAAAACACAAATTAAGATCAAAACGTGACTTGTTTTAGAGCCAGTGCATGCTGTTTCTCACTTTCGTAAGGGAAACTATTAGGAACTGAGCCAAATTTAATTTGGTGACTGCAGTGAATTTAGCTGAACAATGTGTTTTTCCAGAATGGAAGCAAATTAAAGAAATTTGTATATTAAACATCCCCACTTTAAACTGCACATGCAATTTGGTGTTACAGCACATCATGCAATTTAATCAAATTTAATTAATTTATCAAATTTAATCTAGAAATAAAGTCATTAAAAAATAATAAGAAAAACAATAAGAAAAACACTTAAATAAGTAACCTAATAGATAAGTAGATATTTATAGTTATACAAATAGATTAGTTATTGTAATAGATCATTAAAAAAAAAGTCTTGATTTGGAGGGGGTTCTTATCAGTTTTAAATATGAAAATTATCTGATTAATATATCAGCATTAGTTATTCATTATATTATAATATTTTAATCAAATTTTATTTATATGTAATTTTCAGAGATTTAAGATTGACTATGCCTTGCTACTTCATATACCTTGCTTCTTTGCATGTCTCAATTTTTTTCTGTTTATGGCAGTGTACCCTGGTTGCTTCTACAGTTAGTAAAATTCTCTGCAGAGTCACGCAGTGTTGAGAAGATAACCCTGCCCCCATGAGGTGTTAAAGAAAACTGCTGAGCATGAGAAGGTGACAGGCTCGCATACCGAAAACCTCCGATGGGAGCTGTGCATTCCAATATTTGACAAGTACTGACAGAAGAAATAAGGAGGAAGGGGAGTGAACACCAGGGAATGCAGCTGATAATGGGACGGCCGCAGCACCTCCATAGTGCAGACAGTAAGTGATTTCACAGGCAGGAGCAGCTCGGTAGCTCAGGGTCTGTGTGTCTCTCTGAGTGCTGATGTGTTAATGAGAAATGATTTGAGCCGGAGAAGAATGATTGACGGTGAAGAGCAGGTGGTCGACACAGATGTGTGTGTCTTCTACTTCTACACAGAGGTGTGTGTCTTCTACTTTTTGCTGCAAAAAAGAATGTCAGACTCCCTCTTGTACCCATACACACTGGATACAGTCTTATGAGGGACTTGCATCGATGTATGTGGATTTATGGGAGCCTCTGCTGCATGCAACCGAATCCTTAGAGTGCCACCTCCACCCTCAGGCTAAATCCAGGATATGATGTCACATTTCGTGAGGTTAACAAGTTGTCTCTCATGACACTGACCCTGTGATTGAGCTGTGGATTGAAGCCCTAAGGAAGTGAGCTATAGCTTTAGGTTTTGCTGACAAGTAATTTGACAAATGATTGCAGAAAAATTCACATTTGGGATTTTATTCCTGGCAGTTCCAATAAAACAATTTATAGCAGAATCTACAGTAAAACTATGTCCTACTTGGTTCAAATGTTTCTATAAAATAACATTTTGCTTGCTTTGTTTTAATAAGTCAGAGTTAGTCAAATCTACTCTTTGGCGTATGGGAAAGGTTTGGGTTTTAGTAACAGAGCTGTTTGGACAATAGCTTCAGGAACAGGAAACTGATGGAAAGGCTGTATATATCGAAGACCTTTGAGAGACTCCCGCTGAGCTTTCTCCTCTGTCATGGGTCTCTACCCTCAAACAGACTACAAGCTAGAGTCACTTTAGGGCTCAGCCAATTTCTCACTGTGATTTGGAGGGGAAGAGATCGCAGCATGAATAACTAGCCGTGAAATTTCCCTCTCAACACTTCTGGAGGAGGTAACAGGCCAGGTTTCTCTGGCTACATTTTTTTTCTATTCTATTGTCCTTCTCTCAGTATTTCCTTTTACAAGAGGATTTTTCAGCCACATACCTTCCAACATCTGTGAAATTTACAGTAGAAATAGCAGCTGTAGTTGCCAGAACTTTACTGTAAAATATGTGGTAACAATATTTTAGCTTTTAAGGATTCAACTTAAATGAACAGTATATAAACATACATATCATTAACTAATATAATGTTATACCAACTGAATTAATACTTACTTTGGTTTTGTACCTTTACGATAAACTGACAAAATGTGTGTGTGTGTGTGTCTGTGTGTGTGTGTGTTGAAATTAACATACCATATTCCATGCATCTCAATATCGCTAATGAAAAAAGACTTTTTCACTTCCAAAAACGGTATTTTACGGTAAATTCCACATTACTTCATTATAGCTTTTCACTTATAAATTAAAGGAACGTACCATTAACAATAGGACAGTCTTTAAGTATTCAAATTACAAGTATTCAAATCTTAAAAGACAATATTTATTGGGTGGGCTGGTACACAAATTAATAAATGAATCCTTATCCCAAAATGGGTCGAGTTAATAAATGTTGAATTATGCACTCAGACTCTTTTTAGAGGTTAAAGTACCACAAGTCTCCTTACAATTACAAGTTATCAACATTGGCCAAACACATAATTATAAAGATCCACAAAAATGCACTTGCTCATAGACTGCTATGTGTTTATGATTGACTACTCCCTCTGTGTCTCCCATTCACATGCAGAGTTGCAAGACATCTTACAATAAATAAATCATCTGCATATCTGTCATTAACATAGTGGGAGAGTTGCAAAGGAAGTCACACGTTTGACTGACAGATTCCACTTTTCTTCCAAGTGTCATTAACAGATTTAGCTGTAAAGATCACACACCAAAACAAACACACAATGCACAAGTTCCACTAGATCACAAGAAACACCTAATCTTGTGTGTGATAAGCAGATGTTAACTCTATTTCTGTCATTTCTCAAGGCTTTTTTTTTTAACCGTTTTTATTTGTTTTGTAGACAAATATGCAATTACACACATACATATGTATATCTACACTAGTCAACATTTAAAGTTGATAAAACCTTTCATCAAAGTTTTCCTAAAACCTAAAACAAAATGTATTCTAGTCTTAAGACAACTTTGATTAACTTTTTTGATCCACTTCAAATGTTGACTACTGTATAAGACCCCTGGACTGGTGAGTTAAGATAAATAGATCAATAAGGTGGCATTAATAAAATTAAATAAAATATTTGAAACTTTTATACATAAATTAATAATTAGAGTGTGTTGCATGTCTTTAAAAACATATTAATCAGTCATTAGTAGGTGGAATAATAGATAACCTTGACTGGGTGATATGACCTTGATTGCTAAAAATGGCTAAAATCTCCACTGCAGTTTTCAACTGATGCAATGCAATTCGACTATTTGCAAGTATACAGTATGTGCTAGGTTCACCACCTCTTTCCTTCACATAATTTAACCCTGAACGTATTGTTGTGTCAGTACACCACCCAAATTTATACACACATTTTTAAGTTAATGCACATTAAAATGGAATAATGAAATTCCCTAATCAGACGACTCTTGTATAGTGGTCAAAGTAATGTTGCCTTCTGAGGCTGTACATATCAAATATCAGATTTATTTGTTTATTTTCTGCAACCTCCCTCTAATAACATCGGCAAGTTTTTCAAAGCATTTAATTTTTTTTTTACATTTATGCCAGTAAAAGAGAAAGCGTGTCTCAAGTCTCACTCTTTTTCATTGGGATGCTATATGTCTAACTTCGTCTCTCTGTTCTAGTTCTGGTGGTGACAGAGCAAAGCACACATTCAGTCAGAGCACAGCTCTCATTTGTGTCATCCAGCACAAGGGAGTTTGCATCATAACTCACATCTGTCTTTTTGCCTACAGCACTCAATCTCTGTAAAAGTAAAGCTCAGTAAGCCTATAGGGGGCAGTATGTACTTGTACTTGGCTTTAACAGAGCATTTGCTTATCAGGTAATGCACTAGGATTTGCAACACTATATAATATCGAGCAATACTGAGCAATACTACATACATGTGCCATCCTGCACATCATTAATATATGTCCCACTCTTCGATCATTAATCTTTTATGATGACTACAACATAGCAGATATTGTTTTATGATTATGTTGGGTAGTCACACAATATAGTAATAAACAGTATACTCAGCCTCACCTTCAGCTATTTGTCACACTTAACAGCCATAGCCAAATTCAGCAAATCATCAGAAATGAAACTGTGCAGAATGTGGCAAGAATCTTAAAAAAAATAAAAATAAATAATAATAATAAATAAGTTTTCATGGTTCTGTTGTGGAAAGCATTATAAATTACATATTGTATTGTTTATCCAAAGGCTGTTTATTTCTTCATGGCTTTTTAACAGTTAGCTGGGGAAAAGGTGTTGGAAAGACCTGAACTGGTCAGAGTACAATAAGGTATTTCAAGATACTGCTAGTGCCCTAGTTATTGAATACCCAGGTGATATACTGTAGAAGCAGCGATTTGCATGTGTGGAAAAAATCCAGAGGTGAGAGGGTTTCGGAGGAGGTTGCTGAGTTCAGCTGCAGTGCTTTGTTGTACTAATGCAGTTCCTTTTTTATTTCAGTACATCATGTTATTGTTAACAAAACACTTTTGGAGTGCTTTTGATGTACTTGAATAATATGAGAATCATTCAATGGGAAACTTCATAAATTCAATGAATACTCTAAATCTGAATAAAAACAGTGCTGATAGGCTTTGACCGAGTACTTAAAAGGACAGTTCACCAAAAAAAAAAAAAAAAAAGTAAATAAAAAATGAAAGTGTGTCATCATTTACTTTCTGACGAACATATTTTTGGAACACAGAAGGTTGAAGATTCATGAAAGCATTCTCATTTGATGTCAACGATGCTAAACGTGATGCTTAAATATGCAGAAGTGCAAATGAGATTTGAAGGCACCAGCAGAGTTGCTGGCAGGATTAAATAGTGAAGAGGCATTTGGAATTTCAGAAGTACACATTTGTCACCTTTCCCCTAACTACTGTATTTGGTAAATGGAAGCTCAATTCTACTTACTTGATGTGTGAGAACAAAGAAAATTGATTCTTGCGTGTGAAACAAAGCACGTTTCAGCTTCCATTTACCATTTGATGAAGTGTATATGTGCATAAAAGCCTAGATTAAATCTGTTCATCATATAAAGACATTCAGAAGACTTGGATTCAGTTGATATATAGGGGCATAAAAATATTCTATTGCAAAGTAGTCTGTTGAAGGACACTTTTGTGCTTTTTTTAAAATAAAAAATCTTTTTACAGTTTAACAGTCATAGACACTGCATGTTATATGTTAAAAAAATAGCATTCTGAAAAGCTTCTTATTTTGTGTTCACATTTGAGTAAATAATGATGTTATTTAAATCATTTTCTATTTCCATTTATTTTTTAATTATTGTACTAACTTCTTTTTTCTTTTTTACAAATTATACACTGTGCAAACTTTTACTGTTTAAATATTTTACAATAAACAGCTTGGTCCTGTTTACAAGGGTATTTTAGTAACATACATATGAAATAAAGACTGGAGGCATGAGGGAATATGAGCCACATTGGTTTGAAAAAGAGGGCAGAAAAGGAAAATGGCAGAAAGATGGAGGAAGCAGGCCAATAAACTCAAGCGAAAGTATCCTTGCACGTTAGAAAGAAAGAGAGAGAGAAGATGTTCAATAATTGACAACCTGTGTATTTTTAACACTCTCTCCATTCATTAAAGATGCTGTTGGATGAGAGTCACAGCTACTCCAGTTGCTCGGGGACTGACAGTCTGTAAATCATTCAGCGTCACCACGTGTGCTACCACACTTCATTCGCACTAACCAGTGGGGACCACTGCCTCACAGTGAGACTGTGATTTCAGCACCAAGTTTACAATAATGTTAGGCTGTAGGTGGTTGTGTATCACATTCACTAACCAGCAGGGGCCAGTCCTTCGTAAAGCTAATGCTATTCTCTGGAGGAGATAAGTCTGATTGTTGAGTCTTTTTTCATTAGCCATATTGAGATGCATGGAATATGGTATGTTCATTTCAACACGTCAAAACAAACTGGAAAGGCACACAGTTACATAAAATACACAGTGTTGTAGGTCGCAGTAGTGTTTTCTGCAGTGTTTCTCGGCATACTGCACAAGCTGTGTAGACAGATTTGAAAACAAATTACTCTTATGAGACATGAGTCATTGTAATGAGCTATTCAATAAGAAATCTGTGGTGTCAAAGATTTCATATTCACCTGCTACTACAGTAAATGACTTCTTCAAATTAAATGGACTGAATTTGGACACTTCACAAGTCACTCAGATGGTTCTTTCTGTATAAGTGGCTGGTTTTAGAGCAGAGTAAACTGCAATCTGGATTAGACTTTATGCTGGTAGTAAACAATATGGCAATAGGAAACTAATGAGCATAAATCAATCAGGAAATTCTTAAAGGAACAAGACAGTACTACAAGAATCACTAACCTAGTCATATTAGACATTAAATAGGGATTCCACACTATTTTGCTTTATCAATGATTCTTAAATTTACGTGAGATAGTGGTCCATTAGAAAAAAAAATGTCCCAGTAATGTCTCATTGGGGCCTTGTTTCCATCATAATAATAGACAGGACAATGCCTGAACCATCTGGCCTACCCGCTCATGCCTGCTCAGTTCTGCCATTTCCCTGGCACTGAGGTGTTTGTGATTTAGCAGAGCGTCTCTGCTGAGACTGGACTGGTCATTGTTAATCTGCTGTTAAAGCTGAGAGCGGTACATCTCTAGAGGCAATGGCAGCAACTGCTGCTGTCAGAATTACAATTCATCCCAACTCAATCTCCACAATACTGTATGTACGTAGAGATGCTTGCCTGCTCATAATTAGTTTGGAAACAATAACACGAGAAGCAACATTCTCACAGTAGTCTGAACAAAACAAGGTGGAAAGATAAATTATATATATAAGTAATACTGCATGTCAATGAGGTCATTTTGTGTAAGTCTAGAATAAAAAAAAATAAAAAAATGAGGTAGTGTACTTTTCCAAACTTTGCTGTCATGATGTTATATTACAGCGTACACATTTATAATATTTAACCCTATTAACCCTTTTTGTATGTATATTCATTTTTTTTTTTTTTTTTAAACAGGTCCAACCCAGCTATAGGTCTCAGGACTTTGGCTAATGTTGATTCTCTCAAAGTTTAACCAATGCTCTTACAGTAACCTCTGTAAAAAAAAGAAAAAAAAAAGAAATTATGTTTCCATAGCTTAATGGGAACATTAGCAAAATGTTCTTAGAATATTTGGAACAGCTTTGTTTCTTTGTTTTTATTTCCTCACAACGTGCCACTTGCTTTCAGAGTACATGCGTGTATAAACTCCTAATACATTCAGATGAACATGGACAAACCAGAATAATTATGAAGACAACAACGCCAGCAAAAAAAAATATTATGTAGACAAAGATAATAACCACATGACAGATAACTGAAGGGAACAATACATACATGACAACGGCAAAAATACATGCAGCAAAAAGCATAACAATAAATAATAATATGCAAGATTTCTCAGCATAGTTTATTCATGCCACAGTGTATTGCCAGGAACCCGAGTATAGCATCTAAACAGCATTATCCACAGATTCCACCTGCCCAAAAATAAGCCTGACAGAAATTGAGAAAATACGACATGAAAAGCTTACTTTGTGGCTGTCTGAGTCGGTGGTGGGTTTATTTTTTAATGTTTAAAGCTCTTTTGCAAAGCAGGAACAGTGCTTGTCAAAGGAAAGCCTCCCTTAAGAATAATTTAGGGAAGGAACTGTCGGCGCAAATTAGTCACACAAAATTAAAACTTACCAAACTTCTTGCAAAGAACTCTTTCAGAGGTAGATGTAAATTATTGTAATTTTTTTAATATAAGGTTTTATTTTTAGGTTTATATTCAATTTATTATCTATCTATCTATCTATCTATCTATCTATCTATCTATCTATCTATCTATCTATCTATCTATCTATCTAATCTTCTCATATTTGACCATCAATAAAGTGAACATATGGAATCTTTAAAAAAAAATATTTGTCAAAGCACCAGGTAATTTAAATGAATGGAATAAATAAATAAACCTAAAATTTTATTAAAATGGTAAAACACATCAAACAAATCTAAAATACATTAAATATACAAGTATATCTGACAGTATATACAGTATACCTTAACCTTTATGGACAAATTGAAAGACATTTTCAGTGGATAAAGGTTCATTCAACCGCTAACATCAAGTAGTTATACAGCCAAAGACATTTTTTTTTTCTTATAAATATCTTGTCCACAAGAACCCTGAATGTCACTCTGGATTTAAATCAATACTTACTGGAGATAAAATCTAAGATTAAACACATATTAAAGAGTACACACATTTTGTGAAACATAATAGACTGCTGAGATCCCTGTTTGTTAAGCTTTCTTAAAAGGGAAGTTAAGTAAGTGTAACTTAACTCAAGTATAATCTTTAAAACTCCACAATTCCTGCCATTTAATAGACTTTCCTCTTAGTCATAACCTCATGGAAACTGTGTTGGATTATCCACAAAAGGAGCATTTTCTGCATGGAATAGTAGGATCATGCTGTAGGAATGTATCTTGCACGCACTCACATTTTAATACCATGTGGGGATTTTTTTTATAAACCATTTCCATCATCAAAACAATCTCTCTATCTCTCTCTCTCCCAAACAGATGCAATGCGTCAAATGATTTGTGTATAGCTTTTGTGTTCTCTAAATCCTCTCTAAACAACAGACCCACTCCTGTGCTTCATCTTCTGGCATGATCTCAAAGGTTTAATTATGAAAGAGGAAATGCATGAGAGGAACATAACCATCGTTAATGCTCTGGGTGGGACTGAACTCATCAGATCATTTGACCCCTCAAAATTATAATGTTTCCATACCAGTAGTGCTCCACATGTCTCACAAGACTCTCACAGAAGACACTATGAGATTTTATAAGGGGGAATCTGTGTCTTCTCAAACCCCCGAAGAGCCACTTAAGCAGTTAGTCTGTACTGATCCCTCTCGCTAGGGATTCCACACGTGCAGACTTACAAACACGGTTTTATTCCAGTCCTTCGAAAATTCTGCTTTGCATTAATTACAGTCAAAACTCACCACATGCAACAATCTTTACAATCAAATTTTTATCTGTGAACGAACAGTAGCCAGTAGTTTAATGTGTTAAGCCTAGTGCACATTTTTTGCCATCTAAGACTAATTTGGGGACCCTAACAGATTTTTTTAATCATGAGGGTATTTTCGAGTTTTTAAGTAGATTTTTAAGGTAAACATTTGTGTAACATATATCACAGATTAATTCATAAAAAGGTGTCACAACACTATGTAAATTGAATTTTTTTTGGCATGAAAAGTTCTTCAAATATTAATTTGAGTGAGGCAGGTTTTTTAATATGTGTGTCTGTGTGTGGTGGGGGTGTTTATTTACTGCACAGACTGATAATTTCGCTTCATAAGGCTTCAGTATATTGTAAGGAGCAACAGCTATTCATTTTGTGTTCCTCAATATGCTTTATTTTTTAATTTTCAAGTAGGGACAGCTGCATTTTATGAATCACCAAAGTACCACTGTGTTAGCTATACATCTTCTTCACTTCATATAAAATAAAATAAAAATGACCTGCATATTGTATGGCCTTAATTCAGCAATTAAAAACTGGGGTGTAGTCAAGTCATTTTATGTATTAATTGGCCTTTTCAATACATAGCCAGGTAACATTTTCCCCCAAAACTAACTCTTAAAGAAATACATAAAAATTGTATTCATTCAATGTATGGTGACTATATTTACTTTTTCTGAATGAAAACTTATTAAAAATTGTGATGATTGAAGTCAAATATTTCTAAGTGGTGTTACAAATAATAATTAATAAAGTTGTTTTTAGAATGAACTGTAATCTCCAGAATTTCAGGATGCATTGTGTCTTATGGCAGCCATCTAAAGACGAACATAACTTTATTGTGACTTTGTTTTTCATCCAAAGAATAATTATTAATATACATTTTAATATAAATATAAATCATTCTTTTTATATAATTTTATTTTAAAGGAGGGGGTGAAATGCTCATTTTCACTCAATCTCCTGTTAATCATGAGTACCTATAGAGTAGTACTGCATCCTTCATAACTCCAAAAAGTCTTTAGTTTTATTATATTTATAAGAGAAAGATAGTCCCGGAAAAACTCGCGCGTCTGGAGGCGTGACGTGTGGGCGGAGCTAAAGAATCTTTTGGGTTGAGAGCGTCTGGAAGCTGTGACATTACCGTGAGGAAAAAAACATCATCCAAAACAAACCATGGCGAACAGTCAGATTCAGCCGTTTATTTATGATCCAGAATCAGATCCCGAAGCTGAAACTGAACGAGAGCAGCATCAGCAATGACGTCTCTATGTGGTATGTACTGAAACTGTATATATTTGCTTAGCGGTTTTGGAAAATGACTAAGTTCCAAGCTGTACATGTGGAAAGTGCAGTTTGATGCCAACATCGCATGTTGTTTACTTGATGTGCTTACACGTCGATAGCTAAGTTAACAACACAGAGATATTTGAAGCAGTTTTACTCACCGCCTGCGGTTCCAACACACGATCGTGACCCTTTTTTGTTGGGACTGCATTATCCTTAAGAAATAAACGATACGCAAATCCGGCGTCAAACTGGGCCTTGTTTGTAAAACAAGCATCTTCGAAATGCAGGGAACAAACATAAACACTTGCACAACTCCGTTGATGCTCTGTAAAAATAAACTCCATCCACTGGTCCCTTAATGCTGTTTTTTTTTTTTTTTTTTTTTTGGTCTGCTGTGCTTTGGTGGAATTTCGCTCTATCGCTCTGATCAGTGAATGTCTCTGCTCTCAGTGCTGTGCTATACGGGAGCGCGCGCTCTTCCGGCAGACGTGCCCTTAGGACCCATATAAGGAAATTCCACTCCATCTAACGTCACACAGAGCCATACTCGAAAAAAACTTTCTGAAACTTGTGACAAACTGGAAGGAGTATTTTTGGAACAAAAATACTCCTTCAAACATACAACTTAATTTTTGAAACTTTGTCCATGTTTAGCATGGGAATCCAACTCTTTAACAGTGTAAAAAACTCAGTATGCATGAAATAGCATTTCACCCCCCCTTTAAGGCATCCTGCATTTGGCCCCTTGGAAGTTTGCTGAGGTCCCGGCCCCCTGGCTGAGAACCACTGCACTAGCCTCTTTTTAAAAAAAAAACACACCCCTGCCAATAATATAGATCTATAATCTTCTGACAGCACAAATTTAACATATTTGTCCTATTAGGTAACAGTCTACTAAAATATAGCTTTTATTGTTTGGCTAATACTTCTGAATAAATCCCTTAAAATGTTTAAAGCAAATGTAATTTCTATCTCATATTTGAAATGGTGTGAAGACTTCCAGGGGATTATGCAAATTGCATTAAACAAGCATTTATGAAATGTATGCATTTAAACATTTATGCTGATATCCATTTGGATGTATTTGGAGACAAACTGTATAGTACTGTATTTAGTTTTTTTGTCACCTGATGCAAACAGACAGACATTGACAACTAACACACATGCTGTTTCAGTTCTTTTAGCTCCATGCCTGTATATAACCATATAATTTCCCTCTAGCAAACATCCTCTTCCAGAACACACACATGCCATATACTCACTCATGCTCTCCCTCTTCTTCCTGTGAATAAAACATGATCTCCTTAATCAATAAATCACAACCTCTCAGAACTAAAAAGCACGACTCCAACTTCCCATGTTGTTTCACAGTCTTGAAGTCATCTTCACTGTCAACATTCACATAGCAAGTCAAACACTTTTGATGTAAATTAAATGGTAGACTTTCTCACACACAAACACACACAAGCACAGAGCAAAGCAATGAAAATGTAATGACACTGGTTACAGGACTCTTTGATATGCTTTATGAAAGACCACTGTTGTTTCCTGCACAATACCAAAAGGCAGCTGTTAAACCAATCAATCTCACTTGCTGTTCAAAAACTTGCCTTCACAGAAAGCATTTTATGCCATCATAAACACGTTCCTGGAGCATAGTGATGGTTGTGTTTGAAACACTGCTTTACGAGGCTTTGAAACCTTGCAAATCGTATTTTTCATATCAGTGGTGCGGACTGCTAAATCACATGATTTCGGCAAACAAAACTGAATTTTGAATTCTGATGCTTTGCTACTCAAGGGCATTGATCCAGTGAATGCATGAACTAGTGTCTAATACAGTATATGCTTTTAGCCGATCTTGGGTCAATTTTATAATGTTGGTACATTTTTATTAGATTGTAAGGAGTGAGGCAGCTCACTAGGTTGTGGACAGGGCTGTTCTTGTTATACTTTGGCAAATGGAATTGCTTTCGGATTTCACACTTGCAATTCAAAGCACATCAGGGTGGAAAAGTTCCCATTTCTAACCTGGTGATTTTTAATCAAAAAACCTACTCCTTAACCTACTCGGACAAAGACTTTCTCTCTCTCTCTCTCTCTCTCTCTCTCCCTTCCTGTCTCTCTCTCTGTCACACGCACACATGCAATGGAGCACAAATATACACAACCCAAAGATAATGAATATTCTTTTTGCATGTATATGTGATCAGGAGATCCTTGGCCTTGGAGATACTGTGGTTGACCTGAAAGCTTAATGTGAAAGTGTGAGTCTTTTACTAAATAGGAGAACAAAGCTCATTAGAGACATTAAAGATCACAGTGGAAGGAGCGCGGCTGTAATCTTTGCCCCAACACACTCGTCTCTGCTCTTTCACATTATCTCAGTCTCTAAGTGCAGGGCTTATTTATAGCCTCTGCTGTAAGCATTTCATATCACTGCTTTTTCATTTTGTAGTTCTGAGATTCAAGTTGAATTCTATAATTCTTAAGTTAATCAAAATCACTTGAGTGCTATTGCTAGTCAAACATTAATTGTGAGTTTGATTTCACATTTGTGACCATGGACAACAAAACCAGTCTTAAGTCGCTGCATGGGGTATATTTTTAGCAATAGCCAAAAATAATTTTGACTTTTACGCTAAAAATTGTCCCAGGTTACGTACTGTATGTAACCATGGTTCCTCAAAGGGAACGAGACGGTGCATCTGAAAATGCTATGGGAACGCCCTTCAGTGTGACCAGCTCTGAATAACATATGTAATCAGTCCAATGAATGGGCGAGATGTCATAGGTGGGTAATGTAGCGACCAGGAAGCTATAAAACCACATGAGGTGGAACAAGCGTCAGCTTCTAGGAATGAAGCAAGCTCTGGAAGGGATGCCATAAGTATGGCCTTGAGATGCAGCATCTCTTTCCCTTCAGGGAACCATGGTTACATAACCTGGGACGTTCCCCTTCAGAAACTCAAGCTGCTTCCGAAAAAGCTATGGAAATGAGAATGCCCACGCCACCAGACTTGCAAATACCTGCCTAGTGTGTATAGGAGGAGCACAACTAAGGTGAGAGTACAGAAGAGCCTGGAGTGGCTCGCAGCTCTAGACTATAAAATCTGACAAACATGAGGGGCGTGGTTGTAGATCCAGCTGTGTTGTAGATGTCCTGCATAGACACACATGACAAGAAGGCCATAGAGTCCGCAATACTTTGGGTCGAGTAAGCCTTTTTCTCCCAATGGTGTGGGGTGATCACAGGACTCATAGACAATAGTAATCGCATCCACAATCCACCAAGCAGTTGGTCCACTTTCTCCACATGGCAGCTCTGTGGATGTATGCATCATACTGTAAACACATACAATTTAGCTTCTGCTGGTCTGACTCCCTGAAGGGAGAAGGACTGAAGTCCTGTAGCACAATAGACTGTGGTATAACTGAGGGAACCTTCGGGACATATCCTTCTTGAGGGTAGAGAAACACTTTGGCCATGCCGGGTGCACAGTTTAAGTAGGAAGGGGCCACTGAGAGGGCCTTAAGATCCCCAACTCCTTTTAGAGAAGTAATAGTTAGGAGAATGGCAGTTCTTAATCGTGAGATAGCAATCAGCAACTTCTTCAATAGGTTCAAAAGAAGGCTTACAAAGAGCTTGTAGCACCACAGCCAGGTCCCACGTGGGGACACGAAACGTGAAACCAGAGGGTGTCTGCCCACTGACTGGTCACCAAGAGGGGCATGGTAGGCCGCAACGGCCAACATGTAGACCGTCAAGGTGGAGTGAGTTAACCCTGTGGAGAAATGGGTCTGCAGCAATTCCAGCACTGTACCAACTGGGCAGTTAACTGGGTTGAGTTGGTGATCTCCGCACCAAGAGGTGAAAAATTTCCACTTCAAGGCATGCAGTTTCCTCGTTGAGGGAGCTCTGGATTGGAGGATGGTCTCAACAACCTCGGTTGAAAGATCAGAAGCTATGAGATGTGCCCCCTCAGGGGCCACACACATAACTTCCGTAGCTCCAGGCGGGGGTGGAATATTGTGCCCTCCTCCTGTGAGAGGAGATCCCTCCTGACGAGAATCTCCCATGGATTGCTGTCGAGGAGAGAAATCAGGTCAGAGAACCATACTTGGCCTGGCCAGAATGAGGCTACTAATAGAAGATGGATCCCATCCCGGCGTAGCCTCTGCCAAGTCTCCACCACTGCATCCAGCCCCAGTGGAGCCGGATGAGTCAGAGAGAACCAAAGGGGACAGTGCGATGTCATCTGAGTCGCAAACAGATCCACCTGAGTCTGTCCAAATAATCTCCAAATCTGCTTCACCAAATCGGGGTGAAGCCTCCATTCCCTGGGCCTCGGCCCCTGCCTCGACAGGATGACTGCTCCATTATTCACATGCCCAGGAATAGGTACTGCTCTTAGCATAAGGAATTTACCCTGGGACCACAAAAGGATCTGGTATGCTAGTTTGTACAAACTGCATGAGTGCAGACCTCCTTGATGGTTGATATAAGAGCCCACCGCTGTGTTGTCGGTGCGCACCAACACATGGCTATCTCTTATGTCTGGGAGAAAATGATTCAATGCTTGAAATACAGCTAACATCTCCAGGCAGTTGATGTACCATTACAGATGGCGACCACTCCACAGAGCATAGGCAGATTGGCCACACATGACTGCAGCCCCCAACCCTTGGGGGATGCGTCCATCACTTGGATTACATGGCGACAAGGAGCTCCCAGCACAGGGGAACCAAGGCTTCCTCCACATGTTTAAGGCAAGTAGGCATCGCCGTGTGACCTTGATCATGCGAAGTGGGTTTCCGCTCGGGGAGAAAACCTTGGTCTTGAGCCACCACTGTAGGGGTCTCATGTACAGCATGCTAAGAGGTATCACATTGGATGCAGCTGCCATTAACCCCAATAGTTTCTGAAACTGCTTGACAGTGATTGACCAGCCTTCTTTGACTCTCATGACTGCAGTAATGATTGATTTGATCCGAGCAGGGGACATGCCTGCATCGTGGTCGAATCCCACACCATGCCCAGATAAGTGGTTCTCTGTAATGGAGAAACACACTTTTCTTGATGTTTAATCTAAACCCCAACTTTCTCATATGGGCGAGAACATTATCTCGATGTCGAACCATCATATGCTCTGACTGAGCCAAAATCAACCAATACTCAATATAATTTAGTATGCAGATGCCATGGAGTTGTAGTGGAGCCAGAGCAGCATCCACACACTTCGTGGTAAGAGTGCTAGGCCAAAAGGAAGAACTCAATACTGGTATGCTTCGCCCCTGAAAGCAAACCGTAGGGACTTCCTTTGATTGGGAAGGATGGAGACATGAAAGTAAGCACTTTTTAGATCTATCGTGACAAACTTGGTCTGACTTGATCAGTGAGCATCTTGAACTTCAGTCGCATGACTGAGCAGTTTACCTGACACAGATCTAAAATCGTACGTAACCCTCTGTCCTTCTTTGGAACTATAAAGTATTGGCTGTAGAACCCGGACTCTCTGTCATGAGAAGGGACAACCTCAATGGCCTCCTTCCTTAAGAGGGTGTTTACTTTTTTATTCAAACATCAGAGCCTGCTCAGGACCCACCAGTGTAGGAAATACCCTGTTGAAAGGCAGTGGCAGAGTGCCTAATTGAATGCGATAGCCTTTGCCTACAGTCTGCAGGACCCAACAAGACACATTTGGCAGTAGTTTCAATGCTGCTAAATAGTCTACTAAGGGAATCAGTCTCTCGAGACTGGTCTCTGATGTACTCTGAGCTGCTAGCTCGGTGCCCTGAAACGGAGGACCGGCAGGAAATGACTGAACTGACTGCTCTTGAGGGCTGTGAGGAGAGCAGAGTATAATGCAGTGTAATGCAGTGCACCCCGCTCCTCCCCAATAGGGGCCTTCCTCAGTGGTCCTGGATGTTGATTGGCAGGGCCGCTTTGTTGAGGGCTTCCCACACTGAAGCCCGACCCTCAGATCGGGCCTCGTCTTGGAAGCCTCCACTCCCTTTTTGCACCTCCATGTATGAGGAGCCGGTACACGGCCGGGCTGCTCCCGCCCAGCATCCCCCAGAGCTAGAGAACGGCGAGGGAGAAACCGCTGGAACGCACAGACTGTCTGTTTCCAGTCTGAAACATGATCTGCTTTCGCCAAAATGTTTTGTTTTTGTCTCAGCCTTCTTTGCCACACACACAGAACTTCGCTGAATGACAGAAAAGCTGACGCTTGTTTCACCTCACGTGATTTTAGTCTAAATTTTAGACACAACATTGACAATTGCTATTTTCGTTATAGCGTTAAAAACGCTAAAATCAAAAACGCTAAAATCCTGTTGATTCATTATAATACACGATACCATATAAAATACAATACCAATATAATATCACAAAAAGTGTATCTTCTTGCTAAATCGCTCCCAAACATAAGATTATTCCTAGGTCATAGTAGGTCATACATACCAAGTAATATTAGAATAGATTTGCCTAAGTTTCAAAATTCTTACAGTATAAATAATTTGTCCTTTTTTTAGGTTGCTACCCCTTTATTCCCCAAACTTTGCATATTGTTCCCTTATCACTACACGGAGGTACTAGCTGCATTGTAATTACCAAAAGGTACGCAGTAAATTCTGTTTACTTCCACTGTTAATTGTGGGCTGTAATCTGAAGTGTTACCGAGATATTTGTTTACCATCCCTTGGTTAAAAAAGAATTGTATGCCTGAACAGGGCTTGACCTTATCAATTCATTCAGACCAATAGTCCCCCATCAACACTCTGAGACAAAGTAATGATTATTCTGCTACGGCCTGTCCCTCAAAACATTTGGCAAAGGTCAAGGTGAGGAACACAAGTCTGCAGAATAAATGTTTGTTTTTATTGATTGAAGGGGTACAAAACAATACAAACTCAGAATTGCAGCAGAAATGCTTCTTTTTTATAGCAGCATAACAGGTATGCACCAATACACGAGTGAAAGAAAGACATTTGACCTTCACAGAACCTCAGACCTTGATTCCATGCTTATTTTTTAAGCAAAGGCATTACTTAGCATATCAGATTTGTGTCACATTTTCCTGTATCAGTTCAGAGAAACCCACTGAAGAGGGTTACGAGAAGAGAAAGATTGTACAAGAGTAATAAGGCTAAGTAATAACACTAACTGGGTTCCACTTACTCTTATATGCTGCAGGATGGCACTTTAGTGCAAGAGAAGTGGGCTTGAATCCATCTCAGACAAAAATTGGGTTGTAGAATTAGAAATCCATCAGCATTAATTATGTAGACTGTACCTTTGACAATTAATTTTGACCCAAACACTCCTACGTTTAGTTTTTGTCTTTAAATCATCACTGGAATACATAAATATTTGTATGAATCTGCCTTAATTCACCTTGCGGAGAGGCAAGGTTCTGGGTGGTAAAACCATAAGATCAGTCCTTTAAAGAAAACATTGGAAAATATAAATTGTCCTTGGTGTTATCAGGCAGAGGTGAAGAATGGGGTGTGGGAGCAACGTGATCTGTAAATCCAGCTGTGTAGTTGGTAATACAAAACAAATCCCACATTTGTCGAAGATCAAAAGTAGACACCACTGCAGTATCCTTGACTGTGTAGTTTGACTGTGGCTGAGAGACCAGAGCAGCGCACGTCATCTCAGAATTTTCTAACACAATCCAGTCAGCTCAATGCTACACTTCAACCACAAAATATTGAAATGAAAATCTGTTAAAATCTCCATCCTTTAATTTAAAACTTGATATTGGATGGTCTGTTTTATAATAGTAATGTAATTTGATAAATTTAGACATAATGTACGTATTTCTAGAACTATAAATAGTATATTGATGGTTGAAATATATTTTTTATTATCAATGCTGAAAACATCTGTACTGCTTAATATTTTTATGGAAACAGTGATTAATTTAGTTTCAAAAGAACAGTATTTATAATCACAATCTCATATTTCATTTGCAAATAAAACCACTGTATTTCAGATAGTTTTGTAAAATAAACTAACTGGATTTTGTGGTCCTTGTGTCACCTCACTACTTACAATTACATAGCCAGCATTTAAATATATGCTACACCGCTGCGAATCAATGCTAAATTTTTTCTTTCAATTATGAATGACTCCTTTTATCAAGTGTACAATAAACCTACATGGCTCAGGAAAAAAATGGTGGGAAATAACTTGTTTTGTGTCAACTCTTGTCAAAAACAGCAAGGATTCTACAATCTTTTTATGACTGTAAAGGTATGTATGTGCGTGGTTAACAAAGCAATGGTCTCTGATGTGCTGTGTAGCTTTTGCCTCTTCTGTTCAATACAATCCTTATCAAAAACCCACCTGCGTTCCTCTTTGTTTTACTTCCTTTTTCAGTCTAGCCACAACACCACCAATGCCACACGACTTGTGCACTGTGGAGTCCACTGAGGTCAGCCGATGACAACAATGAAAAGCACTGAGACAAAAAACGTTAAATGAACAGATTCAGTGGCTGACATCTGACATCATGGTAAATACTGCCCACCTCTAAGTACAGGGAGCTGCTAGAAAACTAACACATTTTGTTTTAATTCCCTATAGCAAGCCAGAGGTGACAGTGGAAAGGAATGAAAAACTAAATTTACTTCAGCTCACTTACTTCCTGTCACATGCACATGCTTTCAAGTGGATAAGGGAGCAAGTGTGGGTATCGGCCCAGTCACTTGTTTCATATATGAATAAATCAGCACATTTTTGGAAAAATCTATAAAATGAATGATTCGATAACACAATTTTCAACATATATTTACTCTTATTCGTATGCCTATTTTAAAATTCTAATATTATTTGAAAAAAAGTTCAAATTCTTTACAAAAAAACCAGACAACAACAACCATGCTTAAGATACGGCCTGGAGCAAGACCGTTGTTGTTTCTTTACAGTACCTCAATTTTTGTGCTTTTTGAAGATGTCCTTTTAAACTTGTCCTTGTTGAATTCAGGTCCTGATGCTGTCAAGTAATTTACAGAAGGCACATAATTTGGTTCAATTTAGGAGATGTTCCGAAGAGTGCTGGGACATTACATTACTGCTTGTACTCTCCTTTTACACCTTTCCCACCCTGCATGATGGACGTCGGTGACTGGAGAGAAGATCTTTATATGCAGTCACTGTCACAGGACTGTTTTCTAGTTTTTAAAAATGTTTTTATGGGTTTCTGATTTATATATTGCATTGTCTTCTCAGATGTGCAAACTATTCAGGTTATGTTGGCAAAAGAAATATTTAAACTTTCTTTGTGCTGAAACCAATGGAGGACAAAGTCATTTGAATGTTCCATGTTTTAAATCTTTGGACAGCTGCACCTGAAACTTTGTATGTTTTTAAATAACCTTCAGTTACTTATAATTGTTTGAAATGTGCATGCTAAAATATTTTAATAGGTTTAATTATCTTTTTCTCCTTCCAAATGACCTTTTTGGTTCATGCTAATAAAAAAAAAAAAAAAAAACTAACGGCACCACTGGCACTGTAGCCACATTGTTCAAAATCTTCATTTGAACTGAGCACTACTGGGATTTTTTTATTACAGAATTATAATAGGTCTGGTCTGGATAGTGAAAAGGTCAACATTTTCACAATCAGAATAAAATAGTATTAAAAGACATGTTAAAGGTTTGAGAATTTGGTTGTAGTGTACTTGGCTTTGGTCACCTAAATTCCTCTCCCCCAACCATAAACAAACAGAGAAGCTAAATAATACACCACATTTGTTATCAGCAGCATTCTGGGTCTTACACATTTCTTAGTTTTTTTCACATTTTAAAAAGTTGAAGTGAGTCTATTTTTTGTCTCTTTCTAAACTGTACTGTTAGGTTCCTTATCTCCCTCTCACAGCTGTCTAGTATGAGCTGTTCGCCTGTATGAACATTGATTGACAGGTTTCTTTTTCCAATTACGTTCCAAACATCAGTCAGTGTGGCCATATTTTAAATAGGTAGCCATCACTGCAGTTAAGCACATTGAAAAATTGTAAATAAACTGAGGGACACTACTTCTGACAATCTGAAATTGGACTCCTGGCTTGAGTTTGCTGTTCAGCTTTTTTTTTCACTATATGAACCACACGGTGGACAAAAGACAGTGAGAAGGAAAGAGTTTTAATTCTTAATCTTATCTTGGCAAACAACTTTATTACTATATTGCATTTCAGGTAAAATAGAGAGAGAGAGAGAGAGAGAGAGAGAGAGAGAGAGATTTTATCTGTATTATCTGGCAATATGGCTAATAATAAAAAAAAAAATTATTATTTTTTTTATCATATATAAGCTGCTAAGTAATCATTACTAATATTAAAACATCTTACATGTACATATTCTTAGCTCTCCCAACACTGATAAGAATCTTTTATTTATTAAAACTGTATATTTATTATACTGGAATGAACTGCACTCTATTATGACTCACAGTAGCTTATACATATATTATGACTCACAGTAGCTTATACATACATACACACACACACGCACACACACACACACACACACATATATATATATATATGTATAATGTATATATATGTATATATATATATAATGATTAAGAGCCTGATTTTGGTGCTTGAAGTATCTATGGTCATACTTGACCCTTTGAAACCTGGGGAAGCTATCAGATGACATTCAAACACACAGAAACCTGAAGCATCAAAGACGTGCACAAACAGTAGTCCTGATAAGAGTCAGACTGTTTGTAAGACGCAAACATAAGCCAGTTAAGATGGATTCACTCTCTCAGATTGTCTCTGGTGCTTTTCTTAGATCTCTATCAATGGATTTTAAGAGACATAAACTGTCAATTCTGAGCATTTTGACCAACATTTTGGCCAAAGGTTATATTCCAGCTCAGCAGCTGCCTTTGAGATGAAAAAGGAGTGATAAAAAATAGCATTCTCCAAGTAGTATTGACCTCCTTGACATCAACTCTCTGGCCTTAATGAAAGCAAGACAAAACACCAAAGTATGGCATAGACCATGAAAGCAGATTATTTCTATTTCTAATTAAGTCTTTGTGTGATTTAATGAACTCCATGTGAACACTGGCTCAGAAAGTCCCGGTTTATATCTACGATTCCTCATTATGCCAGCTAAACATAACACTGCCTAATTCATTCAGTTCCATGGGGTCAGTAATTATAAGCAATTAAAAATACTGTGACAGGAATAATACATTTCTGCTTTTGAAATTGTGAAGAAAATTTGGTTCATCCAAATGAAATAAAAAGCCACAGTGGAAAGCATTCTATTTAAAATTCTACATATTAAAAAAAAAGTAAAAAAATAAGGAAACAAGGGTGAAAAAAGCAAACCTTTTATCTGAGACAAAAGCTGCAAAAGCTGTCTCACACACACACACACACACACACACACACACACACACACACACACACACACACACACACACACAAAGACACCGTGAGAATGTAAAGGCAATTAAGAGATAACATACAGACGAAAAAGAGAATGTGCCAAATGTTTGTGTGGGAAAAACCAACACATCAAGCCCCATTCCACACATTTCCACTGCTGAAAAATCAGTTTTGCATTGGCCACTAATACTTTTAACAATTTACAATAAGGTTCCATTTGTTTAAATAATTATATTAGTTAACAAGAACTGTCAATAAAAAGTACTTCAGTAGCATTTATTAATATTAGTTGATGTTAATTACAAAATTATGGTTTTTTTTTTAAATGAGAGGGTGTATCTATTAATATTAAATGAAATGTTAAATGAATACAGTACGTACACTTTTGTTGTGATTCAGTTTGTTCAATAGCTAAACTAAAGAATGATAGTGAACAGTTTGGAAAGGTAAAAGACATCACAAGAGGAACCACCTCCAGGCTAAACAAACTCATCTCATTGTTATTCAATATACATTGCATTCTATAGATCTAATATAAGATCTTCAGTTCTAATTTATCCAGGACACACTGACTCACATTGGATGTAATCATGAAACCATGGTACTGGAACTATTAAAGAGCTGGGAAACAGACAGTTCCTCCATATCACTGCTACTTATGGTGAGTAAACTGCGCTTTAATTAAAATGTTTACTACCTGCATTGCCTTATCTTATCACACTGGGGTTCCATTTCATCTCTAGAATACAAAGATGCAATTGACAGCTAGATATAAAAAGAAATGTCAAACAGCCCATAATCACCTAATAAATCAATAAAGACTAGCTGATGTTGCCGCTGGGTTGATACAATGGTGCCACGATGTCTGGTGTGAATAAAAACAAAAGACAGATTCACTCTCCTTATCTATATAGCTAAATGGCTTTTAGCCTTTGTCCGACTATCTAAATCTGATGTCTATTGATTCACCGGCATTTATTTGCATAGTGTGACATGAAATTAAACGGAGTTTACAGAAACTCATCAGCCTGTTGTCAAAGCATATAAAGCTTGGATTGAAATTGGATGCTGGCTTATAATAGCTTAAAGGCTCTTTTTAAATGCAAACAACTTAAATAGTGGCTAAATCTGGCTCTTTGATTATCTTAATAAATCTGATTGATTGATTTTGATGAAAATTCAAAACCCAGATGACCAGTGCCTATACTGTACACAGTTCAACTACCTTATATTTTTAAACATTAACCAGCACCCTTAAATAAACATATTGGGTCACATCTTCTCAAATCAAATGCATTCATGCAAATTAATTCTGTATAATTGTGCAGACCAGTATTCAAAAGACTTTTTTGAATTTATGGCACATCCTCACCAAATTTATTTTAACTGAATGCCTATGATATGTTAATAAAGACACAGCTTTAGTGTTTAATGTAAACACGTTCCAACAAAATGACTAAGCTCTGGTAATATAACATGAAATTTGATTGAAGTTTGACATTTGAAAAGCTCTAGTTTATGTGTTGTTTGGAATTAGAAAGCTCAGTTTCAATCAGGGCTAAAACTAACATTTTGCCACACCTGCAAATGGTTATTGATTTGAGATGGTTCACCGATTTTTTCTTTTTCTTTGATATCAAACATTAAAGCAGAGATTTTATTAGAAACTTGCACCACTTACAGAGACAGCAAGCACAGCATTTGCTGCGAGCCATGAAAAGAGTTTTACTCTTAAATACACAGCACATTACAATACACATTTATATAATCAGAATTTAGTTCTCAAGCATTCTCAGGCATTGCTATTAAAAAAAAAGTTACCGGCCAACACTGTTACCGATAACACTTTTTCATTTATTCACCAATATTGATTTATTTCCTTGCATTAAGCGCTTGGCTTGTGTTAATTTTAGGCCCTGGTTGACATTCATTCAGTGTACAATGAATGTGCTATGATTTTAACATTCTCGGTTACAGCTCCATCTATATTTTTATTCAAATATTCTGAGCTTTTTAAAGAAAGAAGTAGAAAGAGTGCTGGAAAATGTCTTGTTTTGATATGAAAAATTGCAATTCAATGCTGTTCTTAAAGGGGGGGTGAAATGCTATTTCATGCATACTGAGTTTTGTACACTGTTAAAGAGTTGGATTCCTATGCTAAACATGGACAAAGTTTCAAAAATTAAGTTGTACGTTTGAAGGAGTATTTTTGTTCCCAAAATACTCCTTCCGGTTTGTCACAAGTTTCAGAAAGTTTTTTTTTGAGTATGGCTCTGTGTGACGTTAGATGGAGCAGAATTTCCTTATATGGGTCCTAAGGGTACTTCTGCCGGAAGAGCGCGCGCTCCCGTATAGCACAGCACTGAGAGCAGAGACATTCACTGATCAGAGCGAGAGCGTCGCGAAATGTCACAAAAGAAGTGTGTTTTTGGTTGCCAGGGCAAGACAACCCTGCAAAGATTACCAAAAAAAAAAAAAAAAAAAAAAATCAAGGGACCAGTGGATGGAGTTTATTTTTACAGAGCATCAACGGAGTTGTGCAAGTGTTTGTGTTTGTTCCCTGCATTTCGAAGATGCTTGTTTTACAAACAAGGCCCATTTTGACGCCGGATTTGCACATCGTTTATTTCTTAAGGATAATGCAATCCCAACGAAAAAGGGTCACGATCGTGTGTTGGAACCGCAGGCGGTGAGTAAAACTGCTTCAAATATCTCTGTGTTAGCTATCGGCGCGTAAGCACATCAAGTAAACAACATGCGATGTTGTCATCAAACTGCACTTTCCACATGTACAGCTTGGAACTTAGTCATTTTCCAAAACTGCTAAGCAAAAATATATACAGTTTCAGTACATACCACATAGAGACATCATTGCTGCTGCTGCTCTTGTTAAATTTCAGCCTCTGGATCTGATTCTGGATCATAAATATACGGCTGAATCTGACTGTTAGCCATGGTTTGTTTTGGATGTTTTTTTCTTCACGGTAATGTCACAGCTTCCAAACGCTTTCAAAGCAAAAGCCTACTCGCGCTCGTGATTATTTAGCTCCGCCCACACGTCACGCCTCCAGCCGGTTGTGTTTTTCCGGGAAAAATCGGTACAGACTATCTTTCTCTTATGAATGTAATAAAACTAAAGACTTTTTGGAGCTATGAAGGATGCAGTACTACTCCATAGGTACTCAAGATTAACAGGATATTGAGTGAAAACGAGCATTTCACCCCCCCCCCCCTTTAAAGTGCATGTATTATAAAAGGGCTGAAAGATGGTATTTGTAGTGCAACATGTTACAAGAATGACTCAGTGACAAAAGGGTCCACTTTCCCCTCCACACATTTCCACTGCAGGCTATGTCATGTTCTATTTCATCCAAGGAACATTATGCAAGGAAATGGATCTCCTCACCTGTTATTTGCATAAATCAGCATTATATTTTTGAGGCCCATTATTCATAGCCGTAGTGCCCTTACAGGCAGCAGTGGCAGCGCAGGAATGAACTCCCACACAAAGAGAGTTTGGGTGAGGGCGTATGATATCTGTAAGGGGGCAGTTGATTAATACACATGAGTGCTGGTTTGTTCCAGGGGGGATTGGTACGCATGAAGAGGGCTGAAGATGCTCCTTCATTGGGGTGAGGAATAGCCTGGTCTGTCTGTTATTATTGAGGGCTTCTTGAGAGCTCTTGACAGAGAGAGAGAGAGAGAGAAAAGAGGCAATATTCTGACAGTAGGATTACCATTTCACTGGCTACACAAGTCATAGCATTGGAAACAGCATGCCAGCAGGCATGAAACACAACTATGCTTCAGCGAGGATTAGGACAAGATTAAATATGAAAAAATATAGTCAACACTGCAAATCCTCAAACTCCTAATACGTCTAATGATGCGACTGGTGTAATATAATATTAGTTGCAATTTGTTCTGCTCTATTTTTCTAAAAACGACATGAAAATAGTGTGCTTTTCAGTCTTGTCACAGATATCAGACCCCACATTAGCCCACAAGACTCATTATTCACTGAAAAATTTTGATTTTGTTGACAATTATTTGACATGACTGCAAAGTAGAGACGTGTAAAAGTATTTTTTTAAGACTCACTAGTCAGGGTATTTATCTGAAAGACCAACTGAGGCTATTTAACATGACCACAATCAAATACATTTCTTTGGTAAGATGTTTTCTTTCTTTTAGACATGCAGCAGTAGCCACAGTACTTCAAATGAGACGAATTGAAAGACAAAACTTTTATTTTTATTATTTATTTATTTATTTTTTTACCATGTCTAGTGTATAAACTGTCTACCATACTGCCAGCACACACACACAAAAACTTGTAATAAAATAAACATCTAATAAGGGTAAATAAAATAAATGATTAAATAATATTAATAGATTAGTTTAAATTGCTAAGAAATATGAATTAGTTTAAATGTATAATATATAATTGTATAATAATTTTTCTTTTTAACAATGAGAACACAGAGTGATACCAGACTTTCAAGTGTGTAATGACAATGGTAATTTAAAGGTATACACTACAATTTAGCAGTTATTATGCAAAAATATTTGACCATGGTGTAATTGACGAGTTGCATTAATTTAAAAGATTTTTTACTTAGCTTGAAATTGCACAATTACACACACTCCTTGCATGTGTGTACATTCCAGCTCATTGTTTAAAATAGAGTTCCCAGAGTTCTATGAATATCTGAATCAGCAAACTATTAAGTGTTTTATTGATGGATGATTTTGGGCTTTGATGTCCTCTCAGGACCACCCATGAGCATGCCATATTTATCTAACATGGTAACTCATGGAACTTAGTGTTCTCAAATCCACTTAGAGAGTTCCACTGTTTGATAATGGTTGACAGAATAATCCCTTTCATCTCTTTTTCTTCCTCTGTGTCATGGCTTTCATCTTCATCTCTTGCACAGCATGTCTATGTCAGCTAGGTTCAAGTACACATTGTGGTATGTGCACATGCAATGATTTAATAATGTGATTTCCGGCAAATTAATCCTGTTTTGTTATTATCTAGATTTGCTAAAAAACACATCAATTAAACTTTGAATTTGAGGAATTAATAATTCAAAACGATTGCAAAATTGCCCGGATACCAATGAAAGGTTTCTATTTGGAAATGGTATGGAAATAAAACTAAAACACTTTTTGTTATGTCTATTCAGAGATCTAAATGTAAACATGTTAGCACACACATACTGTACACAGTTCTACTGTTGTGGTGAATTTTACAAACACTTTTTTGCAGTATCTACAAAATGTTAATTATTTTACCAAACTAAGAGGGATCTTACAAAATGCATGTTATTGTTTTATTTAATTCTGACCTGAATGAGATATTTCACATACATATATAAATTCAACACATGCATTACAAGGTAAATACCTCCATATGTTGCAAGGGAGGTTGAGAGAAAGTGGTCAAGAGCAATGAGGAGAGAGATGTACAATTGCATTTGATAAAAGCCTTTATCCCAGCAACCAGAAGAGAAGTGTAAGAAAAAAAAAAAAGTACTGTTCATGGCCTGTCAACTTGAATCGAGTAAGCATCCAAAACTAATAGCCTTCTTTACTCCCCAATAAGAAATGGTAGAGAACAGAAAAGTAGCTCCTGTGTGTCGAGATCAGCAGAGCACAGGTGACTGAAGGAGTCAATGGCATGAGGATTTCTCCTTAATACCCCTGAGTGTGTGTGCAGACAGTGTTTCAGACCCAGATGGTTCATCAGTGTGACCTCAGTGGGTCAGTGAGCTCATGAGAATGAAAGCGGCACAGCAGGACAATAAAATATTGCATTAAAGGATCATAGCAGCTGTAAAAGTCACCTTTCCGACTGGACAACATGAGGAGACGGTGAATAACATGGTAATTTTTTTTTTTTTTTTTTACACAGGTAAGAGTGCTGTTGTACAGAATTTAATATAATTGTTGTAATGATACAGTCTGGTGTCATTGTTTATACCTAAGTTTTCATACATAATATTTATAGATGCTGGGTAGATGCTGAAATGTACAGTACAATATAACATGTGAGAAGTGTAAAGTATTTTTTTTTTTTATTATTTTTTAAGTATTCAATTATTTATGAATCACATATTATATCATCTTTTTCACAATTACAAGTTTATATATATATATATATATATATATATATATATATATATATATATATATATATATATATATATATACTGTATATAATTTTTTTTTTCAGAATTGTGTTTGCTTCTACATTTTTTCCCCACTAAATCCTGACTTTGCTTCACTGAATTCTGTAAACTCAGACTTTTTTTGTGAGTTTACATTTGACAATTATTATTATTTTTTTTATTTTTTTTGAATAAAAAAGCTTATTGCGGCATTCTGTTTTGTATTGATTCTTGATTTGTTGATTTTTTTTTTTTTTTTTGGAATTGTGAGATAAAATTTCATATTTTGGACTTTTCTTCTCAGAAATGCAAGTTGGTATCTTGAAATTACAAGTTAGAAACAAAGTTTATACCACATAATTCTGAGTTTGTATCTCACAATTTTTAGAAAAAGTCTGAATTGTGAGATAAAAAGTTATTTATTTATTTATTTGTATTCTGGGGCAGATTTATTTTTTTTTATTTTTTTTTAAATCCTGTTTGCATACAAATACTCATGAGATCACCAGGGATTGCGCATTTTTAGGCGAAGCTTATATAATTAATTATATTTCAGTCTTAAAGGAAAAGTTTATCCAAAAATGAAAGTTCCGTCATAATTCACTCACTCTCATGATGCTCCAAACCAGTAAGACCACCTTTCTACAGCAGAACACAGACATACAGAAATGGAATGAAATTGATTTACAACAGTATTTCACATGAATATTACACTTAGAGACTCACATTCCAATACACTGACACTTCTGCGGAAATGCAAAAATCCATTTCACACGTACAAAGCTGATGCTTCACTGTGATGCATCACATCCTCGAAGGGGCAGATAAAGCTGCAGATGGCTATCACTGAAGAAGTTTTCATACTGATGAACCATCATTAGCCTTACTGTTCATTATAATCACCAACGTTGTGCACAGCAATTTCTGCCAAAAACTTTGACTGAATACAAAGGCCTTCCATGATGGCAGAGTAGTTTTTCTCCAGTCGAGTCTGGGAAAGTAAATGCAACCGATAAGTCCAGGCATGCTTAATGTTGTTAGTACACAGCTCTGTAACTACTGGATTTTATTTCCTCCTGTTTCACACCTCTCCTTACTGGCTTTCTGTTTACCAACCAGGGCCAGACTCATTTACATAGTAATGACAAGAGAGTATGCATGCAAAGCAGCAACTTTAAAATGCGTTAATGGGTACATATTTATTCATGGCATTCCAGGGAAAGTCCAAACACATAAAAATGTGGGTATGAAATACCTTAAAAAAATATTGTTTTACATATGTGGTGTTGCAAATGGCAGAAAATGTAAATACCCGGGTCACCCTATATGTGATTTATGGAATACATTTTTCATGGCTTGCCGAGCACCTTAAAAATGACATTTGACCAGCAATTGTTCATTAGAAGCCACAAAGTTGATGATGCTATTTATAGAAACAAAATGCAGCATTGATGTTCTTATTGGGTTTATAACTTGTAGACAAAAGTGCATTCATTTAGAATAAACAGACAGAATGTTCATATTTTGCATCACATCACACATCACTTATATTATCCAATGAGTCTATAAATTGTTGACTATTTCAATAAGAAAAATTACACATTTGTGTTTTTAATGTAATTCATTTAAAGCATTAATACTGAATACTGGCTTCTAATATCATTTTTCATCTATTCAGTGCATTATTTGTTTGCATTTTTTTTTCTCAACAAATGTTGATATGTTACAAATTACATTAATTGATCGGCATTTTAGAGTTTATGAGAAATAGGCACATTGTTTCTATATATATATATATATATATATATATATATATATATATATATATATATATATATATATATATATATATATAATTTAGTTAAGATAATAAACAGTGTATTTAGCATCTTTGCTGTTTAAGAAAGATAACAAATGGCTTGTTTGTATTTTAAGCAGTGCAAAACTGTCAGCGTGTTTATAAATTCTCTAAAGGCTCGGAAACCATACTTGGACGAAAAAGTCTCTTCATTAACATTTTTAACTGCTGTGTTTCAAATCATATTTATGTGTTGTTTGCATAAAGTGTTTTAATCTGTCAGGAAGTGGTAGACATCTGGTGGCTTCTGCTTGGGGAGTTTTACACACACACTCTTTCATCTCACTTCACGATGAAAATGTTTGCAGAAATCTATCAAGGATGTGTCTAGTCAACCCGTTCTCATCAGTCTGCGTATAAATAACACGACTTTACACTTTCTATTTGCGTGTAATGCATACGCCAAATGCCATTTTTGCGTGCATATGATACGCCAATCCTTCCCATTAATTTCGGTGGAGAGCAGATGCGTCCAAATAACACGCATCATCTTCAGCGGCAGTGACGTCACTAGCGAGGCTCGTTCAGTTCACCTGATGCGCGTACACCTTCAAACAGGTAAGCAAGGGTAAATATATTTTTTTTATTCTTCTTTTTGTAATGATATCACGTGGTTAAGCGTATTGTTTTAACTATTTCAGTATTTCTGCATCACGTTAGACAGGGCCGTGTTTTTAAAGGGCAGTTTATGCTCCAATTATGGGTCAGTGGGCTGCTCAGCTAGCCTACCATTGTCATTAGCCTAAGCTAACCTGTACTGTTTATAGACCTGTTGCAGTTTTAAATAAATTTATGATTTGACATATGGGTCTTCAGCTTTTAGACATGACTAATACAAGCACAACAAAGCACCCAACCCAATATCGCGTGATAATCGTGATCGTGTAAAAAGTCCACACATTTAGCATATTTTTACAATACTAGCCTAACTTTTGCTTGACCACGTCATGTGTAGCCAATACACACACAGTAACTACAGCATATTTACCATGCTTCTCCTACTGTAACCGTAGTTTTACTCTGGACTTTGTAACGCACATAACCACGACATTTACTATGGGTTTACCGTAGTAACCATAGTTTTACTCTGGTATTTGTATTTACTAACACACAATAACCACGACATTTACTATGGGTTTACCATAGTAACCATAGTTTTACTCTGGTATTTGTAGTTACTAACACACAATAACCACAACATTTACTATGGGTTTACCATAGTAACCATAGTTTTACTCTGGTATTTGTATTTACTAACACACAATAACCACAACACTTACCAGGATTTTACCACAGTAACTGTTTTTACTCTACACTATTTGTAAAGCACAGTAACCACTAAGTTTGCCATGCCTTTAATATCTTTTTGTGATGTAATTGTAATTCAGTGTTTTTTCTGTTTTGCAGTTACGTCGGATTACATACTCCACAACAACCTGTAATCCAGCAGATCTTTAAAGAAGCCATCTCTTGTAAAATCTCTCTCTCTCTCTCTCTCTCTCTCTCTCGCTCTGCTAGAATTAACAGGGAACTTCAACTCCACGCTCCCAATGCTGATATTGAAGAAGCTGTCAAGGGGGCTGAACAAGTCCTTCAAAGGATCAACCCTTCACAGGTAATGTTGAAGACTCTTAGTTATAACTGATTTGCTTTAATGAACACATCCTTATATTATGTGTTAATCAAATATTTTGGTCACAGATCATTTTAACACACTGTCTCAACATGTTTATATTTCAGGAAGGCCTGTCATGAGATTTGAATTTGACCATCTTGTGCATTTATGAAGAAGACCAAAAGCTGCAAAGGCAAACACTTCCAATGGTACGTCAGATACATTTTTCTCAGCATTTGATGTTTCTTAAATTTTGGTTCACTTAGCCCATCAGGAAGAACACTCAACAAAGAGCATGTTGTAGTAGTAATAATTCATCCAATAATCATATTATATTGCACAAGCGTACTTGTACAAAATTCTACAACTTTTACTCCTACTGCTGTTATTGGCCATTACCACAGCTCCCATCAGATTGTGCCCATTGTAAGAGTGTTTATATCATGAAGTTTAAATGAAGTCCATTGTATTCTTTATTAATCTTTACAAATTGGTGCCGCCTCTTCCTGTTTCAACAGTACATGATATCTGTCCACACCTCATAGTCTGCCTTTCTTTCTATGGTGATGTTACTGAACACATCTGTCTTAGAAGCAAGAGAATGGAAATCCTAGTTTAACTTTTCAAGTGCTACACATCAGATCTTCAATGAATTTGGGCAATCAGATCACTTAAAGTTGTTCACACAAAGACCAATAACTATAATGAGAAGTATTTTAGCATCCTCTCCAACAGACAATACTGTTCTCTTAAATCTCTTAAATGTTCCTCTCATTCTGTTAAATTTATACACAAAATTCTGCCTTTTTCCACTTCATCTTCATGCTGTACTCCCTCACTCACACATTCTTTTATGCTCTGTTGTAATGCAGAAACTGAGAGTTTGCATGATGGCATTTTCTCAGACGCTGAATCTGATGTGTACAGATGAACTCAGGAGCCTACTAGAGTTGCCAAGGAACTTGTGCTTGAAGTATATAATGATATCTGCTTTATTTATATTTTTAAACAACAATAATGATTAAACATGGGGTCAATAAATATTTTCTTGTTTTACAGCTGAAGACCAGAAACGCAAAGAAAATCAGTCAAACCAGTCCTAAAGAAATGAGGAATGAACATGGACTTCTTGTGCCCCAAAAGAAAAGACAGAAAGGTGAAAAGTTTCACATTTCAATTTGTATGTCTGAATTCAATGCAGTTATGTGTGGTACAACATTGATGTTGATCTCTCAAAAGACTTTTCAAGTCCGCAGTTATAGTTTTTCACATATACATCTTTTTTATAGCTCCTAAAATGAGCAAATAAGCTGTGCATCATCTCTGTGATTTGGAAAGGAAATGACTGAATATGGTGAGTACTGACACCTGCAACTGTATTCACCAACACTATTACTCTAGAATGGTTATTGTTGTTATTGCTGACTTATTGTTTTGTCTGTTTGTTTGAATTAAGATGAAGCCAATTGATGAAGATATCAATTGAATGGCCACCGAGTGCATCACTGCTACCTGAACCCATCAGTTATCTTCTGTGAAGACTGCATTCACAAACCGCTCTACTGCGACAGCTCAGATGTTACGGCCTGCAAAGTAAACATCACAGCTAAACAACGAGAGCTAGTTGTGGTGGGATTCTTTTGGCCAATATCCCCAACAAGAATCAATGTTAAGTCCAGTGCAACAATTATAAATAAAAATACTATATATTGTTTATTGATTTACCATAACCTAAATACATGTTTTGGCCCTCCAGGACATCTAGACCAGGTGGAGTGTGAGGAGGACCGTCAGAGACTCCAGCCAGCCGAGCCATGGATTGCTCTCACTGTTACCATCAGGCATGCGTTATCACAGAACCTACACCAGCAGACAGTGAGACAAGTTCCTTTCACAGGCAATCAGACTGAACTGAACTCATACCAGTAAAACCATACACACCCCACCAACCTCATATGCCCTGCACTCTTATCAGTTATGCTGACTGGACTCAATATTATTATGCACCCTGACATTCTGTTTGCACTAATTCATACCGTGCTTTACTGCAGAGATGTATGTGTACTGTGATTATTATTGTTTTCAATTCATGCTCTTTGTATAGCATAATTTTTAACATATATTGTTATCTACCTGAATTGAGTCCCTTATATATGTGTGTTGCATATATATATATTCAGAATTTGTATTTCATATATATTCATGAATTAATTCATTTGTCATCCATACTGTCACGCTGCAGTCTGCACCCAAGACTTTCATCACCTGTATACTTGTGTTCATTGTATTGTGACAATAAAGATATTTGATTTAAATTAGTTACATGTCTTTTGTTCATCAGTTGTGCTGTAGGGTGCTGCATAACAACTGCAAAAAAAATGTATGACATGGAAGATTATGATATGTCCAGGACATGGACAAGCAAGAAGAGGAAGAAAAGCAGGAGAGCTCTAAAAACTTGATGTGATTCTTTGGGGCTCAAGACATTTCACCATGCATGCATTTGCATGGCTTCATTTGATTAGAAAAACATGGTTTTAACATAACCCATTTTTAATATTTTTAAAAATCGTATATCATTTGTCTTAATACACTACTTTAGTTGTCTTTATGTTTTATCCTCCAGTAAAGTACTGCACATGGTGTTGGATAATAAAGTAGGGTGAATATTCTATATTAAGAATGGTGTTTGGTAAATACACCATTTAATTTTGTAAACAATAGTTAAATGTGTTTTAATTAAGAAATGAACATTTGGTTACATTAATGACATTCAGTTAGATGAAGGGCAGGCTGAAAGCTGCATTAGAAGATACTGCATGGACTATAATGCTGCAGGAATTTCATGTACAACTGAAGGTGATGGACAAGGGAAAGATCAACATGAATCCAGTACTGTATAATAAGCAAGATGAGCATGCACATTACTGATGTTTAGTACCCGAGGAGGACAAATATGAGGAGTATTTTACACAGAGACACAAATTAGCTCTTAATATTATGATTGCATTGCATGAATTGTATGGCTTTGCACTATAAACCACACACTCTCTGTACCTTGTCTTAATGAATGACACATTGACACTGTGAAAGTACAATGAAGTGTCACAGTATGTATTGGTTGTTTAAATTGGTGTCTTTGTTTACTTTCAATACTGTATCCTTGCACCTGATATAATTCAATATTTGGAGCCTATTCCAAATAGGCACTGATGTATATTTTTATGGTTCTATTCTTATTCTAAGATAAACATGACTTACAACTTACATATTGGCAATTTGTTGAAAAGAAAAACTTAAAAATTATGACTCAGCACAGTCTGTTGTCCATGATGAGAAAAGGTATGTGTATGTTTTACTGCCCTTCCATCTTCAAGGGCCCAGTAGAGTCCCCTAGAAGAGCAAAAAAATGTAAATTTCAAATGGCTGTAAATCAAAGTCTGATTATAGTGTCAAAGAAAAAATTGGCAGGACAACTACTTATGCTATGCTAATTAAATAATGTTGGACAGAGTTTTCAATCATATATGGAAAGGTGGTATAAAGGTGTTTAAAAAAGTGCACTTAGTAAAATATCGAATTTCAGCCTGCCTCTTAAATATGTCATTAATGTTTGCACAATGAACATGTTTAGATTACCCTTTGTTAAACTAGATAGCATTTTCCCTTTTTTTAATTATTAAACATTTTAAACTACATTACCCATAAGCCTCTGCCATTCTATCGTTTGAACGCGAGTAATATTAGCGCTGGTATTTGGAGTTTATTGGAGTTGTGCTTAGGGTTAGGGTTACGATTTCGGTAAAGAGGTAATTTCTCACGACATAGCAACACTGCATTGTTAACTGAAGGTGTTACTGACGTAATAATTACAGTCAAACGGACTTTGCAACATTAAGCGGTATATAATTTGGGTTAAAAGATAGTCCAATCACAGCGAGTTCTGCGAGAGCCAAGGGAACGTCAAAGCCAATGGCAACCCAGTTGAGCAGAGGCGTCACACTAACTTGTACATATATGGTCATTTATGCCGGGAGCTTCCGGGTTCCTGTAGTGAATGGACAGAAGCTGCAGTTACCCTGATGCAGCAAGAAATACGTTGATTAAAGGTGTTTTTTTGTTTTGTGTTTTAACGAAGGTATAATGATTCCCATTGTATTGAATAGGCTACATTGTTTGCACTAATATTAGTGTACAGTACTTAAACTCAAAAGTTTGCATATACTGTGTGAAAAATAAATGTCAAAATGTTTCATTTGCTTAAAAAAAACACCTCTGAAGATTATTTAAACACAATATTTTTCTACTACTCAATTTTCCTTCTGTAATATTTACAATGTATTTATAGTGTATTAAAGGTAAACAATTTATCACATCTACGTTTCATGGAAATGGACCCTAAAAACTTGCCATTCTTAGATCCACCAGTTGAACTATAGGAATAGAAAACAAACAAACAAACATCATGACATCAATCACTCATTGTCTAGTCATTTTACAGTGTTTATTGATATGTCAAACTTTTCGCAGATAAACATAGTGCCCAGAACAGTCTCTCTCCAGTTTATTCCACTATGAAAAAAAAAGAAAAGTTGATAAAAAAAAATAAAAAAAATGCATAGAGGTAACTAAGTGAAAACAAACAAACAAAATTGCAACAGAAACTCCCTTCAAAAAACATAAGTTTAATATTCAAAAATAAAAAGGGAATTTGTTTACAGAAATCCTGACAAAAGATGCCAAAGAATAATCAAGGCTACAGTTGAAAATATATTGTTTTCTTCCCTTTATCAACCAAATAGGCAAAAATGATTAAGAACAATGCTCCAATATTTTACAATTATCACCTTTAAAAACATATATCCTGTAATCATTGTTTGCTTCTATTGTGAATAAATGCAAAACAAATAAATGGTTAATAATAATAATAATTATTATGTGTATATATATATATACAGGAGTGCTTATAGTAGAGATTGGAGTGATGAATGTAGAGGAAAAATGAATACAAGCAGAAATGCTAAGACTGGAGGTTGGCAGTAAAGGACTGAGAGCAGATGTGTCACACAAGAGAGGAAGATCTGGAAGCTTTTGAATGGGCTGATATTGTGAAGAGCTGATGAAGAATGATTAAGTAATCTGTGAGAAATCCTGCAAGAAGAAACAAAGATAATTTATCACATTATGAACAACAAAAACACTGACAACAACAAATGGCAGAATACAACATACTGTAACTGCAGTGTGCATAGCAGTAATTGTACAGTATTGTCTGTTGGTGTGGATGCTAAAATACTTCTCATTATAGTTATTGGTCTTTGTGTGAACAACTTTAAGTGATCTGATTGCCCAAATTCATTGAAGATCTGATGTGTAGCACTTGAAAAGTTAAACTAGGATTTCCATTCTCTTGCTTCTAAGACAGATGTGTTCAGTAACATCACCATAGAAAGAAAGGCAGACTATGAGGTGTGGACAGATATCATGTACTGTTGAAACAGGAAGAGGCGGCACCAATTTGTAAAGATTAATAAAGAATACAATGGACTTCATTTAAACTTCATGATATAAACACTCTTACAATGGGCACAATCTGATGGGAGCTGTGGTAATGGCCAATAACAGCAGTAGGAGTAAAAGTTGTAGAATTTTGTACAAGTACGCTTGTGCAATATAATATGATTATTGGATGAATTATTACTACTACAACATGCTCTTTGTTGAGTGTTCTTCCTGATGGGCTAAGTGAACCAAAATTTAAGAAACATCAAATGCTGAGAAAAATGTATCTGACGTACCATTGGAAGTGTTTGCCTTTGCAGCTTTTGGTCTTCTTCATAAATGCACAAGATGGTCAAATTCAAATCTCATGACAGGCCTTCCTGAAATATAAACATGTTGAGACAGTGTGTTAAAATGATCTGTGACCAAAATATTTGATTAACACATAATATAAGGATGTGTTCATTAAAGCAAATCAGTTATAACTAAGAGTCTTCAACATTACCTGTGAAGGGTTGATCCTTTGAAGGACTTGTTCAGCCCCCTTGACAGCTTCTTCAATATCAGCATTGGGAGCGTGGAGTTGAAGTTCCCTGTTAATTCTAGCAGAGCGAGAGAGAGAGAGAGAGAGAGAGAGAGAGATTTTACAAGAGATGGCTTCTTTAAAGATCTGCTGGATTACAGGTTGTTGTGGAGTATGTAATCCGACGTAACTGCAAAACAGAAAAAACACTGAATTACAATTACATCACAAAAATATATTAAAGGCATGGCAAACTTAGTGGTTACTGTGCTTTACAAATAGTGTAGAGTAAAACAGTTACTGTGGTAAAATCCTGGTAAGTGTTGTGGTTATTGTGTGTTAGTAAATACAAATACCAGAGTAAAACTATGGTTACTATGGTAAACCCATAGTAAATGTTGTGGTTATTGTGTGTTAGTAAATACAAATACCAGAGTAAAACTATGGTTACTATGGAAAACCCATAGTAAATGTTGTGGTTTTTGTGTGTTAGTAAATACAAATACCAGAGTAAAACTATGGTTACTATGGTAAACCCATAGTAAATGTCGTGGTTATTGTGTGTTAGTAAATACAAATACCAGAGTAAAACTATGGTTACTATGGTAAACCCATAGTAAATGTCGTGGTTATTGTGTGTTAGTAAATACAAATACCAGAGTAAAACTATGGTTACTATGGTAAACCCATAGTAAATGTCGTGGTTATTGTGTGTTAGTAAATACAAATACCAGAGTAAAACTATGGTTACTATGGTAAACCCATAGTAAATGTCGTGGTTATTGTGTGTTAGTAAATACAAATACCAGAGTAAAACTATGGTTACTACGGTAAACCCATAGTAAATGTCGTGGTTATGTGCGTTACAAAGTCCAGAGTAAAACTACGGTTACAGTAGGAGAAGCATGGTAAATATGCTGTAGTTACTGTGTGTGTATTGGCTACACATGACGTGGTCAAGCAAAAGTTAGGCTAGTATTGTAAAAATATGCTAAATGTGTGGACTTTTTACACGATCACGATTATCACGCGATATTGGGTTGGGTGCTTTGTTGTGCTTGTATTAGTCATGTCTAAAAGCTGAAGACCCATATGTCAAATCATAAATTTATTTAAAACTGCAACAGGTCTATAAACAGTACAGGTTAGCTTAGGCTAATGACAATGGTAGGCTAGCTGAGCAGCCCACTGACCCATAATTGGAGCATAAACTGCCCTTTAAAAACACGGCCCTGTCTAACGTGATGCAGAAATACTGAAATAATTAAAACAATACGCTTAACCACGTGATATCATTACAAAAAGAAGAATAAAAAATATATTTACCCTTGCTTACCTGTTTGAAGGTGTACGCGCATCAGGTGAACTGAACGAGCCTCGCTAGTGACGTCACTGCCGCTGAAGATGATGCGTGTTATTTGGACGCATCTGCTCTCCACCGAAATTAATGGGAAGGATTGGCGTATCATATGCACGCAAAAATGGCATTTGGCGTATGCATTACACGCAAATAGAAAGTGTAAAGTCGTGTTATTTATACGCAGAACTGATGAGAACGGGTTGGTCTAGTACGGTGCAGGGACTATAGATCTCTCAGTGTTAGCTGCAGGAGAACAGTGAACTTTCCAGAAAATCATTTATCTATCAGAGGGCCGGTCACACCTCTTATATCATAATTTGTCAGTAAATCCCACCGGTTTGTAAATTGGTGACTATTTCATATATTCCACATCTAGTGATCTCACTCGCTTTCAGCTGCCTACATAGGCTACAATCTCCATAAATAATATTTTACATAGATTGAATCAAATGAGATGCTATTAACACTCACAGCTGATGTATTATATGAATGTAAGTATAAAAATGCTAACAAGCCCCAAAATGCACAACAAATCAAATATTGTCAAATCAAATACTTTAATAATAAGGTCAAACTATTTTATGCTTTTTATTAAAGAATAAAAACATATTGATTATCAATATTTCTCTCGGCTCTGCTGGCCATCTCAGATAGAAATCTTTTGTTAAGTGCATTAAGGGATTGTTCACTGTAAACCCTAATATTGCCTTGACTTAAAAAATCAAGTAATGTTGACTAAACATTACTTAAAATTTAGCATTTTGGCCCTGTCACTTAAAAATATGAGTTAATTTAACTAATTTACCTTCAAAATGCATAAACTTAAGATTTCAAGTGTTGTGAGCTCAAAATCATGAGTAATCCTTTCGAAAAACTCAACTTCACTCTGTTCTTGCTTTAATGTGATTGGCCATGGGAGGAATTCTGCCTAGCAACAAGAGAACAAAAGCACTAATTGGTGGGTTACAAAATTTGTCCTTTTGGTCTGTTTGGTTGCTGAACTACAATTCAAGAGGAAGTTTTTCTTCGTGTACTATGTTCGGTGACTAAAATTATGTAGATATAAAGTTGTTTTGCATGATTTCTACTGGTGAAATATGTTAATTTAAATCCTTGTGGTACGTGATTTTGAGATGATTATTGAAATTACAACTTAAGTATTTGATGAAGTGGCCCAATCGTTTTCCTTTGAGCGAAAGAACATGACAGCTAAAGTTACTGCTTAACTCGTTAGATCGAAAACCCTAATAAGTTGAATGAACTAAATTGATTGAGTAAACTCATTGCCTCAATTTAATTGAGTAATGGAGTCCCCCAAAACTTACATATTTAAGTTTATTTAACTTGACGGTTTTGTAGATTGTACTTAAATCACTCAGTTCACCAAACTTGATGCTAATTTAATGTACTTAAACAATTATGTTCACTTAACTTGGTACTAATTTCAAGTGTACTTATATATTTAAGTTAACTCAACATGTAAATTTAACTGAAAATGATGTTCTTATTTTTGACAGCAGACTGAAGTAAAACAAATAACAGCATATTTACACTTTGACCTTTTGACAAACTGTCACAATATTTATGAAAATACAGTAAACCCTATACTGCACTGTAAAAAAAAAAAAAGAAAAAAAAAAGTATTTTTATGTCTTTGCAGACATTGAAAAGACATCCACTGAGGAGAGAATGTTTTTATGACGTCTTTTTTTAATGTTTTTTATGTCTTCTGTTCCTTCGATATAGATGTTCACATATCCTCCTTACAAGGTTCTGTGACTTTATTTCTGTCAGACATCTAGAGAAGCTCTTATTGAGAATTAATAGAGGTTTAAATGTGCATACTTGATTCATTTGAAGTCACCATTGTGGTGGAAAATGTTTGGTTTAGTTGGGATCTTGGTCCAGATACTTCTTATGTTCGCTTGTATCTTGCTGCTGTAACAGTATATTTTAAAATGCTGTTTTTGTGGCGAAGAAAGGTGACGTTTAAAAGAGCTCAAGTGTTATCAGCTCTTTGTTGGTGTAAGCTTGTCTCTTGCTACTGTAACTTGTGTTTTGTAAAACACTGTTACTGTGGCAAAGAGAGTTGAGATCTAACATACACATATCTTGCTTGTAATGGTGACTTATTATAGTAAAATAAAATATTTTGCTGCAACTATGGATATACTTTTATGGATATAAACTTTGTAGATAAAACAATGTACTTACTTTTAGAAAACCGATCATGTCGTCACAAACAGACATCAAGATTTTGGATATGCATCACATCAATGGTGACAATCAGAACAAAAAAAGGCTGGAAAATAAGGAGGAGTTTGTGCTATGGAGCTCTTTTGTTTGTCACCATTATTGTGATGCATATGCTACATCTAGAAGTCTGTGTGTGTGAAAACTTGATTGATTCTTTTACTCAAATTATTTCAAACGCATTAATTTCGTCCATCTTTAAAATAAGTATTTTACTCCTGGTGCCTGTTAAAAATATCAAACAAAACTTATTTTATGATCTCAAATACGTATTATGTGATGACTCTCTCATCAACAAAAAACATCAAATAACACCTGAGCTCATTTAAATTTGTCTTTTTTCACCACAAAAACAGCGTTTTAAAATACACCAAAACAGCAGCAAGAGACAAATTAACACAAGAAGTAACTGGACCAAGATCCCAACTAAACCAAACACATTCCACCACAATGGTGACTTCAAATGAATCAAGTATCAACATTTAAACCTCTGAGGGATTTAGGTAGTCTACAAAACCGTCAAGTTAAATAAACTTAAATATGTAAGTTTTGGGAGACTCCATTACTCAATTAAATTGAGGCAACAAGTTTACTCAATAAATTTAGTTCAGTCAACTTATTAGGGTTTTCAGTGTTGTATCCATGAAGGTTATATGTGATTTTTCCTGATATTTCAAAAGGCAGGACAGTTTCATCACCTTTGCCCAAACATGATATAGATAGGAATCTTACACAAAATACAAATTTAAAGGACGTACATTCATTCATTTATAAGGATGGTGAGAAATGTCTAACGTCCTGTACTTCCTCCTCTATTACGCTCTTATGTTGTGACATTGGCTGACAATTGGCCGTCACTGAAAGCAACGGCATGTGCATGTGGCCACTTATGGACTGAGATGATGGACGGCTTTGAGATGATGCATGTGACATTCAGAGCATCGTGTCCTTATCTGATTGTTGAGCAAGTGCAGAGCAGCAGTCGTTTAGAAGAAATAATGCTTGGATAATGTCATCATCGTCCTCTTCTTCACCCCACGCTGTGGAAGAACAGAAGATTGTAAAGGTCTCAAAGCTGGGAGGATATTTCAGGACAAAGGGCACACAGAAGGGTTTGCAGTGCATAGTGCTGCTAATTGCAGAAAAAATATAAAGGGAAGAGTCAAAGATAACCATTGTCATCGCTCTTTGTCTAATATGGAGTTGTCTACAAGTTTCTCATATTATTTTTAGCAGTTTTCACCTGTGGAAGCGATGAGAAGAATTGCTTTCTAAAGGCAATTCAGCCATGAGAAATACATTAGAATATTCTAAGTGTGACCAATAGCTGTTCATGGCCAGCATTTAGGTCTGATTGCCTTTATATAAACTCCAAACTGTGCTCAACACAATCTCATGGAAATACTTAACTCTTTTGATATTTTGAGGAATGAATTGGGGGATAATTAGTATGAATTTGTACAATCTAATTCATACACTTCATTGAAAGTAACTTACAGCACATGCTATTACCCTATTTAATTTTAAAATGTATTTCTAAAATGAAACATTTGGACAACACATCCTAATTCAACATGAACACTCTTCTGTCTATCCAAGCATTATTACATTCAAAGCATATTTTATGCCTTATACTGTCACATAGACATTGACATTCATGTTCCAGGAGTCAGAGACAGATAGTAGCGGCCAAACGGACAGTGACAGCAACTGAACAGTGACAGATTGTAAATACTTTTAATTATACCACTCCACTAATCCAAACCAGAACGTTAACTCAACCAGAACTTATCTGCCTGTGCTGGGATCCATTCCCCCTCGACTGGTGGATCAAAACTGACATCCTCTAGACTTTTCATACTCTTGAAATCCCTTTAATGTCCATCTCTCATAACCAGGCCTTTGAGAACAGGCCGACAAAATTAACTGTTATTAAACTCATCAAAAGCTTCATAATTGGATTGCTTTTTGAAGCAGACATAGTACAAATTAAAAGAAGGAGAGATGTGAAGAGAGGTGTTTGCTTCAAGAAGGCTTTTTCCGCAGTTCCTTTTAAAGTTCTGAAAGTCTTTGAGCCTAAAGAGAGACAGTAATGAAAACATAAGAAACAATTATCTTCCTGGTTTTATCAGTTATCTTGAAAATGATGAGAACCTAAGCACTGAAAATAATATTTTAAACCTGCATGAATTCTGGTCTTGCCTGTAGACCAACATAGACATAATGTTCAACAAAAAATTTTGTTGAATACCCAGCAATTTCTTTTTTTTTTTTCAATTGAATGGCTATTGGTTATGTTACTTAAACTTACAACGGGCATCAGAATACTACTGTCAATGACAGATAGTACAAGTTCAAATTAATTTTGGTTTCTTTTAACCTGTTTATTGTCACCCCGTCCCATATACGGAACGCCTAAGTTGACTATACTATATTACAATCAAATATAATCTAATCTTGACAAACTAAATATCGTTGGAAAGGTCTAAGACTCCCAAATATATATTTTACCAATATTTTTTGTTGCACAAATATTTTTAAGAGTGCACCCTCAGAAATCTACATTACAAAAGGAGCTTTGACCTTTGTTTAAAAAAAAAAGACTTCCTCGTTGCCTTTTTCTCTATCACATTTTAGAAATCATCAGAAGTTATATATCACTTGAAAACATAAAATCTCAAAATTCATCCTTCAAAACCCATTTTAAAATCAGACATTGCATTACCATGTAAATGGCACATCAAAATCATGTTACAAAATGTTTTCAGTCATGAATTATAAAAATTTAGGTTTGTATCATGAACATTCATGTCTATCTTCAAAAACGTGAGTGACAGTTAACAGGTTAAGATGTAAAAAATCAGTGTGACACAACTGTCCTGATATAATTATAATAAAAAAGCCCAATTAAATAAATGCAATTTTTTAAAAGGAAAACTGTAGTGAAGTACTGTAGTTTGGCATAATGTTTTATTATTATTTCTATTATTATTATTTTTTTTTTTATTATTTGAACTGATTCATCATATAGCTGACTCACTAGCATCCCAATATTAGCAATTTCATGGCAATTCATAACTATTTTAAAGGGATAGTTCACACAAAAATGAAAATTACCCCATGATTGACTCACCCAAGCCTTCCTAGGTGTACACAACGAATACAAATTGAATAATATTAAAAAATGACCTGGCTCTTCCAAGCGTTATAATGGCAGTGAATAGGTGCAAAATAAACTGCATCCATTCATCATTAATAGTGATCACAGCTCCTTGGGGGTAAATAAATCCCTTCTGAAGTGAATCAATGCATCTGTGTAATAAAATTATCCTTACTTAAAACTTTATAAATGGTAATCTCGGGAGACTAGCATATTCTCACCCGAGCTTACGTTATGTCAATGTCCTACATCATCCGCTTGGACGCCACTCTCTCATGAACATCAGAAGAGAAAGCTTGGAAGAGCCAGGACGTTTTTAAATATAACTCTGATTGTATTCATCATGTACACCTAAGATGGCTTGAGGGTGAGTAAATCATGGGGTAATTTTCATTTTTGGTTGAACTATCCCTTTCGTCTGCTAATATATAACATGTTCTTTCTTACTGAATTTTACAGCATGTTTCACATTACAAAGAAAGAATCCAGCAGGTTAAATAAGGAAACCCCGGTTGTGATCAGTGACGCCCTGGTCGGGATCATGTGTTACACATTTAAAGGTTGTGAGCATTCCGGTCATAGTTCCTTAAGATGGCTCTCTTCTCGTGTTTGCGGCACTTCCCATCTTTGACACAGGGTCGTGGGAACCAGCTAGCATCAAACAGTGTGACCTTATTAGCCTGATTCTTTCTGCTCTCCAACCTCGCTAGCATAACGACCCTATCTCTTGCCATCTCTGGCGTCATGTATCAGTGGCCAAGCACATGAATCAAATGTGAACTTTCATTTAAGTACCACTGCATGTGTATCTCTTTCGGTGGGACATTCTGTACGCTTGTTCATCGGAGTCTGTCTCGTGACATTTGGCTGAAATATCACAAAATGTCAGTGCCATGTTGGGGAGAGGGAGGAAACAGGTGGAGCTCTCCATAAACCTGACACAGGGACTGCTCAAGGCATCTGGCTTGCTCTCTACTGTGAGACCATCACATATGAGCTGTCATTGTGATATGATGTTGTTCACATTTGTTTAAAGACAGCCTGCCTCTTAGATTACACCACCCCTTTCTTTATCTTATGTTCTTACACAAACACAAGCCTATTGGTACAAACACATCTGCTTGCGATTAATAGGTTTCTAACCTCTGCGCAGAATTGTGAATTTGTTGTCGGAAAGAATAAAATGGGATCCCATTGGTTGACATCCATATAAACATTTACCATGCTAGACGAGACCATGAGAATTAGGTTTAGAAGTAGAGCTTCATACTTTGTTGTTATTATTATTATTATTATTATTATTATTATTTATAAAAAAAAAAAAAAAAATGTGGTTTAAAAAATACCTGGTCCTTCCTGCTGTGGTAACTTTCCTTACTGATAAGATCTGGTATTTTGACATATCTGTCTTTGTGTCTGTTTACATTCAAATAGATTCACATGTTTGTTTTAAGGGACATACCCAAAATAAAAAGGTTTCTGCTCATGATTCTTTCTGACTAGATACATAATCAACCTTTGTTCACAAAGCTGACACTTTAAAGTTTACTGTTCAGGAATCAGAATCACTCAGACTGTTATGATAATAGAGATATATAAGCTCAAACATAAAAACAAAAATAAAAATATTAAAAACATATGTTTTAAATGTATTTAAAAAAATGTTGATGTAGGAAATGAGTTTGAAAACACAGTGTAGCTAAGGCCACAAGTCTTCCAAGACTTCATAAAAAATTTCATAATCGAATCTGTAAAACTGTGAATTTTCTGAAATATTTTCTAAGGCCATGTCATGTGTGTTTTTAGAGAAGGCTAATCAGATTGATTTATGGCCCTTGTCATCTCTGTAAGATCTCACATGTAAACTCTCCTGTGCTCTTTGTGTATGTTTCACTGTTGAAAACTGCCCGAATCATGATTGTACTGTTCTCACCAAACGGTTCTTTCACACCTCCGCCAAGTATGACACATTATCCGCATTATTCTTTTATCATTATTCTTTTGTTTTTATTCCACCTTTATTAGCCTTGATTGTGGTTTTTCAGGCTTTACAAAGCAACAAAGCAGCGATCTCACTTCAGTCTCTCTTTGCATTTAGCCCTTATTTATCAAAAGTCTTACTATAAAAATACAACAAAACATTTTCTTACGACCTTACGTGAATTATTGAGACAAAAATGCATTATGAAGAAGAAAAGCACCTGCTATTAGTAGCATTGGTGGTAACGTTAGCATCAAGCTACATCTGACAATTTATTAAATTATTAGTACACTTTTACTCAAAACTCACTTTAAACCCCGATCGAGTGTTTATAATAACTTCCTTTAGCGATCAGGGGTGGAATTTGGTCGTTTACTGTTGTAAAAATATGTTATTTGTAGCCTTTATCATCGCTGCACAAGTTAGCATTTCCGATGTACATTTTCGATTTTTTTTTATAAAAACGCCCCAGATCTCAAGAAATTCTCATACCAAGCTTTACTATCGTAATCGCGGGTTTATTATTCTGATATTTTGTGTGTACAGAGGTGTTTCAGTGTTGTTTTGGCCAGATAACTAGGAGGCAATGTGCAGGAAGCATGTGACACGATGGGGCGGTGTCCAGATATGAAACTCTAAGATTGACGTTTGAAAGACCCAATCAGAGTCTGAGTCACACACCGCACGAGCTCTGACTACTGCACGCACACACAGATCGCTGGGAGAGGCTGTTTATCATCTGATCGCGTAAATCCGTGGAAAATGAATAGAAATGACGATTCTGTCTGAAGAAATATGAAGTAAACATCAGTAAATATATCCATATATCTCCGCAGATATGCATCTTTGGTCTAAAAATCCTTATTGACGCTGTTCAGTGAGTCTTTGTGAACACAAATAAACCGCTCTTGATGTGACTGAATATGAGTGAGTTGTGAATTTCTATTCAAAATGTGGCATAATACGGATTTATTATTTTGCACTCCTGACATAAATCACTAAATATCTGTCACTGCAACAATGTTTTATCAAAATATTGGTCAAATATCGAAGCTTGAGTCTTTAAACTTTCCATTGATGCACAGTTTGTCCAGATGAAGTAAGACAGTGATGTTTAATGTGCTGTGAAAGTGAAACAATAATAAACTGGGGCCGTCAGCGATGTTTGCACGTAAAGGGGTTTTAACATGGATTTCATCAATGTCTTGCTCTGGAGGTCATTTATTATTTTATTTATTTTCATTTATCATCCTATTTTATGTAAAAAAAGATATTATTATTAATATTAATAATAATATTAATAATAATACAAAAGATTTCACATGTCATGAACCCTTTAATGCGTCACCGAGACACAGAAGGTTGACAGCTAAATATCTGAAGAGGATGACAAAACCACTTAATTAGTAAACTGTATTTGTGCAATTTAAGCTTTTAAGCTTGATTAGTACAGAAAATAACCCAATTTACAAATCAAGTCTATTTAAATGACCTCATGTTGCTCCACTTACAGCTTTCTCTGAAGTGTTTCTGTGTAGTGGCTATATGGCAAGGTCACGGGTTTGATTCCAGCATTAACTTACCGTACTTGACCAATAAGGGAATATTCTAAAGCAGGCTAAGCTTATGTTACGTAATGATGAAAAAAAAAAAAAAAAAGACATTAACAGGGAACTTTAATACAATTGTTTAAATGACATTTGACTGATCATACTAGAGTTGCAGAAAAAAAAACACCATGACAAGGCAGATTGGCAACATAACAGTGTGCACATTCCCAAACCCTTTAATGACTACCATAAAGGCATCTGGTCAGCTGAAAAATCTTGAATTGCCTGAAATGGCATTGAAATGCAATGAACATGCAAGCTAAACATGGCATTGAAAAGGCTTATCTAAAAGTGCGTATAAATATTTGCCATCATTTCCGCTCTCTGTGACTGACAGTCATCACATCATTTTTGTTTGAATGTGTTCCCACGCTCTCTCTTTCTCTGCTCTCTCTTTGTCAGGAATTGAATTCAGTCCCATAAGCATATAATGTAGGCAGTCTCTTTCATCTGGAAACCCTCTGGAAATGATTTTATAATGCAGAATCTGGTATTCTGCCTTGTATTCCATGACTGCCTCGGTGCAAGCAATAAATAAAGGTTTTAGGGGTTGCTGGAGTCAGGTTCATGAAAGGACACCTAAAACCGGTAAGAGACCTAGAGAGAGTCATCCGTAGATCAGGTTCATCGGGACACATAAACATCATCATATTTCACAATATTAGTAAAGATGCATAAGTCCACATCTTTATGTGACACGATTTTGTGTGCAAAAAATAGGTTAAAAATGAACTATATACAATCACAATCCTCAAATTCAGAGAATAAAAGTGTAATATTTGGAGGAGAATGTTAATAATTGTAAATGTCTTTTATAGAAAGTAATTCACTTGATTTTTGTTAATTAAATCACAAGTAGCACTTGTGCCACTCAGTTAGTTCACTGGGACTAAATAAAATAAACTTTTATTATTATTTGTAAGTTTTTGATTACTTGAAACCTACCTACACATCAACTTTCAGCTTTCCTTTAAAGCCTCTTTCCGTAATTCCATACTTTCTTCTTTGGCAGTTTGACTGTAAGAGGCAGTCTGCTTGCTGAGAGCTGAGAGAGATAGAGTTTTAAAATCTCTTTTATCGGCTCTATGAGCTCGGTTACCAACTTCAAGGATTTCCAGATAGTTAAATGACTTTCACAAATTGACAGCCTTTGTTTATCTGACACACACTCATGGTGAAAGCAGATATAAATGAAAATGAAAAATTGGTAGTGATAATGTTCAGAATGCAAGTCTAGAAATGTTTTTTACATAAATTTGAATGCCGGTCTTTGCTAAATATTTATCTGGATAAGTAAAATAATATGTGTGAACCATTTTAAAGATGAACTGTTTTTGAATGAACTTTATTAAAGCAGTGTTTACATATAAATAATTGATTTCATAACACAGATGTTTAAAAACCATCTACATGCTGTTAAGAAGTGGACCATTTAGTGTATTGTGTATATTGCATTTTTACCCAACAGTTAGGGTCATTTCACTGGGGAAATAAGATACTGACATAAACAGAAGTCATCTGCTTGGTAGGGCAACACTGATAACTGTGATTTCAATAATTCACAATGCATAATTGATAGCAGACAATTTGCTCTCTCTCTCTATTCTCATAAAAGTTAATAATTCATATAAGTCTGTGGAATGAATTATACAAAAATGTTTTGAAACCCACAAGGATCATGCCTTGTTAGGACTACTGAACTCTAAATTGTGTTTTACCATCATTTCATGAACATTATAAGCCTGAAGTCGGTGAGAATTTTTGCAGGCTCCTGCGATAAATCAGTAGGGCACACAAGCATAAGCCTTACAAAACTCATGCTGTTGTACGTTATCAGCCTCACAAGGACATAGAGTCCTTAATAATAATAAAAATAATAATAGTAATACTGCATTATAATATCTGAAAGGTTAGCTACATTCTTTGTTTTCTTTTTCCTTTTTTCAGAAAAAATATCAGGTGTAAGAAAAGCAATCTGGCTTTAAAACAGTACAACTACCCAGGGTGTATAAGTATGATGCATTGTTGGAGAAACTAACCAACTTCTCATGTCTGTTTTCACAAACTGTGTAAATAATCAACCTAAGAATTTAGTTTAAACCCCTGACTTGACCTGAGCAAATTTCAGATAGTCTATTATAGATATACTTCAATATACTACTACAACACAGTCATATTACACTTTCTAAAATTTACAGAGCCCCAAAGGTCTTACATAACAGGAATGATCCAAATGGAAGCTGGCCTGTATGTCAGGATTAAATGCTTCTGCACAAATGCAAGAGAAATATCCTGTCAACATCCATCCCTGTCATCCACTAAAACCTTTCACTCTGTCTTCTCCACAGATCGGAAGCAACACAAGGAGTTCTAAACTGACTGTGAAGCACTCGCCTTGGCCTTCTGTTTGCTTCAGCCTTGGCGGCTTCCCCAGACATACTGTATAAAGCTCCCCGGAGTGCACTTGTTACTCTGGCCTCCCTGAACCATCCAGGTGTGCACTCAGGGTCAAGGAAAAAGAGGACCAGTTCAATTTGGATCTCAGCCCAAAACTTCACTATACCTTTTTCTTTGAAAACAGCCCCAATGCATGCGTCACAATCATCTTTATAATCCCAAAAGTTCAGGAGAAGTTCACTTAATTCTAAAAGTCTGACCTAGTCTTTGACAGATAGTGCCACCAAATCTGAAATCTTTTCTATCTTGTACAAAGAGTCAAATATATGTTTGATCAGAACTGAGAGAATCTAACTTAAAAGACATTTAAAGGAGGTGAGCAGTAGGGGTGGGCGATATGAGCTAAAATTAATATCACAATATTTTTACACTGTCCAGGCGATATCGATATTATATTGCAATAAAAAAATTAATAATAATAATTACAGGCAAAATATTTTAACCTAATATAAGTAGAAAAAGTGAGGAATTGGACATAGACCTGAAAAGCGGTTTTTTTTTTTTGCTATTGTTTTTTTGTTTTTTGTTTTTTAAGTGCAAACATGCAACATGAGGTAGTCCTGTATTCATTAAATTCAATTAAATGTTGTATGTTTTAGTTGGCCAATGGTTCCAAAACTATTTCTGCCCGGCCTTTTTGTAGGGAAAAACATTTTTAAGAACCCCACCTCTCTCTCTTTTTTTTTTTTTTTTGGAAAGTCTCTTATGCTCACCAATACTACATTTATTTATTAAACATACAGTAAACACTGTTATATTGTGAAATGTTGTCAGTTTAAATGATCTATCTGAATGTTTTAACATATATATGCTTCTGTATTCGTGTGATCAAAGCTGAATTATCAGCACCATTTCTCCAGTCTTCAGTGTCACGTGATCATTCAGAATTCATTCTAATATGCTGACTTATTGAAAAAAAAACATTTGTGATTATTATCAATGTTGGAAACAGTTGTGCTGCTTGATATTTTTGAGCAACATTTTTTTTCATGATTCTCTTATGAATATTTGAAATGGTCCTTTGTGTGTGTTATAACTAAGTGAAAAGTGAGTGAAGTGACATACAGCCAAGTATGGTGACCCATACTCAGAATTTGTGCTCTGTATTTAACCCATCCAAAGTGCGCACACACACACACACACTGTGAACACACACCCGGAGCAGTGGGCAGCCATTTATGCTGCGGCGCCCGGGCAGCAATTGAGGGTTCAGTGCTTTGCTCAAGGGCATCTCAGTCTTGGTATTGCCAACCTAAAACTCAAACCCACAACCTTAGGGTTAGAAGTAAAACTCTCTAACCACTAGGCCATGACTTCCCCTTGTTTAAACCAATATAACTCTTCAGTCGTACCATCTAGAATAACGGTATCCCTGGTATAAAATCCATATCATGGAACAACATAATACCAGTAGTCACTTTCAAACCGGTATAGCCTCCACCCCTAGTGAGCAGCAACCTAAATAGATCTGAAAGAAGAGATGCTGGTTTTGCTGTTTTGGTGGCAGTGAAGTTCATATATCTAGATGAGGACAAACTAACATATTACATAAGTATAAAACATTCTGGCTCTTTTTAGTTTTGCAGACATCAAAGCAACGCTACACAGCTTTCAGACCTGATTTAACTGTTACTTTCTTTGACTCTAGCTAGAGTAGTAGTTGATGTTGTCTACATGTTATATAGATGATTATTTTACAATTTAGATACAAAATTAGTAGATTTTTGTGCATTAAGTTGATGAAGGTTATACAGTGCAAAAATATTAAAAAAAACAAAACAAAATAAATGTATCTGTATTTAGGGATTTAAATCCATTGAATCCGTTGTATTTAAATCCATTGAAAACATTAAAAAAAAAAAATGGTCTCAAAAAGTTAATGTACACAATTTGCAGTGAAGTATTTTTTATTTTTGTGATTAAAAAGCTACTGTGATTAATAACTAATCATTATTCCATTGTTCTGCATATACAGAGATTGGATTGGGAAAAAAGTCACTCTCCTTCTTCTCCTTTTTCTTTTCTCCCCAGTGTTTAATGCTGTCCATTTCACTTCAGAGCTTGGCAGACCATCTGTGTATCATCCAAGACATCAATATATATATGCTTTCTGTTTTTCTGGCTATCTTCATGTCTAAGTGGACACAGAAAACCCATAATTAAAAGCTCTATATGTGTTTTCACAGCAACCAATTCACATTTTTCAATACTCTGCATAAAGCAACACAACCTTAAACAGATATTTATTTGTGGTGCCTTAAAAGGACACAATGTTGAAGGTTGTTGAAGCTGGTAATGTGGTTATTTATTCCTTCAAGCAGTTTTTGTGGTTGTCATTGTATCCTTTGAACATAGCCATTGTGTCCTTGAGCAAGGCAGTTAACCCTTAGCAATTATCTGTGTAATAAGTGTACTGCAAGTCCCTCTGGATAAAAGAATCTATGACAGCTCAAGAGATGCAGAAGAAGACAAATAGAAAAGACAAAAAAAAAAAAAGATACATTCAATGATGATGTCAATCTATAAAGAGTTTAAAAATATGTTTATTGCTTTACAAGCACACTCTTCTTTAAGATATTAAAGGGATTGTTTACCCAAAAAATGGAAATTCTGTCATCATTTACTCAGCCTCATGTTGTTTAAGTCTGAGTGAGTGTCTTTGGAGCATATGAAGAGACATGTTGAAAAATGTTGGTAACCAGCAAACAGGTGCCCATTGACTTCCACAGTGACTATTTGGTTAGACATATTTCATACAGGTTTGGAACAACCTGAGGTTGAGTAAATGATGAGACAATTTAAATTTTTCGATGAACAATACCTTTAATAGCAATCATCATCCGCCCACTGTGTGACGCTGAAATATAAATTAAATCTGAATTTTCAATGAAATCATCACTCAAACTCAGCATCATTTTCTTTTATGCTCTCTCTCTCATAAACAAACACAGCCCTCACTACACATCACATGCTCAAGTCAATAATTTCCTGCCAAGTGTCTACATGTAGGCTAAAATCAAAGTACATTGTTATCTGTATACGTGTCTATTGATTGAAATCTGTATTCATTGTTTTAAGGTCAAATGATTAAAGGCCTTATAGTACTCTTTAACCATGGCACTTATGTAAATCCTGCTTGACAGTTGTTTTTGAAAGGGGAAAATGGAAATTATTGTTTGTCTTTGTTAAAAGTGATCACTGTCAGTAGTATATGCAATTCACTGTAAAAAAAAAAAAAAAAAAAAAAAAAAATTCTGTGACATTTACGGTAAAATGCCGGCAGCTGTGGTTGCCAGAACTTCACCGTTAAAAATATGGTAGCAACATTTTAGGTTTTACAGATTTGACTTAAATTCACAATAAAATAACATATTTCATTAACTGATCTAATGTTCTAATGTTAATAAACCAACATACTGAAGTACTAATACAGTGTAATTAGCTAGTATGTATCTCCTCCTATCGGGCAACTATGTTGATTCTATGTTGATTCCTATGTTGATTTCTGTCAACAGTCCTCTCTTTATATTTATATCCCTGCCTTTGCTTTGAACTGTTAGTAAAAAGCTGTGGGCACTCTGGATGGTCTCCATGCTAGCATGTGTGTGTGTGTGTGTGTGTGTGTGTGTGTGTGAAGTGTGGTCAATGATGAAGAAGAGAAATTAATATCTTTCAACAGTGTCAGTATGAGACACCTCATTTAGAGCCCTTTGAAAGCACCCAGGTGCAGAGACCACGTGCTCCTTGTGCACACTTTAATATGGTTTCTAGGAACAGAATGGAGCTTACAAAGAATAATTCAGCTAAAAATTAAAAATCTGTCATTATTTACTGACTCTGATGTCATTCCAAAGTCGCATAACTTTTCAATTTTTGAAGCATCATTAAATATGAACATCCTGGTCGCTTTTTTCCATAAAAGTGACATTAAACGGCATTGGCTCTTGCATGTTAAGCTTGACACAACACTTCTAATGGAGGCACATGGCTTCAGAAAAAATTTAATATACCACACTTGTAATTTGGACCACTTTTATGGTGCTTTTTTGGCTTTTGACAGTTTATTATTTTACCACATGGAGAGAAAAAAATCAGGTTTGAAACAACACAGGTAAGTTAATACTGACAGAATTTGGTTACATTTTATTTTAAAGGGGTCATATGATGTCCATATTACAGTATAATTATTAAAGTACTGAATAGTATTAATTAACATACTGACTGAAGGTTTAGGATTAGGGTTATTTGCATGTAATTATTTTTAATTTATTTTTATTACTAAAGTAAGTACATGTTTAAAGAGGACAATGTAAAATAAAGAGTTACATAGATTTTCATTTCTCAATAATAAACAGTCTGTATAAACATAAATGTTCCCATTTGAAAGGTCTGTTCATATTATTTATGGCCAATATATACCATTGATTTCAGCCGTGTTTTTTTATTTGCCAACATAATGTCTTCTGACATCTTTTTAGTCAGATTCATACACTTGTACTGGACTGCCATTGTGGCATCTGTCTGATGAGAGACACTCAACAAAATAATTGTTAAACATTTTTAGTCATCACCTTAAAATAATAGTTTATAATAAATAAAAATATAATAATAATAAAACATTTAAAAAAAAATTGTTGGTTTAATGTCAATTTTTATTCTTGAGAATGGTCAGTTCTCAGCAAGTCAAAAGAGAAGAGTCTAAATATAAGTTGTTTTATAGTAAATATTCAAGAAAGTTTGATACCAATATAAAAAATTAAATATTTATTAGATTCATGTGCATATACACTGATGAAATATTGAACAATCCCTCAAACTCGGTTTATGTGAACAAGTAGAGGTTGGCCTCATTAGCTCTGCACTAAATGTGAAAAGCCAATATAACCAATACGACTTCTGAGAGAACTCATAATACAGTCATACATAATTCACGTGAACAATGATATATACAACAAACACTGCTAAGAAATAATGAGAGCAACACATATGACACAAATCATATCGTACAGCAAAAATCTGATCTTCTAGAGATCAACAAGCACTTATCCATCCAATAAAATAAGGTCATATTTCATTTTAATAACGGATTTAGAATAACATATCAAATAATGCATCTCAGGTTATATGAGTTCACTGGCTTCTGTGGTATAAACAGATATTAGATTACATACAATTCATTTAATATTATTTAATATGCACTGAAAGGCAGTTTTTCTGTTTTCATCTCAAAACATCACACAATCCTCACACTTTGTTGCAGTTAAATAACAGATGATGTGTACACCTGAAGGCAGAGGTGGAAAATATTCCATGTCCCCCGGTGCCTGAGTATTGATCCTGCAATAGTTCAATATTCAACACTCTGGTAAACAGTCCCAATGGAGATCTAGTCATCTCATGAATTTGTATGATTGAATTCCCTGTGTGATAACATTGATCTGTTATATTAGATGGACTGCAGCCTGAGTAATCTAATGTAGAGGCCTTAAAGGGCGGAAATGTAAAATTATTCTAATCTTTTCTTCTGTTAACAATGGCTGTAAGCTATTTTAGTTCTGATTGCAGTATTTACAAGAGAAAGGAGAAAATGAAGAGGAATACGCACTTTGTGTTGTGTACATCTCTTTTAAAGTGTAAGTACTTTCTGCTCACACATGGTCACACTGTAAAAATGAATAAGAGTTTGTTTTACAATAAAATCCTATTTAAGTTTATATACTTTTATGTACATTTCACGTACATTTTTTATTTAGATCCATTAATGTGCATGTGGGTTAAACAACAAAACAGATAAGAATTAAATTTCTCACAAAATTTTTTATTTTTTTTTGTCTCTGATTTGTATTAATTAATACACACACACACACACACGCATGCACGCACACACACACAATATATATATATATATATATATATATATTTAACATTAAAATTACATTAAATTACATTGTTTTTACACACTTCTTGTTTGAACTCCACCCACATCTGAATACATATTCAAATTGATATAGACACATATACATATAACAACTTTGCATCTACAAATTTCAAACTTCCCTTTAGACAGTGTCACAAAAACCCATTCAATAGTGATTCTACATGGACAGAGCTCCATGTCAACTGAGATAATGTTATTGTTTCTTACAATTGGATGGAACTATTCTAGCATGAAGAAAAATGTGACATATTTTCCCGCTTTTTGCAGCATCTTGTAACCCACAGATCTTCACATGCACAAACACATCAACTCTGTTTACAGCTTGATGATATTCTAATTGAACAAAACATTCATTCAGTAATCAAGCTACATTTGCTGCCATTAATCAAAACCATCCTGTGACATTTAGCTAATTGGACGGAAATTTGTGTTCACTATACACAGTGAGTAAGCAAAAAAAGACAGAGAACAAATTACTGGTGAAGTTCATGGTTTAACATTTGAGGGCCTTTGCATTTGACTGGATGATGGATGGAGTTCGATTCCAGAGCTCACTGAAGTGTCTGTTTAAATAAGTGTGGGGATGTAAGTAGTTTTTAATAATGCCAAGTGATGTGGGAGCAGCGAGACTCAAAGGTGAATCTACTGTATGTGTAGGCTACATGCATGACTAATAAGTGACATGTTTCTTTCACATGGTTTTCTTAAAACAAATGCAAGAATTGTGTAAATGTTTTAGAGGCACTCAGGGGTGGACCTGAGTTTACCCTTTCATTTATTTTCATGTAGCAACACTTTATTAACCAAATCTACCATAAACCTTTTTTCTACAGGGGAAATCCCTCTTGGGTTACCAAGGACACAAATGTGGCAGCTCATAAATTCCCCTTTTGGGATTTGAACCCATTTTTGGATCACTAGCACAGATCATTAACCACTTAGCCATACCACCTCCCAAAACCCCCTTGCTTTTTCATCCCAAAGAGTCTCTTAAACCAGCATATTTTGAGTTTTAGATGGAAATCTTGACAATTAGATACTAATATGCTAGTATCCTTGTAAGACTTTCTTAGCCAACACATTTCACCATGCAGGAACATAGTAGAGGAATAAATTTACTTACAATCTGACAGATTTGACTAGTGAATAGCATTAGTATATTGATTCATGAGCTAGATTACAACCAGACCAGCATAAACTAGCATAGACATAACATGTGGGGGAAAACAAGATACAGTGGCTACAAAATTTGTCCCAAGGACTTATTTATTTGTTTTCTAATCATGGCCATGTTGTACTAATTTGTTCCCTCATTTTAGTGAAATTGTGGCAAAACATTTGGACAGAACGATATAAAAGCAGCATAAAAGAATCACAAACATGGTTCATAAGTGTCTAGATTTGAGAACTGGATTAACATGTGATCACCACTGCCCTTTTAGTTCCAATGACTTCCAATCTGACTTATTCAAAGTATAAGATAAGATTTTGTTGCATCCCAAATTTCAAGTTTGATGAACTCTAACCTGTGAATTCATCACATGACCACACATAGCCATAATTTTACTAGATAAAAATGAGTGAACAAATTAGCATTGGTCATGATTTACCTAAAATAAGCAAACAAATGATTTAGAATGGGTCGTGACTGTACTAAAACAAGGGAAAGACTATATTTATATATATTTCATATGCTAACTCTGTGTGCTTTCTTTCTTTCAAGATTTTTAGCTTTATTTTACTTAAAGGATGTAGTAAAAAAGGAAAAATAATTTTATATATAAAATAAATACAAATACAGCCATCACACATATAAGCCCCACTCACATCCATATCTAGATAATCTTGTCATTCCTTGCTGCACAAACTTCACTTTCCTGATGGAAACAAGAACCAGGGGAGATTGTCAAGACAAAACCAGAAGGTGAGTTCAATCCATCTGTCTTTTCCCTAAAGCCCTGCTGTTCTCTCACACACAAACACCAGAACTGGCATGCACTGACACCACCGGGTAACAGACACACCGAAATGATATGATGTCTGAAATAAGATTTATGCAACATGTTCTCAAACACTGCAAGCATGACCTCACAGAGGGTCAACACCCAAACAGTGGTCAAGGTGTTCAGTAATTCATCACTGTCTCTGTGTGATAGACTCTGAATTCTCGTCTCTGCAGCTGGTCTGAGCAAAACAAGCCTTAGGCCCAATCCCAATTCTATGTTATACCCCTTCCCATTGCCCACTGAAACACAGTGTCAAGGGGTAGGGCTGAAAATATTCCCCTAAGAAATGGGACACCACTACTACACAGTTACACATCATCATACGTCATCGCTAGCTCATACATTCAAGAAAATGGGCCAATGTTTATCACAAACTCAGATGTGCGGTACAAGATAAGTTACCTGCCACCAGCTATGTATGTATTTATGTTGTCAAATCAGCTAGTATCAATAAGATATGTTGTAGAACTATCATGCAGTCAATAACATAAGCATACTGTTATCAGTTATCATTTAGATTTTTTTTGCAAACTGTTCTTCGGAGAACATTACTGTACATATGAACACAAGATTGAATGCAACATTAATCAATTTATTGTTTGTTATTAAAATCCTTACATATGGCAAAAATATTTACTTTTATGGGTCTCTCTGCTTGCTTGAACACCCATATCGAATTATGCGGGGAAATTAATCATACCCCTTTAAAGGGCTATCTGGCTCTTCCATTTACCCCTACCCCTCCAGCCAAAAGAGAACTGAGACATCCCTACCCCTTCACGTGACTGCTCGAAACGAAGGGCAAGGGGAAAGTAAAGGGGTAAGGGGCAAAGTTAGGATTGGGCCTTAGTGTAGTATGAGGTCCCATTGTGGTCAGCCTGAAGATACAGATAGTCTTGAATAATTGGTCTATCAGTTGAGCGGGGCCGTTTATGAATGCAACGGATAACTGATCCTTGAATGGTGAAGATTGTTTGTCTTAGTTTGTGCTGACCTCCAGTTGTCCCTCAGAAAAGCCCAACAGTATAAGAACCACAAAGTAAAAGGAAAGCCTAGATCTGTTCTGGGACCAGCACTGATTTGAATTTGAAGTGTGTGTTTTGTGGGGCACTACAGGGAAGGTAGAAGTTATGATTTAGAGATTTTCTCTCTGCTCTCTCTCTCTTGCATTGCACTTATGACATTCATTGCATCAAGACTGTAAAAAAAAAAAAAATCCTAATTATCTTTCTCATTGTAAATCCTGCTGCATCACTGCTCTAGAGGGATCTAAACCAGAATCCTCTCCTTCAAATCGGTGAAAAATCGGTGTCATTTTATCCAATGGACGGTACATAAAAAGGTATGGATATTCAAATGTACAGTTAACCTGCTACAGTGAACAAACGAGAATGAGGGAATTAGAGAATTATAGCTGTTTCACAGCAGAATTTATTTTTTTTTTTTTTTTGCATCAACAAAAAATTGTTATTGATAATACACATTTTTTTAAATAACAACAACAGCAACAACAACAAAAAATCTATACAAATACAATACTACACTAAAGTCCCTGCTAAAAAAAAAAATAATATTGCTAGTTGCCCAGCAATTTAGTTGCTTGTAGCCCGTTCATGGTGTTAGGCTGGTTTTAACCAGACAGGCTGGGAGACCAGATTAAATCAGATACTTCCACCTTAAACCAGCTGAAAACAACCAACCAGCTTAGACTGGTTTTAGCTGTGTTTATTTATTTATTTATTTTTCAGCAGGGAAAAGAGTAGTTAAAAACACAAGAAATAAAGAAACCAAGTAATAATTACACTCATAAGTAGAAATGATAGACATGCATGGCAGTAGCTTAATTGTCAGACAATTATATTGTACATATTATACAAGTTAAATATATACAATGAAAAAAAAAAAAAGGTTTTGTTCCCATATTGTTCTTTAATGTACGCAGTGTCAGAAGGTTGTCATGCTGAACAACAGTAATTAGTGTATTTGCATTATTGTAAGGGGTAGCTTTAGGGTTGGGGAGGTGTAGACACTAATAAAACATGATCTAATAGGTAGAAAATTTCATTTACTGCTACTTTCCAGCCGTAGCTATATCCCTTCTAGCCACAACAGTAGATCAACCTCAGAACTCACAACAGTGCTTTTTGGGGATAGCCCTGGGGGGTCATTGGGGTGGAGGTCTAGAAATTGGAAAGGTGAGGGGGCACGGGGACCGACGTGGCCAGGCCGCTCTTGGCACAGACACTACTCTATTGTACTGCTACTCTGCAATCTTTCTTTCATTGCATTCATATGCATATAAATGATCCCTTAACTAGTTCCCTTAACTGTTTTGTATGTGCACTGAAAGCAAATAAAGCACCAACCAAAACAATATGTCAGTTTATGAGAAATTTCAATTCAATCTGGTTGGGGACTTCAGCTTCCTGAGAGTGGTGAAAGACTTTGATCCACTGACTCAAAGTTTCATTTTTCTATATCGACAGTCTTACATGCCCAGAAGAGCTGTATGAAGAGCACATTTTGTCACCATTTACTCATGTTTTATTTAATTTAGGACTCACATGGTGCAAAAGATGAATTTGTGATAAATACAGGTGCATCTCAATAAATTAAAATGTCATGGAAAAGTTCATTTATTTCAGTAATTCAGTTGTGAAACTCGTGTATTAAATAAATTCAGTGCGCACAGACTGAAGTAGTTTAAGTCTTTGGTTCTTTTAACTGTGATGATTTTGGCTCGCATTTAACAAAAACCAACCAATTCTTCTCAACAAATTAGAATACGTCATAAGACTGTTAAAAAAAAATTGTGAATAGTTGGCCTTCTGCAAAGTATGTTAATTTACTCTACATGTACTTAGTACTTGGTAGGGGCTCCTTTTGTTTTAATTACTGTCTCCATTCGGCATGGCATGGAGGTGATCAGTTTGTGGCACTGCTGAGGTGGTATGGAAGCTCAGGTTTCTTTAACAGTGGCCTTCAGCTCATCTGCATTTTTTGGTCTCTTGATTCTCATTTTCCTCTTTACAATACCTCATAGATTCTCTATGGGGTTCAATGCTTGGATACAGCACTCTGTGAACAGCAAGCTTCTTTGGAAATAAGATGAACTTATATAAATGTACATAAGGAACTGAATCTATGTTCTACTCCATTTTCTTGAACTTTAGCTGTTTTTAAACACAAGAAGTGAGAAGTCTTGTAAAAACAATTACTATTAATTAACGTGTTTAACAATTGGGTTGTGTATGTAAGAGGCTATTACTGACTTAATTATTTCAGTATTGTTCCTTCAATTACATTCCACATTTAACTGCAAAATTAGACTCTCATTTAACAATACAGCAATCAATTTGCTATTTGTACCTTCAGATATAATTAGAGTCTAAATGCACAAACCTCTTTGACCTTGTGGAATTAAAGCCAATTTAAAGCAAGATGAAGTCACATGCTTATGGATTTCATTCACATGGAATTTAATCCAAATAACAGCATGAAAAGCACCAAAATATATTCTGTGCTGATGTGAAAAAAAGCAAGATGTGATCTACATGAACACAAAATAAAAATGTTATTATTAATAATTGCTGCATTTAACCTTTAGAAATCATGTTTTGAATGATAATGATGTGTTAGAAATTAAGAACACACCACACATTCAAACACACTATGATGAAAGCCCATAAAAACACACTTCTTCAAGTAATCGTCTTGTTCCTCATGGGCAGTGAAGGGCATCATAGGTAGAGAAGTTAGTGTCATGAGATAGAAGCCTGCAGTGCACAGAATCAAAACATGGTAAAAATCCATCAGAAAATATTTGAAATACAAGTAGTCTAGACTGCAGTCAATTTAAGCCTTTGGATTGCACAATTGTGTTCCTCTTCATGAAACATGTTTTCATTACATTTTAGCACATCATTGACCTTAGCGGGAAATGCATCCTACGTTTTACATTTACATTTATGTTCTTAGCAGAACATAAAAAAAGAGTTGCAATTTCTCACTGCTTGAGCTATAACTGTCAGAAGAGGTGTGTGAGTGTTTTATGTTTTGTCATTTTACAGTTATTTTTTCCATTTCTTGAGCACATACTAGTCTGAAAAGCTGAAGCCACATTTGCAGTGCATGTACTAGCTGTAGGTAATTGCTGAAGCTGGGGTGAAAGGACTCCACACATTCACTTTATGACATCGAAAGTTTTTCTAAATTGCTAAAAATAAAATGAACACTTTAGCAAATAAAATTGCCAAACATGCCAAGTATTGGATTAAATAACCTCAGTGGTTGATGTCATTTGATTATGTTCACCTGCTGGGTTATAAATAGATGTGAAACGGACAAACCTTCCGGTTTCTTTGTCTTCAGAGACCACTTTGTGTGTGTGTGGTGTGATCAGCATTTCACTGTTGTGCTTTGTTTAAGATAAAAAAAGTAGATTGATCATGTCTACCATGTCTGTTGCATGATAATTGCTTGGTGTGTCTCAGGGAAGAACACACAGTTTGTGCCCTCGAGGACGCTGAGCGTGAGCACTGGAAGAAATTGACTATTGGAGTGCTCTGCTCGAGGCTCCCATTCTTTCAGGAGGGGCGAGCCTCTGTGTCCTCATTAAGATTGTGGGGCTCGCGTGTCAGTCTGGCTGAGAGGCAAGTGACGGGTGCGTCCCTCTCTCTCTCACCCTCGCCCTGGCGCTTCTTCCGAGTGAGCCGAGGATGTGGGTTCTCTTGTCTCTGGTGAAATGGAAACTGAGAGTGCCACCTCTGAGCACTCCTCATGTCATGACAAAGCATTTGAGGAGTTACTCAAAGTGTTGACTCACGGGGTGACCAGTCTTAAATTAAACTCCCCACAGAAGCAAGAGAAGCCCAGACACTCCAAGCTGGAAGACAGATTTCTGTTGGGTGGCCGTGGGAAAGATCCCAAAAATGGTCTCTCCACTTTTTCCCAGATCTCCATGATGAGTTGTCTAGTTCATGGAGTAAACCGTATTCCTCTCATGTCTTTGTAACCACTATGCCAATTTATTCGACTATCATGGGTGCTAAGGAGCATACCCCCATGTGGTAAAGACACTTGTGGGCTATCTCTCTCCTGGAGACTCATCATCGCTGAATAAGCCAACGCTCCCCACCAAGCCATGTAGGTTTACATCCTCGCTGGTGGGGAAAGCATTCCAGGCAGTGGGTAAGGCTGGTGCTGCCCTGCACACCATGGCGGTTTTGCTGGCGTACCAGGCAGATCTACTAAAAGGCCTGAGCACAGATGGGAGCATCAGTGAGGAGGCATTTTCAGAATTATATGAGCCACTGATCTGTCTCTTTGTACAACCAAGCAGACAGTCCATGCCCTTGGCCATTCTATGGCTGCTATGGTTGCCATAGAGAGACATCTGTGGCTCAACATTACCGGAATCAAGGATGGGTACAAGGTGTTTCTCCTTGAGGCCCCCATGTCACCATCTAGTCTATTTAGTGACTCTGTGAATATGGTCATCAGTAGGTTCTTAGAATCACAAAGACACGTAGAAGTTCCTACCCTGCTGTGTTCAGGCATTGGGGCTGTTGACCACAGAATTCCAACCAGAAGTGTGGCGAGTCATACACCCCGGCATAGGGACTGGGCAGTGGCTCACTGCTCTCAGCAGCCCAGCAAAGGACAATAATGTAATCTTAAAAGAGGTCCTGAGGGTCATGCGCCCTGAACCATGGGAGTGTGTTCCCTCAGGGAGGGGCACGTCAAATTCCAACAGAAAGTAGGTTCTCCTTCCTGGCACCCTCAGGGGGCTGCTGTACAATCTCCGCTGCCACTGGTGTTTCGGGAAGCACTGGGATGTTGTCCTTGTTCATCTCAAATCTCTGGGGTTGAGACTCAGCTTCAAGAAAAACATTCTCTTTCCTGCTCAAAGGACAACATATTTGGGGGTTGTATGGGATTCGATCACAATGTGGGCACAAGATGTCATGCCTCAATGCTGCACTGTAGGCATGCCTGTATGTCTCTTCAGACAAAGGAACAACCTGAAGGTGTATCCGTTTCATGTCTATTTATTGCACGTAATCAAATGACTTTACCCACCGAGGTTATTTAAGCTAATTCTTGGTGTGTTTGACACAGATGATCCACAACCCAGAAAAGTGACCTGAGACGAACATCATATGTGCTGATGGATGTACAAATGGATAGAAAGACCGACAGACAGATGAATGGTTCTTTTATCTTGGGGGGAGAAAAAGCAAACAAGCCCTTGTGTAATGAAAGTTTGGATGATGTTCATGATGTTCATTACACATTTGTCCACTCTCGTATAAATGTGTTTAATAATTAAAGTACTTCTGTGTTTGGAGTGTTTGAGACTGATTAAAAAGTGTGAGTACATGGTTCAGTAATTAATATATGTCGACTCTCTCTCTCTCTCTCTCTCTCTCTCTCTCTACTGCACCACTATCAGGTGTAAATGGAAGTGATTGGAAAGCCAGGTGTCCACTTGTTCCTTCTAAACATTAGATTTCAAAACTTTGAATATTTTCATATTAGCAGGGAAGCCTTTAAAATGGGTTTAGGGCAGACTGTATATTCAGATTGGTGAGAAGGAAGTTTTAGTTTCAATAACCCTGTTTCCGGCTAAAGTGAAATTGATTTCCATGCTAATTATTTAGAAATTCTACTTATTTTGTGAAAATTAGGAAATGTCTAAAAATAGAAATACAATTATTTAAAACCAATGATGTAATTCTTTATATATATTATATACAGTATTGTTCAAAATAATAGCAGTACAATGTGACTAACCAGAATAATCAAGGTTTTTAGTATATTTTTTTATTGCTACGTGGCAAACAAGTTACCAGTAGGTTCAGTAGATTCTCAGAAAACAAATGAGACCCAGCATTCATGATATGCACGCTCTTAAGGCTGTGCAATTGGGCAATTAGTTGAATTAGTTGAAAGGGGTGTGTTCAAAAAAATAGCAGTGTGGCATTCAATCACTGAGGTCATCAATTTTGTGAAGAAACAGGTGTGAATCAGGTGGCCCCTATTTAAGGATGAAGCCAACACTTGTTGAACATGCATTTGAAAGCTGAGGAAAATGGGTCGTTCAAGACATTGTTCAGAAGAACAGCGTACTTTGATTAAAAAGTTGATTAGAGAGGGGAAAACCTATAAAGAGGTGCAAAAAATGATAGGCTGTTCAGCTAAAATGATCTCCAATGCCTTAAAATGGAGAGCAAAACCAGAGAGACGTGGAAGAAAACGGAAGACAACCATCAAAATGGATAGAAGAATAACCAGAATGGCAAAGGCTCAGCCAATGATCACCTCCAGGATGATCAAAGACAGTCTGGAGTTACCTGTAAGTACTGTGACAGTTAGAAGACGTCTGTGTGAAGCTAATCTATTTTCAAGAATCCCCCGCAAAGTCCCTCTGTTAAAAAAAAGGCATGTGCAGAAGAGGTTACAATTTGCCAAAGAACACATCAACTGGCCTAAAGAGAAATGGAGGAAAATTTTGTGGACTGATGAGAGTAAAATTGTTCTTTTTGGGTCCAAGGGCCACAGGCAGTTTGTGAGACGACCCCCAAACTCTGAATTCAAGCCACAGTACACAGTGAAGACAGTGAAGCATGGAGGTGCAAGCATCATGATATGGGCATGTTTCTCCTACTATGGTGTTGGGCCTATTTATCGCATACCAGGGATCATGGATCAGTTTGCATATGTTAAAATACTTGAAGAGGTCATGTTGCCCTATGCTGAAGAGGACATGCCCTTGAAATGGTTGTTTCAACAAGACAATGACCCAAAACACACTAGTAAACGGGCAAAGTCTTGGTTCCAAACCAACAAAATTAATGTTATGGAGTGGCCAGCCCAATCTCCAGACCTTAATCCAATTGAGGACTTGTGGGGTGATATCAAAAATGCTGTTTCTGAAGCAAAACCAAGAAATGTGAATGAATTGTGGAATGTTGTTAAAGAATCATGGAGTGGAATAACAGCTGAGAGGTGCCACAAGTTGGTTGACTCCATGCCACACAGATGTCAAGCAGTTTTAAAAAACTGTGGTCATACAACTAAATATTAGTTTAGTGATTCACAGGATTGCTAAATCCCAGAAAAAAAAATGTTTGTACAAAATAGTTTTGAGTTTGTACAGTCAAAGGTAGACACTGCTATTTTTTTGAACACACCCCTTTCAACTAATTGCCCAATTGCACAGCCTTAAGAGCGTGCATATCATGAATGCTGGGTCTTGTTTGTTTTCTGACAATCTACTGAACCTACTGGTAACTTGTTTGCCACGTAGCAATAAAAAATATACTAAAAACCTTGATTATTCTGGTTAGTCACATTGTACTGCTATTATTTTGAACAATACTGTAGGTTTGCCTGAAGGACACAACAAATAAAAAATAAATAAAAATAAAACAAAAATTAGAAAGCCTTAATAAGTGCAAATAATACAATGCAAATAACCATATAATCATGCATAGCTATGACAAATGAATGAATGAATGAATGAGTAAATAAGTATAACCACAATTACCACAGCTGTTATTTTAATTATTATATAATATACTGTTTTCTGGAACAATAAAAAAAAAAAGAAAAGAAACAAGAAAGACTTTCAGCTTGACTAGAAAATAAGGTAATTACAAAAAACAGGTAATTGTGAGTAATTTCAGCATTCTGAGACCCAGAACTATCCCTTCAGAACACACTGTTACATACTTCACCAGATTGAAAAGCAAATCATTCTATTCCATTTGCAGAGAAGAGATAAGTATGTGATGAGCATGACCAACAGAATGGTTAGTTCAAAAGTGAATCAGTCTATTTTTCGCAATTCGGTAAATGTAATGGGGGTGAAAAACTGTAAGTTTAACATTCTGTCATTTATTTGTGTCTTTTAGTAAATGGGACTTAAAGTAAAACGCCACCGTTTTTCCATATTCCACTATGTTCTTCCCTCAAATTAGACGAGTTGATACGTACCTCACCCATCTCAGAGCGTGAACTCAATCGATGTATGCTGGCATTTAGCTTAGTACCATTCATTCATTCCAGGATTCAAACAGGAATTAATTTATAAGCTACCAAACACTTCCATGTTTCAGAAGAGCACTTCACAGCATTTCGAGCTTGCCGCAGTAATATCATCACTCCTGAAAACTCCTCACCTTGGTTGTATTGACGGAAGTTAGAGGGAGAGAGGGAGTTTTCAGGAGTGATGATATTACTGCGCTGAGGTCGAAGTGTGAAGTGCTCTTCTGCCATACATTATATTCCCATTTTTATCCGCTTAGGAAATCGCCACTGTTTATTTTGTGTGACCATACTTACTCGTGTAACTACTCATGTATCCGTCTTTAAATAAAGAAAACATAGAAGTATTTGGTAGCTTCTAAATTCATCCCTGTTTGGATCCTGAGGAATGAATGGTACTTAGCTAAATGCCAGCATAGTGCCAGCATGAGCTACAGCGATAGAGAGCACGCACTGGGAGATGGGAGAGGTACGTATCAAATCATTGATACGTTGAGGGAAGAACATAGTGGAATATGGAAAGACAGTGGTGTTTTCCTTTAATAAATAACATATAGGCCTATTTGTTTGAGTGGGTTAGTGTGTGTATGTGTCAGCCCTCCTCTCCAGGGTCTCCTTACTCATCGCCACAAGTCTGCTGGAGTGCTCTTTAAATAAAAACACACACAGACAACACACTTCCTAAACACAGCACTTCTATGAGACCTTGAGATTTGAGTGTATCTGGACACTGGTAGCAAAAGTAAGATGGATGAAAAGCAAGATCTTTGTTTATAATATGTGAAAATGCAAGTATGTAGGGCAGCGCATCTTATATATTTTTAATGTTCACATATCTGGCTCTCTGTACATCTATATCATCTCTGCGCACAGTGCAGCTGAGATTAGAAAAACCCTTGACCTTTGTTCAGATCATATGAGCAGTAAGGCTAGTCTGGAATCATTCAATCCTCTTCAAGGAAGAGATGATGGGGATGATCATGAGCCAAGCCAAGCATCACTATGACTGAGGGTTTTCGTAACTTGTACCTTTTGTGTTGCAGACATGAATGAAACCTCAAAAGTGTTGCTTATAGGAGCTAAGTGCTACTAGACATTCCCCTGACAGATGATAAATCTGAAAATAAATGTCTTACATTGAAGGAGGGACTACATTTAAAGACCAGAATATCATAAATGCTTGACATTGGGCTCTTTTAAAATAAACAAACACTTAGCAACTGCATAGCAATGCAAAACAAACACTCGGCTCACATTAGCAACCACATATCAACATTCTGGCAACTATCCAGAGCACACTAGCAGTGTGGTGGCATGTTTTGCATGGGTAGGCACCACATTTTTTTTTTTTTTGCAGAAAATGTACATAAGTTTAATTTTACTGTTCCATGGGCAGTAATTCTGACATTTAATGAAAACGTGCAACATTGTTTATCTCCATGGCTTCCTGGATATGTTGCTTAACTTAAAATACAGTAATAATTTGCAGAAGAGAGACTCGTAAAGAGCTTGTTGCACTCAACCAATAAAGTCTTCACGGTAAAATGGCCTGACAGCTACAGAATAAGAGGAGGTAATGAGACCACTTTGACCAGGCCCTGGTACCACTTAGAGAGGTTTGTGAATAATGAACATGTATACAAAATCATACTAACTAAAGTAAAAGCACAATTAAAGCTGCACTCAGGGTTTCTCTCCTGATTGCTTGCTTTTTACCAACATCCCTTTTCCAACACTTTCTTTCTCGCTTGCTTTTTATTTACTCACAATCGCAAACACACTCTTACTTAACACACATTGCACCCTGCTCCAGAGGAGTCTTGTTAGCTGGTGACTCCAGAATTATTACTGTAGGCCATTCTATAAATGGCTTTAAAACGTCTCTAGTCTGTTCTCTGTGTGTGTTTGTCTATGCATAGCAAAATGGAGACTGAAGGGAATGTTCATGTGCCATTACACCTACACAAGTATGTAGCACAAATCTAAGCCCCATGGCACCAAAAGTTTTCCAGCATAACCAAGCTTATCCCTGCTCATAATATGCTCAACTCACAGCAGTGCGTTTATGGGCACTACTAAGTTTCAGAATAACAATAGTGCTACTGATTTCTAAACAATGTAATTACATTTTCCAGCAAGTAGCAATGCTCCTCAACCAAGTACTTTTGTAGCTATATTTTAACGCCCTGCGCTTTACAGTTGACAGAGATTAGACAATAATCAAATGCATTCTGTGCTCTCTGTTATTTTGCATGTAGTGTGGGAAATTCTGATTCTTTTTATGCAATCGGTCATTCCAATTCCTACTTATTTACGTTTGTGTTAAAATAATTTTCAGAATCACAATCAGAATTAGAAAGAGCTTTATTGCCAAGTATGCTCATACAAGGAATTTGTTTTAGTGACATAACCTTCCAGTGCACAGAGACAAAATAAATTTAATAATTCTGCCACCTTAATTTAGATATTTTTTAGCAAAATTACAAAAAAAATACAAAATGTAACATTAGCCAATCATCTTTCAGTGTTTTTAAATTCAAGCAGTTTTATGTATGTGTGTATGTATTATTATAATATAAAGGTAGCATTACAACTTTTTTGATCATGTCAGCATTATTTGCATAAACTTTATTTAAACAGAGAAACAAATAAACGTATATTAAATCAGTGAAAATCAATCCGCTGTTCCATTGTTTTCACCCCCCCCCCCCCAAAAATAAAAAAAATAAAATTATATATATATATATATATATATATATATATATATATATATATATATATATATATATATCTAATTTCCAACGATTATACAATATATATATTATATATAACATATTCAAATATTATTTAAGTGTATTTAGGATACATAAAATTAGTTACAAAATTTCTCTTAACAAGAGAGTCAACCACTTTATTTAAAAAATGTTCAAAAGTAATTTCCATCTGCATTATTTCCATCACAGAATGTTATAAAACACAAAAGGCTATTTTATGTGTGGTGGAAATGGCATTGTGCTGCAAATTTCCATGCCTTTTGTAAAAAAAAACTAAACAAAAACAAAAACAACAACCAATCATTAAAAAAAAACAATTTATAATGATTATTTTCTTAAATAGCTTCATTATAATAACTAGCTTTGTATCTTAACTTTGTCTAATTATGAGTAGCTTGGAGACTGGAAATCACTGAACTGCTATAATGCAGCCAATGACAATTTTATCTTATGAAAATGCTAATGTTTTCTGTCCACTGATCTGCATCTTCAGTAAACTAAAACACTTACCTCATAAGATAAAAATCACAATAGCATCTCCAGTTCTTACCTTTAAAGTTCATACTGTCACTACTCATGAGAAATTCAAATTCAAGGATTTCAGCAGAACATTACTCTGCTAATATTAGTCTATAATTGGTTGGTAGGTGGTTCCTGTCAAGGACTGACATAACACTGACAGTCACATTGCTCTTAGTTTATGATTAATTGGTTAAATTAGAAAGATGTCATAGCTGAGGGATGGAAAGACAGCATGAGTGAAAAAAGGGGAAAAAAGAGAATAAAGAACAAAGCATTGACTTTGGGAGCTCTGCGTAGTCATCCTATCAGCATGCAAGGCGAGTGAAAGTGAGAAAAGGAAATCTGTATGAAATAAATTGAATGACCTTTATACCAACTCCATCTAATATAGCAACTATGTCCGCTGCTTCTGCTGTCCAGCTTTGTAAACGAAAATGGTATCGACTTCTGTGGGAAGTGAAATAATAACAGTCTGCAGGGTTGCTCATGATCGCGCTGAGCTAATTTACCTCAGAAGGACACCAGGCTTCGAAAATCAATATCGAATGTCAACTGAAGAAATAATAAGCAATTTAAAGAAATTCTTGTGATGCTACAGCAAGTCCTATGGGTCATGAACCCTGTCGGCACTGATGGAAAGTAAACGCCTGTGCTCGTGAATCGGAAATCATATCAGGGAAGTCAGAAGCTGGGAGATGTGACTGTATTGCTTATATGGAAAATCGTGCATGTTTAAATATGGAAAATGATTCCAGGAGCACATAATATAGGTATTTCTTTGAGGAGAAAAAAAGAGTGAATGAATGAATGAATGAATGATGTGCATCTCACCACTCACGCGCCCATCCTTCATCCTCCAGACAGTACAATTACCTTGAGCTTATCCTTCAGTACAGCACTACAATCAGCAAGACATCTCTCTCTCTCTCTCTCTCTCTCTCTCGCTCACTGAACAATCAAAGGCTTGTTTGTCCGACTTGTAAATCTCTTAAAAACATGGAGCCAGAGAAGCACCTCTCTCCACAATTACACATTTTTTTCTCACTTACAAGGGTACATCGACTGCGCAATCATTGTTTTTATTTTCTGTAACAAAATTTTGTAAGTGTGAGAGCAAGAAGTGGCATTGCTGAGTGCAAAGCTCTTTCCGCTAAAAGCACATCTTTTTCTCTGACTACAGATTCTGAAGCTTCCTAATGAACGAGGAAAGTGCTTCAGAGTCTGAAGAGTGAATTCACTAAACAATTACATGACATTCACATGCTGTACTTCAACACACTAACCACACACAATAAGAAGGTGCTAAATATATATTTTCTGGTATACTATTGCATCTTGTTGGTATTATTTTTCAGCACAAATGTGTCTTCCTTCTATGCTGTGCCTAACTGGCAAAAATCAGTTGCCTTGTGCAATTAATTCATTAATAATTAACTTAAGTGAATGTTTGTTTACATTCAGTTTGTTTTTATTTTAGAAGTAATAATTCATTATATTACTTCATCCATTTTTTAACCTCACTTTTATGAATCTGGTGCTAAAAAACAAAAATAACAAGACATGCAAGATTTTAGATGTTTCTGAAATTAAATAAAAGCCTCTCAAGCAACAGGAAAAAGTCAATTTTACATTTTACAAACATTTCTGTTAACCCTAAAAAAAACACAGCAATGAAGTGCAAAATTCAAAATGCAGGTAAAACACCTGTAAAAAATAAAATATATATTATATTATATTATATTATATTATATTATATTATATTATATTATATTATATTATATTATATTATATTATATTATATTATATTATATTATCGGGTCGTCGGGTGTCTCGCCTTCGACTGTCGCCCGAACCTCTATGCACCGACCCCTTAAGCTCCCTCCTGCAGGTGGTGAGCCCACAGGAGGGCGGCCCCACGTCACTCCTTCGGGCTGAGCCCGGCCGGGCCCCATCAGGGAAGGAAATCAGACCTGTTGCCGGTGCATGTTGGACTCCAGCAGGGCTGCCCTTTGTCACCGGTTCTGTCCATAATTTTTATGGACAGAATTTCTAGGCGCAGCCAAGGGCCGGAGAGTGTCCGGTTTGGGGACCATACGATTTCGTCGCTGCTTTTTGCAGATGATGTTGTCGTGTTGGCCTCCTCAGACCAGGACCTTCAGCGTGCGCTGGGACGGTTTGCAGCCGAGTGTGAATCGGCTGGGATGAGAATCAGCACCTCCAAGTTCGAGGACATGGTTCTCAATCGGAAAAGGGTGGATTGCCCACTTCAGGTTGGTGGAGAGTTCCTGCCTCAAGTGGAGGAGTTCAGGTATCTTGGGGTCTTGTTCACGAGTGAGGGAAGGATGGAACGGGAGATTGACAGACGGATCGGTGCAGCATCTGCAGTAATGCGGTCGCTGTACCGGTCTGTCGTGGTGAAGAAGGAGCTGAGCTGTAAGGCAAAGCTCTCAATTTACCAGTCAATCTACGTTCCTACTCTCAGCTGTGGGTCATGACCGAAAGGACAAGATCCTGGATACAGGCGACCGAAATGAGCTTTCTCCGTAGGGTGGCTGGGCGCTCTCTTAGAGAAAGGGTGAGAAGCTTGGTTACTCGGGAGGAGCTCAGAGTAGAGCCGTTGCTCCTCCACATGGAGAGGAGCCAGCTGAGGTGACTCGGGCATCTATTTTGGATGCCTCCTGGACCCCTTCCCAGTGAGGTGTTCCAGGCACGTCTCACCGGGATGAGGTCCCGGGGAAGACCTTAGGACACGCTGGAGGGACTATCAGAAGAGCTGGAAGAAGTGGCTAGGGAGAGGGAAGTCTGGGCGTCTCTGCTTAGACTTTTGCCCCCGCGACCCAGCCCCAGATAAGCGGAAGATGATGGATGGATGGATGGATATTATATTATATTATATTATATTATATTATATTATATTATATTATATTATATTATATTATATTATAGCACATTGTGCCCTATTTTCTTTAATATTTTTTTATTATTTATTTTACAGATTTTGCATAAAGAAGACAAAAGTTGCAAGACTGAACAAAGATGAACTTTGGCAAAATCTTTTCTCTCTATCTACACTTCTTTACAGACCTCCTATATACCCTCAGACTACACTTTGAAAGCCCCTGTTGGGCTAAAACACCAGAAGACAAGTGGAATCTTTGATCAAAAGAAAACAAAGCCAGAGTCTTCTCCGGATAAAATGTTGACCATTTTGGATCTAGACATGCTGGTAATATAAGTGATGAAATAATTCACAAAATTATAATTTTACTGTATGGAAAACTAGATTAAGATGTCAAATCAAATACCTTGGCCTGTGAACCACCATAATGGGGTTTTCAGAACAACCAACCCTGCACCGTTTTGGAGTGTAATGTACTTATTGGAGGGGTTGTAAATTGAAATAATTAGAGAGACTGCTTCTTAACAATGTTGTGGCTTTGTAAGTGTCAGTGAAATTGCTTCTTAGTCTTTTCCTCGGAGCACCATGCCGTATAGTGCTCCAGAACTTTCTCTTACTTTCACATGGTCTTAATAAGCACAAACCAAAAAAGCACAAGCAAACAAAAGCTCACTTAGACCTCAAACGCAGCCTCCTCTTTTGGCGCACACAGTCCCTCAGATGCTATTACTGGTGTTGATGTGTCTCTTAAAGCAGTATGCTCTTTAAAAGAGCCGAGTTGCATTTGGATGGCTTTTTGTTCCCCTTCAACACCAATGAGGCTTATGAAATATGACCTTTAAGGCTCACCATTGACATGTGATTAGATTAGAGAAACATCAGAGAATGCATCACTGCTGACGGTTCTTGGCATGGAACATTGATTCTGTTGTAAACAGTACGCCACGAGCTCAGAGAACATTTGGAGTGGATTGGGTGGGTGAGACAGCATGCTGAGATGTAGGTGGTCGCATTGGATGAGCTGTGGCGGTTGTGAATGCTGATTTTGGATTTGTGAATGTGTGTGTAACCCTCCTCCTGTCTGGTCAGAGGCCATAGTCATTATAAAGGCATGATGGGGAGTTGCCCAGCAGTGTCCAGTTGGAGAACTGCTTACTCATCGTTCTTCCTTTACTGTTTCTCACTGTGTGGTAGAGGAAGAGTCTTACCGACAGGAAGTTGAGGGTGTGTGCATGTGGATTTGTGTTTATGTGGAGGAGTAACACATTCCTTGCCATGGACATGATGGCAAAATATTTCTTGTCTGAAACATATTTTGTACCAGACAAAACAAAACTTTAAAAAGTAGTTTGAGGAGTCCAAGATTATAAAATGAGCATACATGTCAGCAAACGTTTGGCTGGGTGGAGCTTAATTCTGTCGGCAGTACTGTTAGCGATGGGCAATTTCAAACACTGCTTTTTGGAGCTTTTTAAATCTTTGCAAATCATTTGTTTAGAACCAGTTATTCAGAGCGTGCATCAAACTGCCAGTGTTAAGTAATTTCAGTAAACGAGGCATTGTAACATCCTACCTGTTTTGAAACGTTTAGAAATTTCAATGGTTGGCTGATAGGAGGATGTCCGTGAACCATTGAGTCTATATGATTTTTACATAGTTATATAAATTTGTAGACATCTTTAATTGCACATTTGAATAATAAAATAAAGAGCTGCAGTTAATATTCTCTTTCTGGTCTGATTAACAAAGCCTTATATTAAACAAACAAAACAAGTCTGCAAATTAACAAAAGAACACATTATGCAGACACTTCATATATAATGGTATTAGATGATTTGTTGATTGCATTTAATGGATTTAACAGTTCCAATAAAACATTTGCAATTATTTTGTAAAAGGTGTTTTATGTATGGGGAGAGGTTTCATTTCATTTAGACCACTCTGACCAACAGGAGCCACCAGCATGCGGAATGCGCTAAAAACCAGTGTATCAGTGAATCATTTTGCAATTGGTTTAATTGATTCTGGAAAGTTTCCCAAACACTCATGTCATTCCAAAGCAGTATGTATGTTTGCCATCTATCGATCGCAAAGGATAGAATTTAGCTGCATGAATTTGTTGCATCACTGGACTATCAAGTCTATCAAGTGGCTTAAAAACTCACCTGCTTTTTCTGTCGTTTCTGCTCACACTATGAAGTGTGCATTCCTGCCACCTACTGTTCTGGAGTGTGAAGCGTTGTTTCTTATTTAGCTCATACTCATTAGTTGTTTATAAACCTTTATCAGGGTAGACACCATATTACATTTTATAAAGATGAAAATGAGGCTGAGAGGGATAGTCTTTACAGTGTCCATGCACTTTCAAACCTGTTTTTTGTTTTTGTCTACTGAAAGACTGTTGTAAATATGGTCTATTAAGGTCATAAGTTTATGTGAGTGTCCATGTATTGTCTTTAATCACCCAAATCAATGCAATATTTCAGAAGAATATTGTTCAGAACACACATCACTGCACATCCATTCTTAATATAGATTCTAATGAAAACATTAAAGTAATTTACCCATGCTGGTTCAAGAATGTTTTTTTCCCCACAATTGAACACAAAAAGAGAATATATATATATATATATATATATATATATATATATATATATATATATATATATATATATATATATATATATATATATAGGTGGGGGCTGGATTCATATGGGTTTTGGATGACACAAGGGTGAGTAAATGATGAGAGTTTCCATTTTGGGTCAACTATTTTATGAACTAATAGAGGGTGTGTAGAGGTGACCTTTCTTCCTGTCACTCTCTCTTTGTTTTTGGATTTGTGCTGTGCAAGCATTAACACAGTCTATGTAATGCAATCAAGCTTCTGTCCTGAATGACAAACAAAAAGACGAGAGACGAGAAGAAAGAGAGGAGGTGGAGACAAAGTCAGAGGAGAATGTTAATGTTATCACTAGATTCCCATTCAATATGACTCACCGTCATATTCAAATAAAGCAGTCAGCCATCATGTACACACCATGAGGTAGGATATCATTAAAACTTGATCTTGATTATAAGTCAGTATTTTCTGTAGCTCTATTCAGATATTGTGTGTGTTTGTGTGTGTATGGTAAATATTGATCTTATTATATAATATTTAATCTGCTTTACTGGTGCTGTAACTGACATAAATAATATCTGGCAAACTCTGGCAAATCACTCTGACTAAAACCCCAAAAGCTGCTGCATACTTTATGGAATCTTCTCCTGCTCACTCATTGGTTCAGATATGAACCAGAACAGTCAGAGCCAATCACAGAGCACCTTAGCCTGAGCAGTCCAGAGCCAGACCTCTTGAAACTAAAAGGTTTTAGGGGCCGTTCACATATCACGTCTTTTGCGCACGAAAGTTAGTTATTTCCAATGTAGGCGCGCGGCTTGCGCGCTCATAATGGAAGCGACGCGGTCGTGACGCGCACGCGGTTCAGATATGAACCAGAACAGTCAGAGCCAATCACAGAGCACCTTAGCTTGAGCAGTCCAGAGCCAGAGCTCTTGAAACTAAAAGGTTTTAGGGGCCGTTCACATATCGCGTCTTTTGCGCGCGCAAGTTCGTTCAGATATTGCGTTTTCCACGCGTTTTTAGGCATGATATGTGAACGGCCCCTTAGACTGTTTTTCATAGCATAATAACAACCTATTGTAAGGGAAACAGGTCAATTTAGCTCAAAGGGAATCATTTAAGATTTTAAAGGGAATTCGAACAGAATCACTGTTTCACGGCTGATCACTGAGACGCCATGCGATTCACTGAACGAGCCGTTTAACATCAAATCTGCGCCGGATATTGATATCAAAAGTATAGTGAAAACACTATCAATTAGCACAGAAACAAGATCGGCAGTTTAAGACATTAACTTGTAAGCACAAAACACACAATACTTCTCTTTTCAAAATGAATAAGGCTTTTTATTAGATAAATCTAAGACATATAATCTAACACATAAACGCACGCACTCACACATTCACACAAGTTACTGGAAGATCGAAAGTTAGGGAAAGATAAGTTTAAGAGAATGGAATTGTGGAATCCCGAGTTTACAGCAATACGTGAAATTGCATAGACATGAACAACCATCAATCACTTAATTAACGCTCGCATTGAGTACCTCAATGAGGTTAAAATTGTATTACATACACCAGTAAGGTCAATCTGGAGGTACATTGCCTGTGTTCTCTTTGTTGTCGTTGATTGGCTGGAAGTTCAGTAGTCGCTGAAGTGACGTCTTGGGAAGCCCATGGTTGGGCGTTGGCTGAAGACGCAGAGTTGTGTGGCTGGTTGAAGTTGAACTTGGTTACAAAACTTAACTCAGAACACGAAACTCTCAAACAGAAAAGAAAAGAAGTAAAGTTTGACGAGACTAGGTGGTGTTTCTTCTCATCGTGGCTAAGTAGCAGCAGGCGTGCAGGCCGAAGCACGCTGGAACCGCGCTCAAATAACACTTAAAGCATGGCTAAAAGCTAAAGCTAGGAAGCAAAGCTACAAGCTAAAAGCAGGCATGACTAATAGCAGAAGCAAGGCTAAAACTAAAAGCGAGATTTTAAGGTGTCCTAAGTTTTAAAACTGGCCTGTTGGCCACACCTCAAATGTTGTCTTGACCAATAAGATATTGTCTTGGCTCGGGGGTATCATAAATCATATGTTATCTTATCAAGCATGTGGTCAGAATTTTCCCACTCCTGCAGGGTCTAATTTTGGACATAATTCCTATAACAAGAATATGATACATTTGACAAATAACTGATGGTCCGAACTGTTTCAAGCTAACAGATTCGATCACACACATGCCAAACATGATTATGAATACTTTAGCTGTCCAATAGTTATTAAAAGACATACTCAATAAGTGATTATAACATGATAGTCAAATGTGTGGGTTACATGTAAATGAATATGGAGTGAAGCGATGGACTGATATTCATTTATAATTCTTTTTGAGTTCATTTTGGTCCATATATATGTAGAAAAGACAGTTTCTGTGCCATTATCTGACATAGGGATGTTCTGTGGAGACCAGAGGTTAAAAGGCCCCCTTTAGGAATTTCAGTCTGGTTCTGCTAGGTGGGGGAAGTGTTTAAGGATGTGGTGTATAACTCTCATGGGTTTACATGTGATTTCCGACGTTGCATCTCAATTAATTGTCAAATTTGACAATCTCTTCTCCGAATTGAAATTGTCAATAATTGTTCTACTGGTGGTAATGTTGAAATATATTCTGTGAAAGAATTGGTTGGTTGGTTAAGTTGTTTCAGACTTGTGGCACTAGCAAAGATTTATGACTTCCTGTTACCTTTCTGAGGAATTTGGCTCATGTTTCAACCACAGTCCTGATCGACTCTTTTAATTTGTCTGATTCGGGTCAGATCGGCTACACTATAATTATCTAAACACAGAAGCAATGGAAACAAAGAGATGGTTCAACCAAACATTAAATTCTGTCATCATTTAATGTTGTTCTGTTAAACATAAAAGAAGATATTCTGATAAATATGTTTTTTCTTCCTTATGCATACAGTGGAAGTCATAACCAAAAACTGTTTGTTTACCACTATCATTCAAGATATGAATCTTATGTTCCACTGAAGAAATAAATGCATACAGGTTTGGAATGACATGAGGGTGAGCAAATGATTGCATTTTCATTTTTGCCTGCACTATCTCTGAACTCTTATCTCGATAAAATGAAAATACGTGTAACAAAAATGCAGTTCTAAGCTCAAGTTAAAACGCTAGAGCAAAATTCTTCATTATCTGTCCCACATCAATATGTATTTTGTAAAATGTAAATGTGGCTCCATCAATGACAATTATTTTATGTATTGTAAGCATCATATATGCTTATAAAAGTACATGAACAATAGATGAACATACAGTTGTCCTCAATGTGAAAAGATGGAAAAAACGCAGAAGATGCTAGAAAAACAAAAAAGGATTTCTCTAAAGAACAGTGGGCAGTTTACCTGCTCAGGACAAACAAGGGACTCATGAACAACTATCATTCAGGTAAGAACACTCAGCAATAAGATTCAAGGAAATTTTTCAGTTCTTTTGTGCTGTAAACATCTGTAATTCGAAACGCCTTATTCATAAAAGTAACATGCTATTTTTTGATTCCTCCTATTTTGTTATAATTTTTAACATCTTGCATATTCTGCAAGGGGTATTTAAAACGTGAGTATAACTGTATGGTACTGTTTGCATGTTTTATAAAATGCAACACTCAGTTTTACAGAAAATGTACAGTAGCAGTGTCCCTGCTCTATATTTTTATCCACTGAGGGGTTCCTGGCCTGAAAAAAGGAAGAAGATCTCTGGCTTAAATAACTCTAAATTACTCACATAGACGCTCTTCTCTAGTTTGCCCTCCTTACTATGTCTATTTCTCTTTTTCTGTGACCTACAGAATTAGTCTGAAGCTAATGAGGAAAGAAGAGGATTAAAAATGCAGCAGATTAATTGCACTCATCAGCTTTGGTAATAATGTGACGTGTTTTTCGGGTGTTAATGTAAACTGCATTACGAACTTTTAGACTAAGACAAAGAGGGAATGAGAGTAAAATAGAGCCAGAGAGCTGTTTGCCCGTCTTGATTAATGGCATTGGGAAACTTCTGTGTTCTTGTGAGGTACAATGGGGAAGTATTGATGAGCTTACAGAATGTTGAAAAGCTGATTGGAAAGAATTGCATAGTCTCTTCAGGACATATTGATTGGGGGAAACGGAAACACGGGGCAAGGGTCTAAACCTAAATTCACAATCAAACCCCCACTGTGTTCTTGTTGAAAGGCATATACAAGTAGCTCTTCAAATGCCGGTGTAGAAGTGCATGGCAATCACCTTTTTGATTTGAGGACTGACTGTAGGAGGGCTCTTACAGAACCAGTGCTGCCACTATATAGCACAACACCTATTGAATGAAAGAAAACAACATCACAGTATTAACAATAAAATTAAACTGTGAGTTTATTGAGTGTTTATTAAGCAACAAATAATTATAGTGCTTTTCTTTGTTCTGGCCTTTGTGTTTGGTGTCCTGTGTTAATAGTGTATTTGGTTGGTTTCCTTGTGATAGTCTTTTGTTTTCATTCCAGCACTTTATATATTTATATATCTCGATAGTTTTTTTTTTTCACACCTTTTAATAAGCTATAATAGTTTAACCAAAAATGAGAGTTCTGTCATTTTACCCTAATTTTATGTCACGGGGTGACGAAAGGGAAGCGGAACTAAGTCCCGCCGGAATTTTGTGTTCCCCTCGGGACGGTGTCGCGGTAACACCGGTCCACTTCCGGGTTTCGCCCGATGTCGCAATAACAACGCTAATGACAGATTGACATCTGGTGTGGGGAGTTTGATGTGGCGATCTGTGAGAGGATTATGGAGGCGGAGTAACCACATAAAAAGAGAAGTGCAGAGACCATGAGGAGGGTTGTGGATTCTATTTGGTCGTTCGTTCTCCCGGCTATTCTTCCTGGTTGGCTTGCCCCTGTGTGTGGTTCTTCTCTTTGGACGTGTTCCCCTAGGAGAGGTGAATTCCTGGGACGTTTGGGCTGGCGTGTGGAGGTATTTGAAGACTATTGTGGGGTTTCGGTTATCTGGCTGTGTAACAGATATATCAGCGATCGAGTGGAGATATTCAGGACAGAAAGAGTGTGAGTTCTGGAAAGCAAGTGAAGACCAGACCGCGCCATCGCTATCGGAGGGAAGTTAAGAGACCTGATCTGGGATTTCAATCAATTGTATACATCTGGACTGGGACTGATAACGTTGTGAAGTGGACGGAGTCATCGTTGGGTGAGTGCTGGCTCTATTTGCACTAAGAGTGGGTGTGCCGTGTCTGAAGTGGTGTGTTTGCACAATAAATCGTTTGAAGTGAAGTTACAGAGTGTGGGGAAGATACATAGAGTTAATGCCGGACGCTCACCACCCCGAGAGCCCACCACCGTCACCGTAATCCACACCCAGGCACTCAACTGAAGCATCTCCCAGCCGTAAGCCCCATTGCTTATTCAAGAACACATACTTGCTGTTGATTACTTACTCTGCTGTGCAGATCGCAGGATCCTCTGGGCCGAATGCCGCATGTGATGTCCCTATGAAAAGAGGTGGACACAAGAATTATTCCTTTCCCGGTCACAACCGAAGCCTCTCCCAGCCGTAAGCCCCACTACTTATTCAAGAACGCATACTTGCTGTTGATTACTTACTCTGCTGTGCAGATCGCAGGATCCTCTGGGCCGAATGCCGCATGTGATGTCCCTATGAAAAGAGGTGGACACAAGAATTATTCCTTTCCCGGTCACAACCGAAGCCTCTCCCAGCCGTAAGCCCCACTACTTATTCAAGAACGCATACTTGCTGTTGATTACCTACTCTGCTGTGCAGATCGCAGGATCCTCTGGGCCGAATGCTGCATGTGATGACCCTGTAGAAGGAGGTGGACACGAGAATTATTCCTTTTCCCGGTCTCGACCGAAACATCCACGAGCTCTACTTACCCGGATACCCTCTCTCACTCCGGGACGGGCGACAGACTACCCTGGCTCTTGCTGGCCCCGTACAGGCACAAACTGCCGACGACTCTACGCCTTCCCGGCGTCCGAGGTCTGGCTCCGTTCTGGTCGGGAGACACAGAAGGAACAATGAACTTTTAAATTGCTTTTAACCAAATAAAACCTTGTTCATTTTTATACTCTCGTCCGTCTGGTTTTTCTGGCACGCTCCCCGAGGTGATCCTGGGTTTCAGGGGTGGGTGCAGTCCGGCTTGGCCCCCCCGACCTGTGACAGATTTGGCGTAGTCGGCAGGGTTTCACCTCGGGTTGAGCGACCAGGGATTCTCAGATGGCCGATGACGAGGCACTGGGGGCCCCACCCCGAGTCATGCCAGTGTTCATGGGAAACCCCTGGGTCCAGAAATATGGAGGAGATGAGTCAGAGGTACGCCTCTCCGAATGGCGGGCTCAGATTGAATATCTGGCCGGGCTACAGGGACTGAGCGCGACCCAACAGCTACAGTTTACCCTCAACTCCCTTGACGGGGAAGCGCGGCGGGAAGTCCAAGCCGCCCCCGAAGCTGTCCGAACCACCGCCCAGTCTGTGTTCAGATTCCTGACGGAAAGGTATGGTGACGCCACTCCAACTGCGGTTCTCCGGGCCCAGTTCTTCAGCAGCAAGCAGGGCCCCCGCCAATCCGTCAGAGCTTTCGCCCTCCAACTACGGGAGCGAGTTACCAGGCTGCAGGGACGCCCAGACCATGGTCTCGGAGATAAGGAGACTCTGTTGAGGGACCAATTCCTGCTGGGGCTGAGGGAAGGCCCAGTACGCCAGGGACTTAGAGTCCAATTCAGAAGGGAGCCGGAACTCACCTTCGAAGACCTAAAGAAGGAAGCGGTGGCATTGGAGAACGATCAGGTTGAGGTGCAAGAACCCCCTGTGTGTGCAGCCGTAAGTAGCTCCGCAGTGGCTGTCCCCGACATGGCAGAGTGGAAACAGACTCTGAAGCTCGAACTCCTAAAGGATGTCCGGGAGCAGATGGCGGAGCTAACCAAGACGCTCGTGGACGAGCTGCGTTCTGGGGCTACCAGGCCAGAGGTGAGGCCCATCTCACGGGACCGGGTGTACTCGGACGGGAACAGGGACGCAGGGAGGCGACCTAACCGGCCCAACCGGCCCCAGTTTGAATGGGACGAATACGGACGACCTATCTGCAACCGCTGTGGCCAACCAGGCCATTACAGCCGACAGTGTGGTCCTCGAAGAGGTTCGGAGGGGGGTTTTTAGGTCGACCGGCCACAGTGGGTCGTGTGGTCGGGACCCCCTTAGATGACCCACCCATCGGAGCAGGCTCCAAGGACAGGCTGGTCGGGCATAGCCCAGTGGTGGAGGTCCAGGTGTGTGGTGTGAAGGTGCCCTGTCTCGTCGACACCGGATCCCAGGTGACCCTATTCGCGGAGAGCCTGTCGCAAGAGCTGTTTGGAGATCAGAGGATGCATGGGACGGAGGCTCCCTGGCTCTCCCTGAAAGGAGCAAATGGTCTGGACATCCCCTACATTGGCTACAGGCTGACGGACTTGGAGATCCACGGAGTGATCGTGCCCCAGAAGGGAGTGATCATCGTAAAGGACCACTGTCTGGGGAGTCACCGGGCCTTGCTAGGTATGAATGTATTATCTGCATGTTGGGAAGAATTGTTTCGGGCAACGCCCGCTCGAGGGATCTCGCTGGCCGAACAACAGGAATGGGAACGTGTCGCCGCTGACTGCAGACGGATCCAGATGTCCCGGGCCCGGCAAGGCCGCGAAGGGACAGGTCGGGTAGCGTGCCGTTATGCCCTGTCCGTGCCAGCGAACAGCGAGGCCCTAGTATGGGTGCGAGTCCTCCAGCGGGACGTGGGAGCGGAGGAATGGGTGTTGGTGGAGCCCCACTGGGATGGCCAGCAGGTAGAAGTCGCCAGAGGTTTGGCCGTGGTACGAAGAGGACGGATCCCGGTGAGAGTTCGGAACGGGACGCCCCATGTTGTGCACCTACATAAACATCAGCGGCTGGTCAAGGTAACGCCGGTAGAATCCCATCAGGTGCGGGAGGACCAGGACGTGAGCTTTCGCCAAGTACACCCCGCGGTGGTGGAAGTGGCCCTTACCCAAGCGAGCTCGTCGCCCCAGAGCCTAGGGGAGGAGGTGCCCGGCCACTTGAAGGGAAGTTCCCTGCAGGGGGAGGAGCTGGAACCGACACAGGCCAGGAAGCTGCGAGACCTGCTGAGCAAGTGGCAACATGTCTTCTCGGCACACGAAGAGGACTACGGCTGCACCAACGTCGTGCAACATCGGATCCCCACCGGAGATGCAGAGCCCAGTAGAGAAAGGTACCGACCCGTCCCACCTACCCTGTACACGGAGGTTCGTACCCTGCTGCAAGGTATGCTCAATCGAGGGGTTGTTAGAGAGAGCAGCAGCCCGTGGGCAGCTCCCATCGTGTTGGTACAGAAGAAGACTGGCGCATGGAGGTTTTGCGTCGACTACCGCAAGCTGAACCTGGTCACTAGGAAGGACGCGTTCCCCCTACCCCGGATTGAGGACTCCCTGGCTGGCTTGACACGCTCGGCATGGTACTCCACGCTGGACTTGGCAAGTGGCTACTGGCAGGTACAAGTGGCCGAGGCCGACCGGGAGAAGACCGCCTTTACCACCCCGTTCGGTCTCTTTGAGTGGGACCGGATGCCCTTCGGCCTCTGCAACGCTCCTGCCACCTTCCAGAGGCTGATGCAGCGGTGCCTGGGAGGTCAGTTGATGGAGTCCGCCTTGGTATACCTGGACGATGTGATTGTCTATTCCCCAGATTTCGACTCCCACTTACAACACCTTGAGCAGGTCTTCGGGGCCATGGAGAAATATGGGCTGAAGCTCCAGCCGGACAAATGCCATCTGTTACGGCGGGAGGTCAAATTCTTGGGACACTGTGTGGGCGCGGCGGGAGTTTCGGTCGACCCGGAGAAGGTGTCGGCGGTGCGAGAGTGGGCTGCCCCGCAGACGGTGAAGCAGGTCCGGTCATTCCTGGGCTTCGTGGGGTACTACCGCCGCTTTATCAAGGACTTCTCCAAGATCGCAAAGCCCCTAAATCAGTTGCTGGCTGGGACAGGACGCCCCCGAGGTCGCGGATCGCCGGCTATCCTATGGAGCCCCGAGTGTGAGGCTGCGTTCCGGCGACTGAAAGACGAGTTGCTGCGGGCGCCGATTCTGGCGTATGCTGACTTCTCCAAGCCCTTTGTCTTATACACGGACGCTAGCAACCTGGGTTTGGGGGCCGTGTTGGCCCAGCAACAGGACGGTGTAGAGCGGGTCGTAGCCTACGCAAGCCGGAGCCTTCATCCAGCAGAGAGGAACGACGCCAATTACAGCTCCTTCAAGTTGGAACTGCTGGCGCTGAAATGGGCACTCAGCGAAAAGTTTAAAGATTACTTGTGGGGTGCCCAGGTGACGGTAGTAACTGACAACAACCCCCTAGTACATCTACAGACGGCGAAGTTGGGGGCAGTGGAACAGCGCTGGGTGGCCCAGTTGGCCAATTACAACTACCAGCTCCAATACCGGCCAGGACGGGAGAACACCAATGCTGACGCCCTGTCCCGACTCCCGGAAGCTCAAGGTCCGAGGGACTCACCGGAACCCACGCCAGACCCCGAAGGAGAGGAGTATATGGTGGGCATTGTGGAGGCGCCGGGGACTCAACATGAGGGGATGCCTGTGAGTTGGGGATGGGACCCCTGCCGCTGGAAAGAGCGACAGCAGGCCGACAGAGAGATCAGTGGCTTGATGCGGTGGCTGGAACGGGGCCGAAAACCGACGTTGGCCGAACAACGGGCCCAAGGGGGAACAGGAAGGAAGCTGTTGGGACAATGGGCCAGACTACAGGTGAAGGAGGGAGTACTCTGTAGGTCTGTCCGAGATCCGGGGCTGGACGAGGAACTCCGACAGATCGTTGTCCCCGAAGGCCAAGTACGAGAGCTCTTGATAGCGTACCATGATCAGCTGGGCCACCAAGGGCACGAGAAAACGGTCTCTCTCTTGAGGCGACACTTCTACTGGCCCGACCTAGAAGCAACGGTACGTACCTTCGTTCAGGCCTGTCCTCGTTGCACCTTGTTCAAAGCCAGGAAGGAGGCACGAGCACCGATGGTCCCCATCCAGGCAAAGGCTCCTCTCCACATAGTCGCAATGGACTTCTTGACCTTGGGTCGGCCGGCAGACCGCTATCAGAACATCCTTGTCATTACCGACTTGTTCACCAAGTACTCCTGGGCCATTCCTACTTTGGACCAGACGGCGAACACCACCGCCACTGCTCTGTGGAGAGCTGTCTTCCAGCCGTTCGGTTGCCCCGAGTTCCTACACTCGGACCAAGGGCCAAACTTCGAGTCTCGGGTAATCAGAGAGCTGTGTAAAGTGTACGGCTGCACCAAGACCCATACCACTACTTACCACCCCCAGGGAAATGGCGGATGCGAGCGGTTCAATCAGACCCTATTGAACTTACTCGGCACGCTAGACCAAGAACATCAGAGCGACTGGGTGAGTGCGCTACCAAATCTGGTTCAGGCCTACAATAATAGTACGCACAGTACCACGGGCTACGCCCCCACTTATTTGATGTTTGGCAGGCATGTGCGGATGCCTACCGACTTATTGCTGGGGACGGCAGCAACCGAGGAGGAGGGGAACGTAACTGAATGGGTAAGGCGCCACCACCAACGCCTCCATTTTGCATACGAGCAAGTCTCGGGACGGATCCGAGTGGCTGGGAAGAAAAACAAGAGGCTGTACGACCGGACGGCTCGGGAAGCCCCCCTTCTCCCAGGAGAAAGGGTCCTGGTAAGGGACAACCGGCGACAAGGGAAGGGGAAGCTCAGTGACCGATGGGAGGATGCACCATACGTGGTCGAGGGCCAGCAGCGGCCTGGACAGCCAGTATATACAATTCGGCCCGAAGGAAAAGCCGGGCCCGCTAGAGTGGTCCATCGGAACATGATCCGCCCCTGTCCGAACTATCCCAGCCCCATAGAGGAGGCGCCAAAGGAGCCTGAAGCTGTAGCCCCGTGGATAGCAGGATGGGCCGTGATCCCAGGAGAACGGGGAAATGTCCCCGCAGAAATGGCCCCCAGAGACCCGATGGATATGCCTGCGGACATCGACCCTGTCTCGCCACCACGACGGTCCCAGAGGGAGAGCCGAGGTCGGCCCCCGGCACGCTATGGAGAATGGGCGACTGGAAGGCGTTCTAGGGACTAGAACGGTTTGGCAGGGGGGTATGTCACGGGGTGACGAAAGGGAAGCGGAACTAAGTCCCGCCGGAATTTTGTGTTCCCCTCGGGACGGTGTCGCGGTAACACCGGTCCACTTCCGGGTTTCGCCCGATGTCGCAATAACAACGCTAATGACAGATTGACATCTGGTGTGGGGAGTTTGATGTGGCGATCTGTGAGAGGATTATGGAGGCGGAGTAACCACATAAAAAGAGAAGTGCAGAGACCATGAGGAGGGTTGTGGATTCTATTTGGTCGTTCGTTCTCCCGGCTATTCTTCCTGGTTGGCTTGCCCCTGTGTGTGGTTCTTCTCTTTGGACGTGTTCCCCTAGGAGAGGTGAATTCCTGGGACGTTTGGGCTGGCGTGTGGAGGTATTTGAAGACTATTGTGGGGTTTCGGTTATCTGGCTGTGTAACAGATATATCAGCGATCGAGTGGAGATATTCAGGACAGAAAGAGTGTGAGTTCTGGAAAGCAAGTGAAGACCAGACCGCGCCATCGCTATCGGAGGGAAGTTAAGAGACCTGATCTGGGATTTCAATCAATTGTATACATCTGGACTGGGACTGATAACGTTGTGAAGTGGACGGAGTCATCGTTGGGTGAGTGCTGGCTCTATTTGCACTAAGAGTGGGTGTGCCGTGTCTGAAGTGGTGTGTTTGCACAATAAATCGTTTGAAGTGAAGTTACAGAGTGTGGGGAAGATACATAGAGTTAATGCCGGACGCTCACCACCCCGAGAGCCCACCACCGTCACCGTAATCCACACCCAGGCACTCAACTGAAGCATCTCCCAGCCGTAAGCCCCATTGCTTATTCAAGAACACATACTTGCTGTTGATTACTTACTCTGCTGTGCAGATCGCAGGATCCTCTGGGCCGAATGCCGCATGTGATGTCCCTATGAAAAGAGGTGGACACAAGAATTATTCCTTTCCCGGTCACAACCGAAGCCTCTCCCAGCCGTAAGCCCCACTACTTATTCAAGAACGCATACTTGCTGTTGATTACTTACTCTGCTGTGCAGATCGCAGGATCCTCTGGGCCGAATGCCGCATGTGATGTCCCTATGAAAAGAGGTGGACACAAGAATTATTCCTTTCCCGGTCACAACCGAAGCCTCTCCCAGCCGTAAGCCCCACTACTTATTCAAGAACGCATACTTGCTGTTGATTACCTACTCTGCTGTGCAGATCGCAGGATCCTCTGGGCCGAATGCTGCATGTGATGACCCTGTAGAAGGAGGTGGACACGAGAATTATTCCTTTTCCCGGTCTCGACCGAAACATCCACGAGCTCTACTTACCCGGATACCCTCTCTCACTCCGGGACGGGCGACAGACTACCCTGGCTCTTGCTGGCCCCGTACAGGCACAAACTGCCGACGACTCTACGCCTTCCCGGCGTCCGAGGTCTGGCTCCGTTCTGGTCGGGAGACACAGAAGGAACAATGAACTTTTAAATTGCTTTTAACCAAATAAAACCTTGTTCATTTTTATACTCTCGTCCGTCTGGTTTTTCTGGCACGCTCCCCGAGGTGATCCTGGGTTTCAGGGGTGGGTGCAGTCCGGCTTGGCCCCCCCGACCTGTGACATTTACTTCATATACAGTCAATCCATACTGCATGCTGCATTTTATTTTCCTGAAACAAAAGTACATAGTGAGCCAAACAAAAACACCATAAACTCAACAGGCTCATTAGGAAAACCTAACTAACTAACTACATCTACTTTAGAAAAAAAACTTAGCATTTTTTTAGCATTGAACTTACAAATCATGTGCTATGTTAGAAATGTTTTGAGATCTTAACACTGCTGTATTGAGACAGGAACCACACAAAATAAGTATTTTATTAATAGCTTGTAATCACAATCAGCATCATAATCTGCCCCTGTAATCACTGTTTGTGTGAAAAGGAATGAAAGTTGTGTGTTTTAATTGCCTCTAGTATTTATTTTAGCTGGAAACTACAGTGAACTGAATGTACTGTATAAGCCTATACATTTTCAGAATTTAGCAAAAAAATGTGGATATAATAGGCATGTTTTTCTGATGAGCCAATGTTGCCGAAAATAGTTTATATACGATTTGTATGCCATAGATTTTTTTTCAGAAGCAAATATATATATATATATATATATATATATATATAATTTTTTTTTTTTTTTTTTTTTTTTTTTTTTTTTTTTGTGGAACGTAAGGAAAAAATAATAATTAAATAATTCTTCATTATAGATTATAATTTTTCCCTTCAATAAAACTCATTTGTGTTCTGATTAAAGAATGGTGGATGTCAGTGCACCAAAACCATTGAAGTTGAATAAAAACAGTAGTATTTAATTATTCTTATTATTATTATTATTCTTATTATTCTTCTTATTATTATTATTATTATTATTATTATTATTATTATTATTATTATTATTATTATTATTATTATTATTATTATTATTATTAGTATTCCTACACCTACAAGATTATTTACATGAAATTTCATATGAAGTTTCATATTTTATTGAGTAGAAATGTTCTAAATAGATCACTTGACTTAAGTACAAAATCTTTTATGAATCATTTTTTTTTCTCTCTGTTCTCCTCCACACATTTCTCAGTATACCCTCAAGCTCTAGGCAGAACATTACCAACCATCAGCACCAGCCAGAGTGATGCCGACACAGAAGTCCCTGCACTATACATGTCATACCTCCAGGCCTTACACACACACACACACACACACACACACACACACACACACACACACACACACACACACACTCAAACAATTATCCATGACAGTATTTCAAGGGCTAGTTTTCACTGTAATGCCTCATGAGCTTGGGTAAGGGTTATCAGAGTGAAAAAGGGTGCTTTAATTTGTTCTTCAGTCATCATAAATTTGCTGAGACTGTTCAGTGGGAAAGGTCCTTCCAACAGAAATTATTCAGCAATGAAATATATCCACTGTTTTTCGCAGTGCTGAATTTAAAGGTAATCATTCAAACTTGTCAGTAAGTTTATATTAGGTTTCTCAACAGGAAACTGGGTGTTTGTGACATCTATTGACCTGATTCTACACATAATCAAAAACATGTTATTTCCTTCTGCAACAACTGAATTAAGATTCCAGCAATGTCCTGATAATTTTTTTTTTTTTTTATTTTTTTTTTGGCTTGGTGAAACAGAAATGTGTTTATTAAAGTGTTCCTAAGCTCCGGTTAACCTCAGACAAGGTCATTTATTTCAGCTGCCTGTCGTAGTAGTGTTTACCCATTTCAAGGTTGTTGCAGTGATGTATTGGTTTACAGAATCCTATCAGCCTTGCTATTACGGACAGACTTTCTAATTTTGTTCAATTTGAGCTGGCATATGGCGGCATAACCAAGCAGAATGTACATGTACTGTGTGCAAGGAAGTAACAGGCATAAGTATTGTTAAAAATGTAGAAAATTCCAGAAGGATCAAGGAGGGTGGAAGATATCAGCAACTTGTGAGTTTATCACAGGCTTTTATGCATTCTTTTGTACTTTATAAGATATTACACATTTTGAGCGTTAAATAATGTTAAATAATGAAGGCGTCTTCTCAAAATGAACGAAGCCTGGATTATTTGGTTTTCCTTTTTCATGCTTTCTTAAGACTATATAATTTTGAGGTTCCTTTTCTACAAAAGCAATGAAAAGAAAAGAAATGTCAGTATGATTGATGTGGATATACAATAACAATGTAGCTTTTTGACAGCCAAAAGGTGTGCATTGACAAGTTTGAGTTGCAGTTTATTAATTAGTTATTTATTCGCATTGATTTCTTACTCATTAGCATGACAATTCAGCAGCGTTCTCTCTAATGTCAAAGCACACAGGCTCATTGAATAAAAATGAAGAATCAATGAACACACATGGAAACAAACGCTCAATTTAATGAACCAAGCATTCGATTACAATGAGATGTGAATGTTTTTCTAGAATCTAGCATTTATTCTACGCGCCTCCTAAAACGTAAAAAAAAAGCTGCTCAGTATTATCTTCTTGCTTTATAAAAGCAAGCTCACACGGATTCTGCTATATTTTCAAATACATTAAATATATGAATACATTTTTTTCCGTTCTTTTTTTTTATTATTGGTTTTAAAGGTAAAATTAGGAAATATATAAACTAATGGATGCCGAAGACTAATTGAATAATATTTATTTTGATAAAAAAAAAAAAAAAAAAAAACTTAAATTGAAACTAAATAGCAGGTCGAGTGAGGACATTTGTAGAGATATTTCTCTTGTTCTACCTGTCACTGCATACTATTAACTATTAACTATATACTATTATATAGAACATACTAGAACATGTCAAGATTAACAAATTAACTCAATATATCAAATAGTTCACAGCTTAAATATTTTTTATTTTTTTTTGTACTGCTCAATATCTGCTCCATATCATCATTGTTGCCATAACAACTAGAAAAGATTGGGCTTTTCACATATGACACTCATCACTCTTGGATTTAAGTGCATATCCTGTGAATCATATTTCTCTTTCAAATTTATATTAGACATCTGATGACAATAATATTCTACAATACAGTAGCAAATAAAATAGTCACTTCATTGGGTTTTATTTGTGACACGAATTGCACAAAATTACAAGGACAGGCTTTGCTCTTCTATTCTTATAAGCCTCAAGAGATACAGAGATACTTCAAAAAACTGAGGAAAGAAATGCTAATGGCTAGCTCAAGTATCAAATTACATTCATATATACAGTACAGTGAGCTCAGAGTCTTAGCAATTTAGGGGTACCAACATATAAGGCATATTTTGACATAAAACGGTCCATTTTAGAACTAGCCCAAGGGGCTAAAATAAAAATAAATATGCTCAGTAATTGGACTTCAGCTGGTAAATCCATTCTAATCTATGTAGATAGGCTCCTACAGTGTTGTGCTTCATTAGAATGCTCTTCTCCAGCAGTCAGTTACTAGTCACCAAACCACACCACTGGAATAATGATGTGGATGTATTTACTGACAGTCAGGTGGAGAGCACACAAGCACTTCCTGCTACACCGGCTGGGAAATGGTTGTGGGATCTGCTAAAATGCTTAATTTTGGGAAAGTAAAACCATTAAAAGAGCAATGACAATGCAGCTAACGAGACTCTTGGAGGTTCTTGGTTTGTGAAATTCTGGAATTCTCTAAGCCATGAAAATGTAATAATGAATGCTTAAATGTGTTTGCTTTCCCTGTCCTCCCAAGGGGACAAGTCATTTATTCTGTTCATGTTTAGCCTGTGGAGTGACAAGATAATGACACCGTCATCACTCACAGTTCGGGCGGATTGGAAGCTTTAGGCACAAAAGTGCAGCTTCTGACGCCACTTGAATCTGACCTGGACAGATTGAGGAAGAAGGACAGTCTACCCACAGACAGCTAACCTTTACCTAAGTGATGAGCTTGCTTTTAAAAGCTCAAATCTGAATATGAAGCATTTTGCGTTTCACCCAGAAGCTGAAGATTCACTGGTCTCCTAACTTACAAATGTAGGAAATTAAATGTTCCTCTTACTACATTAGGTGGGAAAGAGATGTGAATGAAAATGATGACAAATAAAATGGAGAGATCTTAAGAGCCATTATCATGGCTGTAAAATATTGGCACATTCGGTGGTATAAAGAGGATTCATTTCCTCCTTAATAGTCCAGTCTTTGGCTTTTTCTCTTTGCCAGAGAAATAGCCATGGTAATATTCTCTACAAAGAAGTGACTTTTGCTGTAGAATAATGATTGCAGAGAGAGAGAGAGAGAGAGAGAGAGAGAGAGAGAGAATCTCAAATAATTGTTGTACTTACCTGTATTTTGAATTATGCAATGAATGAATTGGGTTATAGGACATTTCTAAAATCACCAGTACAGTTTCTGGTTTTCTGTGTTTTTTTTTTTTTTTTTTACTGATAGTGTACAATGTCTAAAAAAAAATGTATATCCTGTGCTGCTAACTGAAACTTTGCTTAACGAGAAATAAGAGTTAATCAGATTAAGCAGACATTCAATGAACAAATAAATCCAGCTGAGGACAAATAAACATGTTGAGATCATACAAAAAAATCCCGTGCATGATGTTCTCTTGATTTTTTACTTGATGTTTAATCTTAGGGCAAAGCTTAAAATCTTAGTTTTATAAGGGAGTTGAGGAAAGGTCAAAAAGTTCAACGTAAAAGTTTAAAAGTAAAATAAATAAATAAATAAATAAATAAATAATGTTGCCGTGCTATTTTGAGTTGTCTTAATTTTTGCATAACAGATTTTCCTATGATATTGATCTAGAGCAAAGGGTTTTTTCAAAATATGCATTAAAATAATGAAACTGAAGGACAGCAAGAATTCAAAAGACATCTAATGTTTTAAACAAATCCATTCTCTGGCAAATTCTCTATATCCATGCATTCCTGTCAGGCATTTCTGCCAGCAGCTGCCCTGTTGATTCTCCACAGTATTCCAGGAAGCACTGGAGGGCTGATATGCCCGGGAAAGACAAGCAGTCCTGTCTCCCGAGGCCTTGCTACCTCACTGCTGTGGGTTGGAGGTTGGAGGTTGTCTCTGTGTCCCTTGAGCATGCATGGCCAGTGGCTGTTTAACTTTTCCACTACGGTTCAGGAGCAGAGAGCACCAGAATTGAGATTCAGTTGTAAACTGAGTAGCTTTTGTGTGTGTGTTTGTGGTATAAATTCCATAAATAGATTCACACAACAGACTTTCATTTGGTTGACATTACACGCATCATGCGTGTGGATGTGTTACAAGCTATTATTTATTGACCTAGTGACTGACATAGGTCAAGCAAGAAATCTCTATATTTGCAGCTCATACTGTGAATGCAGGGTAGCTTAGAGTTACATGTGCTGGATTGATGTTAGTGCATCAAAAGCACAACTGGTGTCAAAGGTTTTCATAAGAAAAGCGTGAAACTGCTTGCATATTACACCGCTGATTAACACTTATTTAAATGTCATCCTATCATACGGGGGACTGTGGTTAATAATGTTGATTTCAGTCTGTACCTGAAAGCAAAGATGCATTTCCAAAATCTAGCCTTCAGTTTCCTGAGTGTGGTTTGTTGAACTCTTAAATATCCCAGAAGTGTGGGAAAATAAATTAGAAGGCATTTTTTTTTACTCCTCAAACAATCAATCAGTCCATCCATCCATCCATCCAGTTATTTTAATACATTTGTTTAAACATTTTAAGACAAATTAATATACAAATGCTGATACAATTATTTCCTATGCGAGCCAAAAACTATGGACATGGACATGGCATCTATTATGCTGTAGATTTCAGATTTTAGAGTTTAATTATTTGAACAAAGTTTCTGTCATTTCTGAGTGAAACACATTAGTAATGGTGTTTTGTTCCTGAATAAATCAGTGTTTTTGAATGAAACATCTGAGTGAATGATTCAATGTCTCACTGATAAAGAAAGAAATCACATACTTTCCCCAAATGTGACAAAAAAAGTATGTCCGAATTCTTAATAGTCATAAAAGCGTAGGCAAGAACATACTTAGATGACTTACTACTTCTGGCGTTATTCTGAAGTGTAGATTCCCATGAGGCCACACGAAAGGATTTCTGAATGACAGTTAAGTGAAGCAATTGACTCTTCAAGTCACGTGATAATGACAACATGGAGAATGCACTTTGTCCAGATTACATTATAGAAATAGAATGCACTCCTTTTGCCTTTATAAAGTAATTACGTGTTCCTGCTCCAGACAGTATTTGATTTTAGACGCAGCCAGCATCCTGATTTTTTCTTGAATTAATCTGTTCTTATAAATGAACTGATTGAATGACTGATTCAATGAATCACTCATAAAGACAGGAACTTGTCATCCCCGACTGGTGTAACAATATAAGACGCAGAAAGACTGAAATGACACTGAATTATGAAAAACTAAAGGCTTTAATGTACAAGTATTATAATTGTATTTTAGTATGCTTGAAAGAAAACAAAAGTTAAACAATAAAGACATGATTGCTTTTTCAGGTCTCTTTAGAGAACCGTATTGCTTCTCTCTCTCTTTAGTTACTCTTGCAAAGTACTTTTGACTTTGCAGCTCACTTTTCAGGAGATTGTGAAAAGTTTTGTTTTAAATCTTGAGGAAACAGTAATTAGAAGTACAAATTTGTTACATTCTCCAAAACATTCCTTAATTAAGCATATTCAATTAATTTTGACTTATGTATAGTCGTTATTTGATCTCACTGTAGTACAGTCACTTTTACAGTCACAATTACATGCCAACTAATACAATTGCCACAAAAACTCAAAGAAGAAAAATAATATCAACAAGATCCAAATGATAAACAAACATCCCCCCACACTCTTTCAATCAGAAACTAAACAGCATATAACATGTTTCTTCAGGCAATGATTAACTCAAACACTCTCAGTATATGTGTGTGTGTCTGTGGTGCAGTGGCATATTTCAGGATTATGACTTTCTAATAGCCACATTAGCACTCTGAATGGTTAGAAAAGTGTTTCTCATGTCCACTGATACAGATTGCAGTAGCAGGGTAACGGGTTGGGATTTAAGAAGCAATTTCATCCATTAGATTAGAAAAGATTAGTCTTACAGATGGTAACACATCAAGATGAGATGGCCAGAGGTCTCAAAGAAAAGTATATAAAGAAATAATGATTACACACAGACGTCTTATTCATACTCTGTCATATTTATACACTGATATTATGGAGACAACTCCCATCCTCAGCTAGCTTTGCTCTCTTCTCCATGTTATAAAATAAATTCAAATGAATGAGGATAAACATTTTTTCATTGACATTTTGAATTATATTTCTATTAAAATGATGTTCATGTTTCACCTATTGCATCTTAATATTTTTGTAAAGATAAGTGCTGTATTAATGTAGTTTTGAAATACACATAAGATTAATAGTTATATTACACACAGTATAATGCATTTCACTGTACTTCTTATAACACATTAGAATAGTGTGCACATGTTCTTATATGTATTGTTTTAAATCATTACACACACACACACGCACACACACACACACACACACACACACACACACAATATGAAAAATATGGTTAATATTACTTATCAATGAAACCAGAAAATGTAACTGTTCTGTCTTCTCCATTTTATAAAATTAATAATATTTTTTTACAAATAATTTTCTTTGGTGATGAAGTGGAAGGAATGACATTTTAAAATATATACACATAAAAATAAATAATGTTAATGTGATCATTCTTTGTCAATATTTATTGTAGAGATAAGTGCTGTGCATTAATGTAACTTTGCATTGCATGCTTCAATAAAATATAATACTTTCAAAAAGGTGAAATGTGCATCATCAAATGTAACTGCAGGTTTTTCAGACATTCCCAGGGTTTCATTGGACGGACAAACAGATGGTTCAGCTGATGAGGCAGAGCAAACAGAGCCATGTTTTATTACGCTGCTATAAATCAGCCTAAACTGGTTTAGTTATATTTGTCTCTATACATTAACATTCTTTTAATATATATTAGCAAATATAAAATAAGCTTACACTGAAAGAGTAACCATTATTTATACAAGAAAACTTTGTAGTTGTTTCCTTAAATTTAATTTAAACACCAACTGCATTATGAATGCCATGATGCAGTTAGGATGTCATCTAAATGTTTCTCTGAATTGTTCGGTCCTGAAGAGAAAATTGCCCTGTGGGGACATGTGCTGTATGCAAGTTTTTCTCTCTCCATCGGTGTGTGGTTTCCCCTAGTCAAAAATGAAAATGAAGGGTTTTTTATTTTGAGAGGTTCTAATTATGTTTTTTTCCTCAACATGTGATGCTGGGCTCCACTCCACCGCTCGGCCTTCAGTGATTTTAGCTGGCAATGTGCCGGATTCTGGCCTTACATTAGCCCTGACCCACTCTTATTTTATTTTACATTTAAAAACAAGTTCAATTTTATTTTTCTACTACTAAATCATTTATTTATGGGAGTAAAAAATCTCTAGTAAAAAATTGGTCTCATCTGAGCCAGGAGAGAAATATGCACAGATAAAGCACTGTTTGCAAGTAAAAAAATAGTCCAGAAAAGTTTTAAATATGTTGGTGGATTTTAATGTGAGAGGACAACTGGGGATACACTTTTTAACTGGAGGAAGTGTTATTATGGATAGAGACTGGTTTTTGGTACTGGTTTTAAGTCTTAATGATTACAAACACGCAGCTTTTCGCTTCACAAAACTGATGAACTGGAGTCATGTCGATTTTTTTGTAGATTATTGCAATGTTTTTATCAGCTGTTTGGACCATCATTCTGATGGCACCCATTTACTGCAGATGGTCTATTGGTGAGCAATTGGGTTATCAATTGGCTGATGCAATGTTAAAATGATCCAAATCTGTTCTGCTGAATAAACAAACTCATCTATCTTGGATGGCCTGAGGGTGAATACTGTACATTTTAAGACCCTGTAATTGTAGTTTGAATAAATGATTCCCCAGCTGAAAAGGCCACTTAAGGAAACTAATCTGCAAAAAATGGCATGTTCTGTACGAGGCAAACTGTGTGCTGTTTATGACTGTGAGGCAAACAACTGTGACTCACCTAATAAAGTAAGGCGAGATTTCTTTCAAGTTTAAACTTTTGGTGTTTCATTCAGTTTGAATAAAATTCATGCACTGAAATGGCTTTGAAAAAGAAGAAGAAGAAGAAGAAACCTGACAGGACTGAGAGAAGGTACAACATTTGATGGAGAATGAGGTTAAAAAATCCAGTTTTTCCATCAAGCAGTTGTCTGTCAGCTTTGGTGCTGCAGGATAGTACATCAAAGAGAGAAAAAGAGACTGGCAGAAGAAGAACAAAGCTGGAACAGTTTAATTTCAGGGCTGCTCATGTAGTTGACTTTACAAGGTTCAGTCCAGCACCCATGAGTACAGACACAAAGAAGAAATGCAATATTAGAGCTGTCAATTGACTTAAATGTTTAATTTGATTGATTTACATGATATGGTGCTTATTTATTGCATGTCAGTATTTAATCAGTGTTTGAGATAACTCCCCATGTATATTATATGTATTATAATATATTGTTATTCTATACATATATAATAATTATTTACAAATAATAAATATTACTGCAAATACACTAAATTTGTCAAATACAGCAAATCTGAAGTATGCAGAACCCAAAATAATTTGCATTAGCTGCAGTAAACTGATATTTTTTTCTATAGCAATAGAAAACAAATTTTGTGTGTGCTAATAATATAAACTTATTAATGAAACATAACCAGAAGGATTTTGTGTAAAAACTGTACATTAATCCATTATGTAAATAATGGCATTAAATTATCGTGCTAATTTCACAAATAATTGCTTTACGACCGATTTACAAAGAAACAGTTTTACTTGTGTTTTGTGAATGAGGCCCCATTAGCAATCTTGTTGAACACTTAACCTGAAATGAACACTATTTTTTGTTTTAAAGTCAATGGGGATGAAACCTTAAAAAGCAACCTTATTCTCAAGTGATTCTCTTAATCTGCTTCCCCTAAATCACTTCTTTATAAGCTCCAGATTTTAATTAGAGCCTTTAACCATGTACACAGCACTCACTTGTGTGAGTCATTTGGACAATTAATTAGTCAGATAGGTCTCACGGCCTTCTGAATCTTTTTAATTGTTAGTTGCTGCCGACTTCACTGTTTTTTATATTCTGACTATATTTATTTGCACATATAATTATTATCCACATGCGGGAGTGCTGAATAACACAATGAAAAACGTGTTAATTGCATTATGATTTTAGGTTAAAAGTATAATTAATCTAAAAATTAAACACTATTGTCATTTGCTCTCATTCAAGTCAAAGGTTTGATAGTAAGATGAACAAAAGAGATATTTTCTTTTAAGTAGCATGTTCATATATTTAGATATATGACATTAGTGTTGGTAAAGCTATTTTAAAAAAAAAAAAATTTCTTTTTGAACTAGTAAACTTAAATAAACCGATTTACACAATTATTTGATATTTATTCGTGAGTACTTTACCTAGTTAAATTGATAGTTCACCCAAAAACTAAAATGTGCTTTTAATTTACTCAAGCAAATGAGATCACTGACCAGCAACAGAATACCTTGCAAGACTTTTTAAGGAAAACAGGGAATACTTTAAACTTGCCATGGTGCGGCCTCATCTTAATAAAACAAGTTTGGATCCTGCATTACAGGCTAACTTTTGTCCTATTTCAAACTTGACTTTTCTTTCCAAAATTTTAGAGAAATCAACTGCAGTCTTATTTGACTATCAATTCAATCTCTGAAAAAAATCAGTCTGGTTTTGAATCCTGTCACAGTACTGAGTCAGCTCTTTTAAGAGTTTTGAATTCTATTATGCTAATTACTGACTCTGATCAGTCTATGGCTCTGGTTATGTTAGACCTCAGTTCTACCTTTGATTTAGTTGATCATAATACAGTAATATCACATCTTGAAACATGTGTTGGCCTTCAGGGCATGGTGTTGAAATGGTTTTGTTCATATCTCACTAATAGGAGGTATGTTGTTAGTATTGGAAACTAATCCTCATCTGATACATATTTAAAGTCTGGTGTCCCTCAGGGCTAAATTTTTGGTCCGTTAAAGTTTTCTCTTTATATGCTACCTTAAGGATCTATTTTTAAAAAGCTCTTTTCATCTTTATGCCAACGACACACAAATCTACTTTTTTGTCTCTATGAACTAAAACTTTCTTAACCCTCCATGAAAGTAATTATTTTTATTTTTTTGGCACAAATGACATCTCCATATAGAACAACATGTGCAAGTAACGTAGGTGTTTGGTTCAATAATAATCTTAAATTTGATAGATAAGTGCGGTGGTCAAGCTCTGTTTTTTTATGATCTTTGTCTTCTGACGAAGCCCAGGTAAGATGCCTCTGACGTTGTCTGTTGTTCAGGAAATTCCTTGACACGTCTATGTGTGGTGGCTCTTGATGCCTTGACCCCAGCCTCAGTCCATTCCTTTTGAAGTTCACTCAAATTCTTAAATCGATTTTGCTTGACAATCTTCATAAGACTGCGGTTCTCTCGGTTGGTTGTGCATCTTTTACTTCCATTTTTTCCATCCACTTAACTTTCTGTTAACTTGCTTGGATACAGCACTCCGTGAGTAGCCAGCTTCAATGGCAATGAATGTTTGTGGCTTACCCTCCTTGTGAAGGGTGTCAATGATGGTCTTCTGGACAACTGTCAGATCAGCAGTCTTCCTCATGATTGTGTAGCCTAGTGAACCAAACTGAGAGACCATTTTGAAGGCTCAGGAAACCTTTGCAGGCATTTTGAGTTGATTAGATGATTGGCATGTCAACATATTCTAATTTGTTGAGATAGTGAATTGGTGGACTTTTGTTAAATGTGAGCCAAAATCATCACAATTAGAAGAACCAAAGACTTAAACTACTTCAGTCTGTGTGCATTGAATTTATTTTGTACACAAGTTTTACAATTTGAGTTGAATTACTGAAATGAACTTTTACACGACATTCTAATTTATTAAGATGGACCTGAAATTGTTTTCAATTTAGCTCTCCATATAAAGTGTTTGCTTTGTCTTCAGTGTTTGAAAATGGCAAAATTGCTATTTACTATTTGAACACTTAAAACACACACACACACACACAAAATACTACAACTATCTGAACTCTCACCCCACTTCATTGGTGAGGGCAATATATTGCACTTGAAAGATAAAAAGTGTTATTTTGTCCTTTGTTTTAATGCTGCTATGGGTATAGACGTGTCTGCTGTTGTATGTTGTTGGGTTTGACATTTACTTTGATGTAGTGTTTGTCCTCCAGAGTTTTTCAGGTATTTTAAGGCCGATGTTTCTGATTTCTATTGTTATTGCTGACCTTCTTTGTTATTTCAGCAATGGCAGTGTCTGAGCAGTCTCAGGATTATAGTGATGTGTTCTGTGAAGGTTTGTTTTTATGCTTTGATCTTTACCCAGGTATCATCCACATATCTGAAAGTGGCTTGAGTTCTTGAGCAGGGCCGTGCAGAGACCTTTGGAGGGGCAGGTGCTCAAAGTATAAAAGGGGCACATGGGACAAGACTTTAAATAGCGCGGTTCAAAATATCAATACAGCAATATATTGTGATGCATTCCTTGTTGATTCACGTGTCGATATGGATGATTATGTATTGATACGGCAGCAAATGTTGTGATGCAGTTTTGAAAAAGAAACAGATTAGAAGAGACAATTTTAAGTTTAAAAGAAAAAAAAATAATAATAATTCTTTCCACCTAATAATAACTCTGGGATTAGAAACTGAAATGTCTTAAATTGTCCCAACCTGATGGCTTTTTCTTCTCTGTTCAACAGAATAATTAAGAAAAGGTGTTATAGTAAAAACTATAGAAAATACTTGTGCCTCTACATTTCCCTCTTTCTCACCAGCCTCTGTCTCCTGGCTTGCAGTTCCCTGCTCTCTTTCTGTCACTTGTGCCTCTACATTTTCCTCTTTTTCTTCCTCTATCTCCATCTCCTCATCTGATCTATTACTTTCCACTCTCTGTCCATCTAGGAACAAGGCACAATTTACTATTTCAGCATTAATCTATTATTTTAACCATCAGTACTACAGTTGCACCTAATCGACAATAAGTCCACCTTAAATATTGATACAAAACATTAAACAACTGATACACTGGAATATAGTGATTAATATTATTATTACTGTAGTAGTTCTTGTTGTCTAAAATTGAACACCTTTGCAATGTTAACAAATGACAGGCTACATGTGTTATTCATCTCCTTGACACTGCACTTTGATGGCAGGTCAGGTATATTATGCATTTTATATTGACATTGATATTTGTTAATTTATTTCCAGAGAGATATTATTGAGTTTACAGGTTAAAGTGGTCTTGCTGTCATAAACACTGTTGCTATTGTAGAAAAAATATATATTTGTGTCACATTTAAAATATAATTATATTTTATTTCATTTCTGAATTGTTTTTATTTTCATAATGATAATTCAGAGTATGAGAAAATCTGAATAAGCCTTACCAGTGTTATGATAATTATTTTTAAGGCACTCTGCGTGTTAAAAAATAAATAAATACTGTAATATAATAAAAGTTTAGTCAAATAACATAAAAAGACCAGACCCCTCGATCAGGGGCGTCATGCATTCATGATTTTTGAGGGGGCACATTGGGGGGTATAAGTCATGCTATAGCACTGTATAACTGATATAGGATTATGCTTTATTTATTTTTCCTTTAACTCAAAACAATTCTAAACATACTTAATATATCAGGAAATATCTTGATTCTCAAACGTGAAAGTAAATGCGTTTTGCACCTTTATAGGTTCTTATTTGATCAATATATGGAAAAGTAGTGTAATCTATTAACTACACATAATACCCCGACTTTTTACTTAAGTGCCATATAATATTTTCAATATGACTAAATTTGCATTTAATGTAAATTTCAATAACAATATTGTAAGTTACTTATTTTAACACTTTCATTTTACAGAGAGTAAAGAAAATTTACATTATCAAAAAAACATTTTCATTCAGTCTAGCCAGAGTTCAGGCACTCTCAAAAACTCCCATTAAAATCAATGAAGCACTTTACATTACATTATGCACATCTGCACTTTTGTTGTTTCTGATGAGAGAATTCGCTAAATAATTCAGTCAGCGAGCAAGTGAACAAAACACCGCGTTTCAGTGACGACTCTTCTGCACGTCTCTGATTGGCCATTGCATTTATAAGCACAACAGAATCGTTTCTGATTGGTTATCATGAAGCGTCATACGAACGCGTCTGTCTCTGGCTCAGCGCCAGCCAGCGAACACAGATTTTAATATAGCATTGAATTTGGAAGCTGCATTTAAAATCCACTTTGCCCAGAACTCTTTGAATGGGCATGACGCCTCTGCCCTCGATGCCTGTGAAACGTTTCTCCCTCAAACAGCACGCTAACGTTACTTCTACACTACAGCTACACACTGCAATATAAACAACATATCTGCATGTTCTCACATCACGTCGTTCTTGTAAAATAATAATAAGTAAATAAATATCAAAATCACTTCGCTGAGAATGAAACACCACTTCCGCGGTGTTGAAAATATCCTCTGGCAATTAAAAAATGCGTGCGCGGCGTGACGAATCTTCCCGGTCGTGGTCAGGTGAAAGGTCATGTGGGTCATCTTATTGACGGCTAAATTATTATTCAGAAATTTTACAAAAATTTAGATTGGGCATGGGCAGGCATTCACAAAAGGGTACGTTATGACAAAAAAAAAAAAAAAAAAAAGAGAAAATTTTGCTTTGACAAAAGGGCACTTTGGGCACCAAGGGGCAAAGGGGCAGGTGCTCAAGCACCCAACGCCCCGCCCTCTGCACGTGCCTGTATCTTGAGTTACTGGGGGAACCATTGAAAAACTATGTTTTGTCTGTAGTAATATAATCTTTGTGCAGGATATAACTGACATTTAGACACAAATTCTTTCCTTGTACATATTTTCAAAATGTATTTATACACTTAGTGGTGTACGACTAGCCTTACGCAGTAAAAAGGCTGTCAGTGTAGAAGCAAAATGCAAGCCTGTTGTTGCAGTTACGTTGCAGCATCACTTACTTTCTGCTTACGCAAAATTTCACTGTAGTCACCATTGTTTTCCATCATTTGCATGGTTATTAGACATGTGATATGAAATGGAACTCATAATGTTTTCAGATCAATAACACAGAGAAATATTCAAGCTTGCGGCTCTCTACAGATCATACAAATGGGAAAATGACATGACTAATTGTTTAGGGAGTAAAATCCATTACCTACAGCCAGCAGAGAACAAAGCAATGCAGAGGAATGAAACTCATGAACAAATGACACATCATCAACTATAAGTAAGAGCTCGCCATGTGTTTTTTTATTTTTTTATTCAGGAAATCCACAACTTCTGTCTCATTCATTCTCTCATTTTCTACAATTTCTACATTTTTAATTTTTTTTTGTAGGCCTACCAGAATGCAAAATATAACTAGCTATCAGCAATATTAACAAAGCTACAATAAAGATCACTTTACCAACAACACAATGGTCTGGCATGCAGCAAAACAAACAGCAAATAAATACCATTTTAAATTAAACCTCCGTGTTTAACCACAAAGTCTTTGTAACATCTCAGATACTGAGGTATCAGGTTGAAGTTGTATAATTTTCCCCAATCTTAAAATTATAATTAAGCTGATAAGATATTTTAGATCTGGCTGGAATCTGATTTGCGGTCTCAAGAGGTCTTTGTGGTCTTTATTAAATTTTTAAACAACTTTGATTTATTTATTTATTTTTTGGTCTTTTATTCCAGCTGTTGGAAAGAAAAAAATGGAATTCATTTAATTCACAAGAAATGAATTAATGCAATCATGTAATGTGCTACTTTTTAAGGTCCCCAATACTATCAAATGGATGAAAAACTGTATGTGAATCTATTTTAATGAGATCCAGATAATTATATTTTGATTTATTGTTTATATATATATATATATATATATATATATATATATATATATATATATATATATATATATATATACAGTCTTGTTCAAAATAATAGCAGTAAAATGTGACTAACCAGAATAATCAAGGTTTTTAGTATATTTTTTATTGCTACGTGGCAAACAAGTTACCAGTAGGTTCAGTAGATTGTCAGAAAACAAACAAGACCCAGCATTCATGATATGCACGCTCTTAAGGCTGTGCAATTGGGCAATTAGTTGAAAGGGGCGTGTTCAAAAAAATAGCAGTGTCTACCTTTGACTGTACAAACTCAAAACTATTTTGTACAAACATTTTTTTTTCTGGGATTTAGCAATCCTGTGAATCACTAAACTAATATTTAGTTGTATGACCACAGTTTTTTAAAACTGCTTGACATCTGTGTGGCATGGAGTCAACCAACTTGTGGCACCTCTCAGCTGTTATTCCACTCCATGATTCTTTAACAACATTCCACAATTCATTCACATTTATTGGTTTTGCTTCAGAAACAGCATTTTTGATATCACCCCACAAGTTCTCAATTGGATTAAGGTCTGGAGATTGGGCTGGCCACTCCATAACATTAATTTTGTTGGTTTGGAACCAAGACTTTGCCATTTACTAGTGTGTTTTGGGTCATTGTCTTGTTGAAACAACCATTTCAAGGGCATGTCCTCTTCAGCATAGGGCAACATGACCTCTTCAAGTATTTTAACATATGCAAACTGATCCATGATCCCTGGTATGCGATAAATAGGCCCAACACCATAGTAGGAGAAACATGCCCATATCATGATGCTTGCACCTCCATGCTTCACTGTCTTCACTGTGTACTGTGGCTTGAATTCAGAGTTTGGGGGTCGTCTCACAAACTGCCTGTGGCCCTTGGACCCAAAAAGAACAATTTTACTCTCATCAGTCCACAAAATGTTCCTCCATTTCTCTTTAGGCCAGTTGATGTGTTCTTTGGCAAATTGTAACCTCTTCTGCACATGCCTTTTTTTTAACAGAGGGACTTTGCGGGGGATTCTTGAAAATAGATTAGCTTCACACAGACGTCTTCTAACTGTCACAGTACTTACAGGTAACTCCAGACTGTCTTTGATCATCCTGGAGGTGATCATTGGCTGAGCCTTTGCCATTCTGGTTATTCTTCTATCCATTTTGATGGTTGTCTTCCGCTTTCTTCCACGTCTCTCTGGTTTTGCTCTCCATTTTAAGGCATTGGAGATCATTTTAGCTGAACAGCCTATCATTTTTTGCACCTCTTTATAGGTTTTCCCCTCTCTAATCAACTTTTTAATCAAAGTACGCTGTTCTTCAGAACAATGTCTTGAACGACCCATTTTCCTCAGCTTTCAAATGCATGTTCAACAAGTGTTGGCTTCATCCTTAAATAGGGGCCACCTGATTCACACCTGTTTCTTCACAAAATTGATGACCTCAGTGATTGAATGCCACACTGCTATTTTTTTGAACACACCCCTTTCAACTAATTCAACTAATTGCCCAATTGCACAGCCTTAAGAGCGTGCATATCATGAATGCTGGGTCTCATTTGTTTTCTGAGAATCTACTGAACCTACTGCTAACTTGTTTGCCACGTAGCAATAAAAAAATATACAAAAAACCTTGATTATTCTGGTTAGTCACATTGTACTGCTATTATTTTGAACAAGACTGTATATATATGAGACCGAAGCAGTAATTTGAGGCTTGTTATAGATGCAGTCTCCTGAAAAAAAAAAAAAAAAACCTGTATGTTCTATTATCCAATTGATATTAGTTATAAATGAAAATGTTTCTGTTTGTTTGTAAACCTATGCTATAACACTGTATGTTGTGTTTACTGAGTATTTCCTCTCAGGCCCCAAGTCTGCCATGTCACTATTGGCTTTATTCACACAACACTATACTTGTTCTGTGTTTGCCTGAACTTTGGCTTGAGGGTGATTTATAGCCCTGTCATTTGCTATTCTAGTAATTGCTCTGGAGTGCGACAGACAGACTGGAATTATATTATACAAACTGAAGCTGCGGAACAGCATCTTTACATGCATTCTGGCAGATGAATGATGCACAAACAAAAGATCCAGATTTTCCCCCAAGGGATAGTTTATAGTGTACGATTCTCGGAAAATATGGTTAAGGTATGAAGTGTGGTTCTGGTTGATCCCAAAGGCCCGGAATAAGTGGCTCAGGTGTTTCCTGGAGTGTGCTGATGTGCAGGTATGTTGTGTAAGTGTTGGGCAAGCAGGGTAGTCATGCAACATCCATCTGCAAAGTTGAGTCACTTTCTGAGAAAACTAGGACTCCTGTGGGAGTCATTGTTCACATGACTGGGACACCTTAGATCTTTTTGTGCTCCATCATTGTGAATCTTCACTGGTGACAAAAAAGGCTGAAAAAAAGTCTGAAATATCATTACAAGTACAATCCTCACTAAAAGTAAACACTGCAACAAAATGTAACCAGGTGCATCTAGGCAAGGCAAGGCAAATTTATTTCATACACAATGATTATGCAAAGTGATTTACATAACAGAGAAGAAAAGAAAAGAAAAGAAAAAATAAGAAAAAAAAATCACAACAATAAAACAAGAAATTTCAAAAACTTTGAAAATTATTTAAAATTGATTTAAAAGGTTTTAAATGAATATCAAACAGTTAAGAATATAAAATGTTTATACATAAAATATAGTGCAATCAGTTTCGACATTGCACAGTGTTCATTCAATAAATGGGTGGTGTTGGTGCAGTGGAGAAGACGCATGCCTTTGGTGTGACAGACCCGGGTCGAATCCACTGTGTCCCTGAACAAGACACTTAAACCCTAGTTGCTCCAGAGGCGTGCGACCTCTGACATATATAGCAATTGTAAGTAGCTTTGGATAAAAGTGTTAGCTAAATGAATAATGTAATGTAAATGCACAGCTAAACAGTTGGGTTTTGAGTCTGCATTTAAATGTAACTAATGTTTTAGCACATCTGATCTCTTCTTGATGCTGATTCCAACTGTGGGCGGCATAGCAACTAAAAGCGGTCTCCCCTTGTTTTGGGTGAACCCTTGGTATTTCTAACTGACTCAATCCTACTGATCTGAGTGGTCTGTTAGGTTTATATATATAGGTTTATAGGACCTGAGGATTGGTGTGATATGCTCAAATTTTCTGGTTCTAGTCAGAATTCTGGCAGCAGCGTTCTGGATGAGCTGCAGCTGTCTAATGGTCTTCTTGGGAAGGCCAGTGAGGAGACCATTACAAGAGTCCACCCTGCTGGCGATAAAGACATGAACAAGTTTCTCCAAGTCTTGACTTTTTTGGTCATAATCCTTTTTTCATAATGTTACATCTCACCCCAGTGGATATCATAATGTCATATCTCACCTATAAGGGCAGGGGTTTACAACATTGGTCCTGGAGTGCAGATGTCCTGGAGAGTTTAGCACCAAACCTGAAAAAAAGAAACCTTACCTGCAGCAGCCAGATTAATCCTGAATGCATTGATTAGCTTGTTCAGGTGTGTTTGATTAGGGTTTGAGCTAAACTTTGCCAGGCAGCAGCGATGCCTAGGCTATCCCTGCCTCACCCCTCATTTACACTGAACACGTGTGCGGCGCATTACGGCTACGACAAGGTTTTATTCCGTCCTCCACGCGGTGCCAACTCACACCGGGAGCATATCAGAAGCGGAGCAACTAGATGCGTGAGACCACGTGATTTGCCTGTCCAACGTGTTTTCTGATTCCAGAATGAATCTCTCGTCGTCAATTTCTTGTCTCCTACCAAGGATATATTGACAATATACATGCAATACATTTGGGAGTCTGCACTGGGTGTTTATTTTGAAATTGACAGGGATTTCAGCAGGGGTTCAGATAAAAAAATCTGCAGCTGGCAGCAGGAAGTGGCTGCCATTGACAGCCGGAAGGCAGTTACTGGCAGCCGGATGGTAGGCGGGACCTGCCATTCGGTGGGAGCCAATCAGTATCGACCAACGTGGGCGCAACCAATCAGATATAACTGCACCCAAACGCTTCAGTAATGGTTGCGATTGATCAAACGGTAAGTTCAGAAATTGGTCATCGGAGTAATTAATGTTTTTTTGCGTTGTAAGTTTGATTTTAATTGTTATCTGGGTGAACGACTTGGTAGACTTGGTGCCTACTTTGGTTTAATTGTTCAATGAAATCTAATTAGTGGTAGCAAGGTTGTTTGTGTACCTTGTTAGGGGCCTATTAACTTCAAATTACGTTTGACGTACCATTAAATATTAACGTTTGTTAGCGTGTTAACAGTCTATTGAATAATATAAAAGAATGTTGTTTGACTGGAATGATAGAAGATAAATTTGCAACACTAACCATATATTTTTGCATGTTAAGTCTTTCAGGAGATTGTGTGATATACGTTAACTTAAGAGTTCTTAAAAGAAGGTTTTTTTTTTGTTTTTGTTTTTTGCACTATTGAGGTGTGCTTTCTCTAATACTATGCATGTGCAGAACTGTTCTGTGTACCAGTTGAAGTTGTAAGCATGTGAATGCAAAACAATTTTTTTATTTATTTTTATTATCTATACAAAATATAATGGACCAGTTCATAATTCCTTATAACTTTTAGGTCTAGTTTCACAGACAGGGCTTGGATTAAGCCAGGATTAGGCTGTAGTTAAATTTAGAACATTGAAGTAGCTTTTGTAAACATGCATTTAGAAAAAAAAAAAAACATTACTGATGTGCATCTTGAGACAAAACCATGCCACTGACACCTTTTTTTTTTTTTTTTTTTTTTTTTTTTGTAATACCCAATAGTTGCCAGATGCTGTCCTGTTGGAAATTCTTCTTTACGTGATCCTGGAGGAGGGGTGATGCTACATTACTAAGTCCGTCTTTGGTTTGTTCCAAATTCAGAAGTCTGCTGTACTGTATACAGACTCCTTTCAAAAGAGGGCACAATCCAGCTGGCTTGACTGAGTATCTTCTTTTACATATTTGATTAGAGGTTTAAAAAGGTGCCATAACATTACATTTCTCAGTTGCCATGTCTGAATGTTTATCTTTGTAATAATGCTGTTTTCATGCTCCTCATCTCAATATACAGGTGGAACAAAATGGAGAACAAGTCTAAGCCATGTCAGGAATTCAACAAAATGTACACCCTGCAGACACTGCGACGAGGTTTACAACAACTGCTTACCAGGTGTGCAAATTATGCATGAAAATGTAATCACTGCTCTGTACATGATGACAAGATGCAATGGGAATAATCATTAATATGGCTGTGCATGCATGTCTACTGTTAATAAAGCAATTTAGGTTTTAAAGTAACCATTTTCTTATAATAAAATGCAGCAGCTAGAGTTCTTCCTAGAATCAGGAAGTATGACCGGATTAGCCCAGTTCTGTAAACCCTGTACTGGCTCCCTATCAAACATTGTATAGATATTAACATCTTCAATTATATTAATCTGTTTCTTTCTTATTCGAAGGTCACTGCAGTCACCCGGATCCAGTATGTATTCAGACCAGATGGTGGATCGCACCTAGAAAGGACCTCTACAGCCCTGAAAGACAGCGGAGCCCAGATACAGATCCCCTGTAAAGACCTTGTTTTTTCTCCATTTTGTCACCGGTGGAGTTTTGGTTCCTTGTCGCCTCTGGCTTGCTTCGTTGTGGTCACTTCATTTACAGTGATATCATTGACATGATTGCAAATGATTCCACAGATACTATTTAAACTGAACCGAGCTGAAGGATGACATCACTGAATTGAATGATAAACTGCCTTTTAAACTGACTACAAACTGAGTTTACTAATGTCCTTCTGCATTATTGACTGACACACTATTTTCCTTTTTAATACTGTAAAGTTGCTTTGCTTTGATCTGTATTATTAAAAGCACTATATAAATAAACGATGCTTGACTTGACCATGTTGCAAGAGGAAAATGAGGGGAGATGCACATCCACCCTGGGTTTTACAGTGATTGGTGCAAGATGCTGGAGAAGTAACTCTATATACCTCATCAGTTCTGATCTAAGAGTCTTGAAAATACCTCCGGATTGTTGTTAGTGATTCTGATTGATATTTTAGTCTGCTTGCTTACTGGATATATTTTATACGGTTTACATTGTAAAGCACTGACTTTGACAACTTACTAACCCAGTTACAAATTTAACAGCTACTTTATACTATATATATATATATATATATATATATATATATATATAGTTGTTTCTTGAAATACTACAAATATAACCGCAAATTATGATTTTAAATAAAGGTCTCTGACACTTCTCTCTTTTCAGTCATTTGTGTATATAGCCTATAATAAATATACAACATACACCCAGTAAGTGCCACTCTCGTATATAAATATAAATTGTTTTATTTCACACAAACAATGATACATGCATGCATAAACATTCAGCTGGAAATTAACGTTTAGCAAAATGATCTTATTTCTTTGTTTATATTTGATCAATATTTTAAATCAAATAATATACAATACTGACCTTACTTATTTAAAAAAGTATTAAACATAATCATAAGTGTATATAATTATTTATTTGTCTTGTTGCCGCCGGCAGCCTCCTCCAATTTCCGGGTATTAGCGACAGCTGCCATCCGGTTTTATTGGCAGCCACTTCCTGCTGCCAGTGACAGCCACTTCCTGCTGACAGCTGCCGATTTTTCGCTGAACCCCCTCTCAGGGATTTTTGACTTTTATTTTGTATTTCCGGTGCGACTTGGACGAGCGTCCTTCAAAAATAGACTAGGCACCTATATTTAGCGAAGCGGCGCGAGAGCCTCTGTTAGAAATCTTATAATGGGCCATGGTTGCATCTTCCATCATGACAATGATCCAAAAATAAATAAATAAAAAATAATCAAAATCAACACAAAATGTGTCAATGAACACTAAATTATGCTTCTGCCATGGTTGTCCCAGTTCCCTGACCTGAGCCCTGTAGAAAATGAGTGGGGTGAATAGAGGAGAAGAACACAGCAAAATCCCCAGTGTTAATTTAACACTCTGAGTGTGGACTCATATAAACACTAAAGCAGTGTTAAAAGTAACACTGAAGCAGAGTTGAAGTTAATGAGATAATTAAGAAGTTAATTGAGTTATGATTGACCATTATTGAAGACACCTGATGTTAATAAGCAGAATCACCAAACGGGAAAATCACTATTTGTGTATCACCATTATAGTGTTCAGTGTTTGCTTTAGTTGGGATCTTGACCCTTCAGTTATTAACTTTAGATTTTATGTGGCTGTGGTGACTGAATTATATCATACAGACAAACCACAGCAAAGGCAATCATGTGTGCCATTGATTGTGGTTTGAGCTATTTGTTATAGAGTGACCTGAATGCCTGAGTTTAGGTGTCTTTACTGCATACATAAATTAAGTGAAAAAGAAAAGTAAGCAGCCCAGCATTTCTGACATAGTATGACATGTTTTTAATAGTTAGTTCTACGTAAAAAAAAAGAAATATTTTGTTTAGACACACAGACATCAGGAATCAGCGTGAGCATCACAACAACGGTGACCATCAAAAAAGCATGTTGTAGCCAATAAAAACTCATCCATGGCTCCCATCATGCATTGCGGCATGAATAAATTATGAGCTGAACTGTCTTTTTAACTTTTTATTCTAACTATATTTTATTTTTGCTGTTTTTATGTTCATTTTTTGTATCTAGTTTTGTGATGTTCAGAGTTGGTCTGTTTATCTGAATATGTTGTTTGTCACCGTTGTTGAGATTCATACGCTGATTATTGTTATCTGTGTGTGCCTAAAATTTTAATTCTTTAATAAAAAAAAATCAGAATCATTTGCAAGAGATACCTAAAAAAATGTATAGAAAATACAGATTTTTTCATTGTGGAATCAAAGCTGTGACAATCAATAACGGAAGTTTTACTTTGAGAAAAGACTGTAAATGAGTTCAGTGACTCATGTCAAACAACGATTACATTAAAACATAATCATCAACACGCGATGATTTTTGCTCTTGGTTTGACAAACAAACTTTAAAAGTAAAAAGTTACAAGCCAAGATCCCAGCTAAAGCAAACACTGAACACTATAATGGTGACACACAAATTGTGATTTTCTCGTTTGGTGACTCTGCTTGTTAACAGCAGGTGTATTCAATAATTCTTAATCATAACTCAATTAACTTCTTAATTATCTCATTAACTTCAACTCTGCTTCAGTGTTACTTTTAACACTGCTTCAGTGTTTTTATATGAGTCCACACTCGGAGTGTTAAATTAACACTGGGGATTTTGCTGTGAAGCACCAATGTGGAGCTGGGAATCTAAAGGATCTGGGGAGATTCTGTTTGAAGGAATGGTCTCTGATCTCTTGTTAGACATTCTTTAAACTTATCTCAGTTTAAACTTACTTAACTCAGAGGAGTTATCTTGGGGAAATGACGTTGCAATAATTGGGTGCCAATAATTGTGGCCAATGTGAAGCAGAGAAAAACATTTAATTCATAATAAATCCATTGAAAGATCAAAAGGATTAACAATTCAGATTTATTTTCACAGCCATCTTAGCTCATATTTTCAAAAGATGACAATATTAGTGGGCACTGTATGTAAATACACATAGAACCTGTACTCTCAGCTAAAGGTAGATAGTTGAGCGATCTGTGGACAAAAGAAATGTTAATAAGGACGAGATCAAGGCCATTTTAAATTTTTAAATTTAGAGCAACTTGGAACAGATTGCACTGGACAGAAGCTCCTGGACAGAAATCTGTGCAGGATGGTGCAGCAAATCATGAAATAGAACTCTGCCGTGCCACAGAGATAAAGTGTCAGGTTCGCAAGGAGAAATATAAAAAGGCTAATCCATCATCACCGATTACCACTTTCTCCTGTCCACAATTTCACCAAAGTATTCAGATCGCAGATTGGCCTCTACAGCCCTCTGAATTCCCACAAGTAGACCCAAAAGAGAGGACAGTCATTCTCAGTTCAAGTGACCGCCGAAAATTATAGTTACATACAATTAATAATTAACTACAATTTAACACTTTCTATAAAATATACTGAGTAGTCAAATATAAATAAATATTGGGATATATAGTTGATTTTCTATACTTATTTAAATTGTGGATGCATATGTGTAGCACAGTCTTATTTTCTTGGGTGAAATTTCCAAGGTGGTGTAGTTGGCTATAATTATATCTAATACATCTACCTCCACCCTCTCACATGCAGAAAGCCAGATGATGATTCCATATTTCAGATCAATGCTGTGGGAGACAAGAAGAGAACTTCCACCAGATCAGTTGACCTCTCCTTTAATAATATTAATTATTGCCAACTTGAGACAAAGTAATGACTCTCTAAGGACGACGGAGCCAGACATACAGTCTACCAAATGCTTAAGTGGAGTCCAATGTGCTGGTGATCAGATATGCTCATCTGGTCATGAGGTGACTGGACACCATATATCAATGGCAGGTTTAGTCTTCAGAGGGACTGAGATCATAGGTTTGTGACAGGGGCAGTAAAATTACATGACATCTCCTCCCACATCTTCTCAATTTTATATTAAAAAAGAACATTTCATTAATATAACAACATGCTGTGAGGCTTGGCTGTAATGTGGCAGTTATTTAGCAGGGAATAAGGCCATTAAAATACCTTTCCAAGAAGGAATAATGTCACTCCAGAAGATTTAGCTTGGTTATGATCCGAAATGTATTTATTTAAAGGTCAATTTGTGCACAGAATCTCTTTAAACCAGTCTTGAGCCGGCCATTTGAGACTATCGATCACCTCAGTAATGCGTACATAATAAAAAGCACACCCACTTTTAAATTAACTATATGTTAAAGCTGACAGCAAAATAAAAGCAGACCTCAGGTGGCGCACGCGTCATCCACCATTGCTCACTCATTCATTACGCAACCATTCAGCCAAAACCACCCTCAAATCTCAACCAAAGCAGAACAGAGAAAATTAAACCCATGTTGCATGATACATTACATGGTCTCAAGCTCCATCGATCACGAAGATGAAAAACAAGAGAACATTTCCATGCTTGCTGGAGAACCGGAGATACATCTTTTCATAGCATGGTAATTGGTAGAGCAGAGATAGGCAGAGCGCAACGGGATATAAATGGCTTCTTTGATGGCTCCTCAAACTGTAATCCAGCACCTCACTTTCCCCTCTGGTTGAGTTAATAGTCACCATCCTTTACTTCTCAATACACCCTGATGTACAGAAGAAGATGTTCTCCTACTGTGATACAAGTGATCCCAAACAACTCATTCTGAAAACTGTTATTGAACAGACAACAACTCTACCACACATATGTGTGAATATGAAATCTCAAGTTCTGCAATGGCAGCTCAAACTGATTTATTTGAAATATAGACAATTTAGTACATACAAAATTGTTGTTGTGACACAGCTGTGCATGTAAAACCTAACCTATTTTTTTTTAAATATATAAATGCACTTAAAATACACTGAAAATGCAATTCATGCAGTGTATTTATAAGAATTTCATTATTTTAATTAGATTTGGCCAGGCATTTTGATTTGATGCATATCTGTTTTATTTTTAAATTTAAAACGTCCATCTCACTGTACATATATATATATATATATATATATATATATATATATATATATATATATATATATAGGCCTCCAGCCTGTCTACAATTTCTGTTCTATGAATTCATTTATGTCCTATGTACACGTGCAGGCACACACAAACTCACACCTTAATGATGCTAGTCACTCTCTTCTTCAAGGAAACTTGTCATACTGTGCAATGCTTGAAGTTCCCACAAGGACAGTGGAGTGAATCTTGATGATGCTATCACATGCCTCTATCATCATCCTTTAGCTCAGGGCTGGTGCTGTGTCCCCTGAGACTGTGTCACTGGAGCATCAGCTATAATGAGGGGCCCCTGAACCCATCAAAACTCATTTAGTGAGCAGACTGACACATACTTGTACAATCTTATATTTTGACACAAGCTGTTGCAGTCACCTGATTTTCCTTAAGGTCCTGAGGGATGAATGTATTCCAATTTTAGTGCCATTCTAGTGGCCTATGAGTCTGCATGTGTGAATAAAAGTAGGCCTAAAATTGATATGTCTAATGCAGTGTTTTCCAGTAGTGACCCTGGACCAATCCAAAACTAAATATTTGACAGACTAGTTCTTGAGGACTATTCAAACTGATAAGCTGAATGCTGTGTACTATAAAGCTGAATTCTGTGTACTATAATGGAAAGAACCAAAATGTGCAAAATGAGTTTGGGGTGCTCCAGGATTCAGAAACACTGGACTAATGGAATCATCCTCCTTGAAGACTATGGTATTGGATTACCTTTTGAACACCTTGTTTAATTTTAATCCTGACATACATTGAAAAGCTATACAGCTATACAACATACACAGCTATACATATTTTGAGTTAAACAAGATATTCAACCCAAACAACACTGGATGGGTTTTGTTTGTCTTGTGTAGACCATCTGCTGTCATTTTGAAGGTCTGGACTCCATAGCAGCTTCCAATGCCAAGGACCATCCAAGAGTCTGTTTGACCAGCATGTTAACCAAACATTCAAGTTTTTTTTTTTTTCTTCAGCGTCATATCTAGGGGTGTGCAAATGCAAAGTAAATGTCCCTACAATAACAGACAAGCATGCATTCATGCATTCACGCCTTTTTTTCAGTCGTCAAGAGTCTTTGGGCCCTATTTTAACGATCTAAATGCAAAGTGTAAAGTGCAAGACGCAGGTGCACTCAGGGCATGTCCAAGTCCACTTTTGCTATTTTAACAATGGAAAAATGGTCTAAACTGGTTGTTCCTATTCTCTTAATGAGTAATGGGTATTTTTTTGGGTGTAACGTGCAATAAACCAATCAGAGTCTCATCTTCCATTCCCCTTAAGAGCCAGTTGCGCTCATGCCACGACGGATTTGCTATTTACACGGTGGAATTTGGCAAGTGCAAAGACAGAATGTGTCTCCGAGATGAAACGGAGCTGCTCGTGTGTGAGCAACTAGATAGCCTAATTCTGATACATGCGATGACTATCCATTATGACATATAGGTAGCCTACAAAAAATCTTATGCATTGCAATCCTTTAATTTTTAATATCTGGCATGTTTGTGTGCTGCTGTGTGTCCTTGTGTTCAATAAGCAGCGTGTACGCTCACTAAATAACAAAGAAAAAACATTGAGCTAAACTTTAGACCAGGTTTGAGCTGGTCTATGGCACAATCTATTTTCAGCTCCTTAAAATACCAATGCACCTGAACACACCTCTTTTTTAGACCAGCCATGGGCGCAATGATGAGCTAATTAAATGACGTGGCGCTGGATGGGAAAATGCGAATGGCACCGGACTGAAACTAGGCCCCGGATAAGTGGAAGATGATGGATGGATGGTGATGGGTGCTTATTGTCACAGTTGTAAACACGATGGCTTTCTCATTCCATGAGGGGACTAAGCATCTTTATGGCTTGGTTTCCAAGTGGACCAATAAAAAATGTGACACAAACATCTCCTGGAAGTGCATGTCCTGATATTGCTGAGTTAGATGTGTTCCTAGGTCAACATATTTTGTTGACCCTGGAACAACATTTTACTAAAAAAATGTATTCTTGACCATATCCCTACACCTAAACCTAACCTTAACCATGAGTGATCCTTAAAATCAGAGGAAATGATAGATAAATGACACTGATGTACAAGCACCTAACAGTGATTGTAAGCGTAAACTTCACAAAATCTATAAACTTGTTCTTCAAATCTGATTGGTTAATCACAATGTTGTTCCAGGGTCAACAAAGATGTTGTCCCAGGAACATGTCTCACTTGGTAAAATCAGGTTCTACCCTGGAAGTCCTGTAGAATTCAACCAAGCAGATGAAGGCTTCAAAATTCTGAAGTGTTTCCCATTTTGTGGGTCCTATGCATCAGTTGTTCACCCAATGATCTGTGGGTCTGAGAAGTCTGAGGTTTCTTAGACTATGTTGCATCTATAGGAAATTGACTTGATAGAGAAAAGTAAAATAATGCACAAACCAAAGTCATTATTTTTGTACACAATGCACAGGCTATAATGTTACCCTAACTAAATGTCAGCTCCAGCCAAACAGAGACGAAATAAAGAAATACTCTTAATTTCTTCACACCATACATCAGTTGAGATGTAAGTAAACTACTGGTGGCAGGTCATCATTGACCACCATACGGTTAACAAAAAATAAACATTACACAGTGACCGTTTATACCTGCAGCTACGTTTAAAAGATGCTTGAGTGAATTAAGTGCTACAATGCAGGTGCTTTGATTTTGTTTTCCTGACATGCAACTTCACTGCATCTGTTAATAAATGAATAGAAATGAATCTGTCATACTGAAGTGACAGACCATTACACACATATCATTTCAACTTCTGCTGAGGCAAATCATAACACTAGAGAATTGCGCCTACATAAATATTTCAAGATGAACAGATACACAGTTCAAATGATTTGTAATCTAATTTTAATTAACATAAATTCAGTAACATGTACCTATAAAATGCACAAGCAACTGTCAAAATGGACTGAATGTCTTAATATTTAACAGTTTTGTTTTTCTGTTTAATTTATGGGTCTATAAAATATACTACATGCTGCACCTGTTACAAAATTTATACAGAATGCAATTCAAGTCTTACAACATAAGAGAAAGATAAGTCTTGCAAAAATTGAGTCTTTAAAGTATATAAAGACAGTTCTTCTTGTTTAAGACAGCTGAGCACCAACAATTTTCTTTTTCATGGCTAGTGCTCTGTTTTATTTGAGATAAAAAAAAGTTTACCTTTGTAATTGGACAAATTACATAAAAACCAACGTAAAGAATTCACAAATACATTATCAGTTTTACACAGCATGCCTGACTGCTTTAATGAAGTGCACACTTAACATCTTTTTAAGTATGAAAGCAAACATTTTCTGAAATTGCTTATGCAGAGATTAATAAATGAAAGGGAAAATGAAACCATAGCAAAATTAGTCTATGAATTCCTTCAGCCTTATGATATATTTTCTCTCGACTAAATGCAATTTTACTTGAATCAATCTGATAAAGAAATATGATTAAAAAAAACATATTAAATTATTTTAAATATTTTAAGAGCTATAGATAGTTGGTTGGGATGTGATACATACTGGGGATGTTTTATATTTGTTTGTGTTGTGATACAGCAATGGAGCATCCTCTTTTATTTCCATGACTGCTGCTTGACTGACACATGCAGCATGCATTATGCAATCCTTTCATTTTATATGTTGCTTAAAGAAAACAAAAACATTACTTTATGGCAACATATCACTTCTTCTGAATGGCTAACAATGGAGAAAAAAAATCCCTTTGCTACCAAACCTTGTCTTTACATTATGTAATATACCAACAAATATAAAGTGCATGCAGTTCAGGTAAACTGTCGGAAACTAGGACTGAATAGTCAAATCATACTATATGCCAGGCACAGACATTTTATTTGATTGAAGGAACTTAAACTTTTTGACAAACGTGTTGCATCAGCTAAGGTCTCAAAGGAACTGTCCTGTAAACGCTCCTATTTCACTCTCTCTCTCCATCTCTTGCAGCTAATGGCATTCTTGCTGAAGGCTGTTTGAAATAAATATGTTTTTAATGTCAAACTGGGCAGTGAGAAGTTACATCGTAGTGCAAGAGAGCCTGACAGACAATAAACACAGGAGGCACAGAATCTGCACTTAATCTGCAAACATGTCCATAGACATGATAATCAAAACCAGAAAGATGTTGTTATTATTATTTTTTTTCTTATCAGAGTATCTGACATACAAGCTGTAAAGGTACAGCCTTATTCTGGAAAAGCAACAGCTCATTTGCATTTAAAGATGCATGCACAAAAACAGCGTGTTTCTGCTTCCCCTCAAAATAAGCATTTTCAAAATCATATAATAAATGATACATTGGCTATTTTGAACTGAAACTTCAAAGAAACATTCTGGGGACACCTGAGACTTATATTATATATTGTAGAAAGGGGCATAATAGGTTACATTTGAGTTAATTTAATGTAAGGTCATCTGTTTAGCTGTGCATTTATTGAATGAGCACTGTGCAATGTCCGAACTGATTGCACTGTATTTTCATCTATTTTTTTTTTAATGTAAAATCATTTTCTAACTGTTTTAAATACATTTAAAATAAGTACATTTCTTAATAATTTTAAAAGTTTTAAAATTGCTTGTTTTATTCTTGTTATTATTTTTTCTTCATTATTATTTTACTTTATTTTATGTAAAGCACTTTGAATTACCATTGTGTACGAAATGTGCTATATAAATAAACTTGCCTTGCCTAAGGTATATAAGATAGAGACATTATTAATCCCATCAGAAACGTAAATGTTCAAAAATACACAAATATTATATTCTTAAAATAATTGCAATAAATAAACCAAAGTAATATACACCACCTATAAACACCAGCTCAATAATAATAATAATAAAAATAAAAATAAAAAATCTATCGGACACAACATTTAAATACATTTAAATACATTCTGTGAATTCAAACTAATAAATCCAAAGAAACATAACCAACAGGTGATATATTATTCTCACAGACTTCCTGGTATATGGACATCCAACATTGTAACTAGAAACTACGAATAATGAATTAGACCCTTAGTTTCTCCTTAGCTGTAATAATTAGCAATTAGTGGGATGCTAACCCCAGATTGTTAGCATTTCCCACTGAGACAGCACTTCTCCACTGAGCTTGATGAATCATAGTCACTTTATCTGCATTTTCGTGGGTATTTTAGCAGATTAAGCAAATATTTTACTCTTACAATGTCATAAAAAAGGGGAAAAAAGTGGCTGACAACATTGAATATAATGTCCTGATCCATTCATTATTACTCTTCACAAGATATCCCAAGATATTCCTATTATACCTCTATTGTCTGTCTAAAATAAGTAACTAAATAAATAAATAAATAATCCACAATAAAAACAAACAAGCAAACAAACAAAAAAAGCTTATAAGAAATGTAACATAATTAATTGCCAAGCCAATCAATAAACAAAAATGACTCAGCAGTGAGAGACTTTGATGAATAGGCTACAATAAATAATCAACAGCACCGCTGGCTTCCTGACTCCCCAGATAAATAATAAATCCCTATTGAGTTCCCTATTAATAAACAGCTCTTGTAGGTGTGTCATCAGAAAATGTAGGCTTTTAATTTCAATAAACCAATATCAAATGATGGTCTACAGAATAATATATCTCCCTGTGTTTGACAGAGTGATAAGAAATACAGGCAGTCGTAATGCCACATAAAAGTCTGACACAGATCATGTCTGAGTTGGCTAATATTTAATGAGCATGAAGAGTGAAGAGCAGTGAGAATTATTCATAAGTGAGGACATAAGTGAACGACAGTTTCATGCTGTCTGTGTTTGATGTTTATGGCTGCTTGATGCCTTTCTGTTACTGGCCTGGATCTCACATTGGTTTAGTTTTAAAAGGGACAACTGAGTAATGATCTAGTAATAAAACAGACTTTTTTCTTCTTCATAATTTCAGGCCTGATAGTGGCAACATCACTGTAAAAGAGTTATATATTAATGATCAAATATCACTTTATTTGTTTGTGTGTTTCCTTGTCTGCTTGGTTCAGGTGACCACAGTGTCAGTGAAGAACTTGAAGAAATAACAAGGTTAATATCCACTGTAAACAGAGTATTTACATTGTGCCAAATCATGTAAAAAGTGTGTAAATAATATGTAAATGTTTGTATTAGGCATATAAAAATGCTAGATATGACACTACAACTAAAATTAAAACTTAAAAAATATACATCAAAACTAATTATAAATATCACTTAATAATATATTATAGCAGATGCTATGGTAACACCTGATTAAAATATTAAAAACATCCAATATAAACTAGATTTTGCAAACATCACATTCAGCACAATTAGTTTGTGGTCTGTGAACAAAATACACACAATCACACACACACACACACACACATGCACATATTATGAAGCTTACAGCAACAATGGACATTTCTGACAGGTCATGTCCAACTGGAGTTAAAAAAAACAACGTCCTTGCAAAACCAAAGTTGTTCTTCCAATTGTATCTGTCAGTATTTCATACTATATTGCAGGAGGCTTGTTATGTAGTAAGCAAACCATATGGATTTGTTTTAAGGTGCCTTTGTAGGACTGTCTTATTCTTTTGGAGCTTGAATTCACTAATTCTGGTTGCATGGAAATATATGGTGCGTTCCAGTAAAAATGACAGCATACTGGTTTTAAACATCATGATGATAAGTGAGTACAAAATTTTCAATTTCCTATTCTTATATGATATGAAGATTATTCTAAATAAATACTCATAAAAGTCAAGTCAGCTTTAAAGAGCTGTAAACCAGGCCAATTAAACTGTAGTGCAATTTTCTGAAGAAATGGGTCATTTCCTCATTTTAACCGATGTGTGGGTAAGAAATAATCTAGCAACACTGCAGTTTTCTTCACAAACTTTGGGAAATTCATCCAAATTAAATGTCTTTTTATCATTAATTAACTGTACCACCCAGACCAGTTCGTCACAATAAATCTTGTCAATGCGTTAGTTATTTTTCATCTCAAAAATAATTTTCCCTGAAAAGAATGGCTATTGCAGCCTAAACTATTTATACAATTCTCTGCTTTCTTAAAACATCTTAACACAATCTGTTTCATGGCTGCTTGTCAGTCTGGCCCAACAAAATGAAATTTTCACATTTGCAAGTCCATTTGTTCCATCAACACTGCACTGAAAAAAAATTTTCATTCAACCAATTAAAAAAATTTAGGGTAATGGTTCACATCTATATTTTATTACTTGTACCAATTAAAAATAAATAACTTGCTCTAAACAATATTTTCTCTGTCTATGAAAACTATTTAGTAAAACCTGATAGAAAGTATATTTTTCTTGTTGATGAAAGTAAATTAATTTAAATTCTATTTTTGATCTAAACAAAAAGATATAGATTTAATTAAAACAAACTTTCTCATTTAAGAAATATTAGAATAATTTAGTTTTCTCAATCAAATATATAAAGATTCAATTAAACAATTGTTTTAAATTTAAGAAATATGTATTAGAAATATTTAACTTTATCCAATCCAACAGATATAGATTTAATTTATCTTAATAGAATAGTTAATAGAAATTTAACATTAATTTAATAAAACATGATTCCCATTAAGAAACATCATTAATAGCATCTGATACAAATCTAATCCAAAAAGACATCAATAATTTTCAATACATCATTTTATTAACATTTTACATATCCGTAACTTGCTACTAAAGTGTCAGATTTTTAACATTTTTCTGAGTTTGACATTTTCAGATTTTTTAAAACATTTTTTAACATTTAGTAGCTGGCAAACATTGACATTTTCTTAAATCTGTGGAATTCGACAAGCATTGAATTAGGATTTTTTTTTTTTCCCCCATCAGAAATCTTTTTTTTTTTTATGAAGCAACAAATAATATCCACCGGCCAAAAAAAAAAAGAAAAAGTTGGAAACAGAACGCAAGTATGGAGTTGTTGCGTACACCGTCATAATACAATGTAAACTTAAATAAATTGGCAGCATTTAGAACAGCTGATTGCCAAGGCTTGACAGATTATACTACTAAAAATACTGAACCAACTGCCGAACCATAGCCAGCTACTCAAACACAAAATGAATTGCAGGGTAAACATTTGCAGGGATGTGTGGGAACCCTGAATTAAGATCAGGTGGCTGGTCGTCGCTTTTTTTGTTTAATACGCATGCGCAGGCATGCTCGAAATTGTACATTCATCCAAACAAATATTTTTCCGTTGAGCACTTAATGAAAAATATTTATATTCAACAATGTTTTGAACGAAAAAAATATTATTTGAAAAATGAAACAAATAATTGTAAACTAAATTGAAAGACAAATTATTAATTAGATGAGGTACTGCTTGAAAACTTTTTTTCAGTGTGTGTCACTTTAAATTTTCAACCCTCTATTTGAATGGAGCTGACTGTACACTGACACCTCATCCACAAAAGACTTTGCCACTGATGCTGTGATGCACACCATGGTGATCTCCCTGGTAGCAGTGTTGTAGAGTATTTAACCTGTTGGAAGTCTCTTAGAGAGCTGTCAGAGGAAGAAGCCTCCAGGCGAAAGTGGCAGCAGACCTAAATAAACTACACGTGATAAGCATTTGCAGGACTGATTGCAGTAAAATATAAGCTCCAACCTATTTTATAAAAACAGTTCACCAAAAACATAAAATCATTTTGTACTCTCGTGGTGTTTATAAACCTGTATAAAGCATACGGAAATCAGTTTCCACCACTGAATACAAATAAATAAATAAAGGTAATTGCAACTTACTCGAGTTATAAAATCAGAATTATAATATATATATAATTATAATATATATAAAAATTATATATATATAAAAAAAATATTCTTATTTACACATGCACACACAGTATTGTTCAATGAATCATGTAAAAAAAAATCGTGAAAACTTGATAATTTATTCATAGTAGTCATCATTATGTGAAAAGGAATACAAATTGTGGGTGTTTTACTCCTCCAGTGTTATTAGTGTTACATGTTTTTGCAGAATTGCTGGAAGAGTCACTCATTTCCAATGAGCCTGGGTTTCCTATACAGTAAATACAGTAGATAGGAGGTGTACTAGGACTGATGCAATACCTTTCAACCACTTTCACACCATGGCATGACAAAAGAACGCCATGAATTTAGTACAACTCCTGGAGCAACCTGAGGTTAAATGGCCTTCCTCAAGGCTGCAATGGAAGATTTTAGAAATAATCGGCAGCACACAAACTACAACCTACTGCAGATCAGTAATCATACTTTCAGCCTGAGAAGTTATGGTGTGGTTAAATCAGCCTAGTTAATCTAAAAACATCAGCCCTGTGTTTAACACCACCCTCTAACGCCTGCCAGCAATTTGCCAGTTCCTCAGAACAAATGCTTATTTTTCAGTCTCTCGCTTATCTCACAAGCACCTGTTATCATGAAAAACACTTTGAGGGATGTAATAGAGAAAGTGCTAAATACAAGTTCCAGAAACCCTGGTTTTTATATCAGCAGGTGGCACAGATTAATCTCTCCTCATGTGAATTCGGATGAGGTGCTGCTGTTTCAGCCGTATTGGAAAATTGATCGGCGGAGCGAAAAAGGGATCGGTCAGCTTAAGCCTAGCTCTCCAGCAGGTTTTGGAAGCGTCCCTGAGAGGATGAAAAGGGATTGTGTTATGAGGGATAGGAATCAAATGGGCTAAAAACACACACGGACACACAAACATGCATAAACAGGTAACACTAGACAAACACATTCAAATGCTACTTGCTGAACTGGATAGTCTCAGAAACCCTGACCTTTGACCTGGCTGAGGTGATTTATGATTTAAACCTTAAAGTTGGATTGCTGCTGCATATACACTTCATTATGCTAGTGTAGCAAGCATGATGAATCTTAAAGGAATCGCTCACCCAAAAATATTTACATTTTGTGATTATTTACTGAAGTCATTTGTGAAGAACAGTCTGATGATCTTGCTCAGATAATCTCATTTGCATTTGTGTTTAGTTCAGACATGGCGATTTGACTCTGATTCCCCATAATCAAACCATACCAAAAATAATCATGCCTGTTTGAATATGCAGAATGGATAATGAGAATCGACATCTCAATCATAGAGATCTCAATGTTCCAAAAAGGTCAGTGCACATATTCTAGGTTGTTTTACATCAATGTGCACTGCCCTCTTTTTAAAATAATGTATGTCCATGTATACTAACTCACATGGGCATTTAATCTTCTGCCTGCAGAAACAGACCAGTACACATGAAACACACATCCATAGTCCTGTATCCAGAAATATATGATGTTCATGTTGTTCAAGCCCCAAAATTAAACTTTAATCCTAATTCTAAACCTAACACTAAAATCATGCCTTACATTGTTAAATCACATTAAGCCTTCATTAATATGATTTGTACTGCTCTGCCTTACTCGAAGTCAAATTTAAAAGTTCCTTTTTCAAATTAATGAGTTTGAATTTAAATTAATCTGGCCTCAAAAACAAAAAAACAAAAAAACAAAAACAAGGCACAAACTAAAAATAAAAACTGCTTTATAAAACTGTAACATACAACATGCCCTGTATAGATAGTATGAAAAATAAATAAATAATGAAATTTGTGAATTGTCATTTAAAATGTAAATAAATAAATAAATATAAACAAACAAAATGGAGATAAAAAAGCTATTTTCTGTACTGCTCTGAATGATGCTGCATGTCGCCACATATTAAATCTCATAAAAATGTGTATACTGAAGAATTAAATCTTCTTTAGCAAAGAAACTGCGGATAAAAACACCTGTCCCTTAATCACTATACAGTTGCTAACAGACGTGTGAGCCCAAATAGCCTTTCTCTTGTCAAGCTGCAAACACGTGAGGAGATGGAACGCTATTTTAATTAGCGTTTGTGTCCCTTATAATTTATTTAGCATGTCTCTCAAGCACGTTCACTTGAAAAGATATAACTGAAAACGTGCCAAAGAAGCCGTGTTTATAATTTATGAAAAAATGTATTTTCTTGATTCATTCCTTATTATTGTATTCGCACTGTGGTGACTAACCAACACTAAAGTACATACATGAATACACTGTGTTAAAAATAAAAAAAGAGAGATAAATCATAATCCAACAGTCTCTCTGCAGTTCCATCATAGAGTTTAACAGAGGCAGCTGTTGGAATGGAAGTCTAGTTTATCCTCCAGCATTAGCTGACAGACACTGACAGAGAAACAGGGTGAGCGAGGGATCAAGACAAAGAAATAAAGAGACAAGAGCAAGCGGATCAAGGAGGAGACATTAGCTTTGATGCTCTGCAGGCTCATTAGTTGTGTTTGGTTATCAGGATGAAGTTCTTTGAGGGTGTCAGTAAATGAATGTTAGATGTCAGAAGATGGTAATGAGAGGTTAAGACACAGCACTCCATGCCCTGCTGTCTGTTTATCAGCACCCAACACACAATAACCCCAAATAACATTGATCAGTGTCCAAAGAGAAATATACAAACCAGTGGCATAGGCAGAATTGTATTTTTATGCAGATTACAACAGGCCAGTCGAATTATAAAGTTAGAAGCTGTGTAGAAAGAATCTCTCACGCCTGGTCACTAATGCACGTCTCCTGAAACTAATAAATGAAATGTCATGAAGATTTACAATCTTGAGGAGTTGGATAATACATGTAATGTTAGCAACTTAAATCTTTAAAAATACAACAGCTTTTTTTAATATATATAATTCCTACCGTTTTTTATTTATATTTTTTTGTTTGTTTGTCAAAAATCCACTAAATTAACAAACTAAACCAAATTAAAAAATGTTAGAACACTGTGACAAAAAGAAAAAGCTTCCAATCTTTACAAATACATTTTAAGTCATGTTTTAAGTCAGAGTTTAATATTTCATTTATTACATTAAAATATACACTTAACAGACCGACATTGTTAACTTTCATGGAATTCCTTTTCAGATCTTCTTCAGCATGACCTTTAAAAATCCATAATATATTACAAGAGTTCAGATATATTTCAGATCTACAGAAATAAAAGCAAAAATATCCTTTAGCAAAAACAACAGCGTTAAAGGGATAGATCACTCAAAAGTGAGCATTTACTCATCCTCAAATAATTCCAAACCCTAAGAAGTCTGTTAATCTTTGAAACACAAGTGAAGATATTTTATTTTAACATTATTTAAAGTATGGCATATGTGCACTGAGTTAATAAAAATCATTAAATCTGTTCATCATTTGTCTCAATCTTGTCTCTTCAGAAGGTTTTCATTTCATTTTGGTTGAACTGACAGAAATTTATTTCATCAAAAATAGCTTTGAGTTTCAAAATGAACATAAGTCTTATGGGTTTAGAATGTTATGAGTCTGAGTAAATTATAATTATTTTTTTTGGGGGGGGGGGGGTGAATTATCCCTTTAAACATGTGATTGTACATTATTTATGCCAGGAGTCTGAATAATAACACAGCGTTCTGTCAACACCTTCCTTCTCTATTCAAAGGAACATTTTAACTCAACACATTTTAAGCTCCAATAAACTCTTCCCTACTGATGTGGTGTCTGCTGTTACACACATCAGAGCCTCCTTAACATCATGACGCTGAGGGAGGCGATCATCATTTACATTTCTGTGTAATTACAAAGCCTCTTGTTAGTAATTAAATCCAAACAAGTGACTTCTGCCATCAAAGCAAAGTCACAATCAATGATCAACATCTCCATGACAAAATATCCTCAGCATTTTATGCAGAGTGCATATCAGCAAGCCATGTGTCCTTGCAGGCAATTAACCCAGAGTTAATTAGAAAACGAGTCCTGTGATTCCATTGGACAAGACAGAAGTAAGGAACTGGATGAGGTTGATTTAGAGCAACCCTCTAATCATAGCACACAGTCTTGGAATAGATCACAAACGAGCGTGTATGTGTACATATCCGTTACAAAGCATTACAGTATGACAAAGAAAGGGAAGCTGCTAGCAGAAAATCACTTTGAGTAATAACACAACGTTTCTGTATTTTTGTACTTCATGCATTATTCATGAAGTCAAAAGTTAAAGTGAAACACTGAAAGCCAAAAACGTGCAGACACAACAACAGCTCTCAAAGTCTTAATCAATTTTAATTTTCTTTGTAATTACTGTAAACAAATTAAAGCTTAAACACAGTTTACGGTGTCCATAGTTTACATTTCACATTCTTTTTGACATGGAGAGAATTTTATTTTCCAATAATGCTAGTTAATGCTAGTTAAAACCTAATTTATTTATTTATTTATTTGTACTGATGATATGCTATTTTTTATTTTGGCATCCAATCTTGCTACACTTGTGGTGTCCTAAAAAAATGCTTATACATTTCTTACATTAATACCAAAAATTGGATTCAGTCTTTTTTATCAACTTTTCTTACGGTAAGCACAGATTTTGTATTTTATTTTTGGAACTGCCTGATCATAGACCTTACTGATCTTATCTCATGCGCATCAGTTTTTGAGTAAACAAAGCATTATTTGTGGAAAATGTTGCCAATATTCACTCAAAAACTGAGGTGCATGAGCTCAGATCCATCGTGCCCATGATCAGTCGGTTCCAAAAAGAAATACAAACCCTGAGATAATTAAAAGAAAACGTTGACAAAAAGACGGAATCCAAGTTTTGGTGAAAATACAGCATTATGAGATTCACAAACAGTTTTTAAAAGGCCAGTCATTTTGCCCGGGAACACCAATGAAGGATTTTCAGCACAGCACAAGGGTTAAAAAGTCAAGAACTGCTTGATATTAAATTGGAATTACAGCAAGTTTTATAATGTTTCAAGATACTTAGATTGCTCTGTTAGTTTCCTCAAGAGTTTATCATACTAGACAGAATAACTCAGGAGCTCTTAAGCACATGAAGAGCTTACTGTAAGTGAGATGTGACAGTATAATTGAGTGTCCATTTTGCAATCATCAGTCAGTGAAGACAAGAGATGTGTGTGTGAGAAAGAACTTGAATGTCTGAAGATGAATTTGATCTGTCTAAGACAGAGCACAGCCTTGTGCTGCTTCTCTAGAGAGCTGAGATGGCAGACCCCGTGAGCATTTCGCTGTGCCCTGAACCTCTTTGTGTGCTGCTGGACAGAGTTTGATGTCCCCGTGCACGATCCTCCATCATCTCATGCTCAGCCTTGAATAAAACAACAACAGGACACAGACTGACTTATGAGAGGCAGGGCTACAGAACATTTCCCATGTGATTACAAACATCAGTCTTCCCTCATTCTGTACTCCGATTTCAAGATTATTTCTTCATCTTGTGTTATTATTCCATTAAATTAAAAGTATATTGTATATAAATAACATTTGAAAAAGAAAATTGATTTGATAAAAATATTTTATTATAATATTCAATACATTTAAATTATATAATAAAATATTTAACATATTTAACATTATTTAAAAAAAATCTATATAATATGATGTACACAACAAGAGAGTGATAGTGATGATCTGTAATTCATTTTTTTTTTTTTTTTACTCTCCTGAAATTGCAGTGTATAGAACTGTTCCTTTCTTCATTACTCCACTTTCCAGCAGCAGTGCAAAATATATTTATCCATCTTTCTCTATCTAGCTTATTCTCCGACATTTAAGCTCTAATATTTTCAGGTGTAGAGTAAAACAGCCACATGGGCACTCTCTTTGACAGAAACAGAAAAAGATAGATGTTTCTCTCAATCTCGCATTTTTTAATGGGAATCTAAAGCCAAGTTGAATTTGAGGTCTCACCTGTAATGATCCTAATCATTCCAGACACCCTGTTGGGAAGTACACATGCTGCTGATTACAATATTTCATCTTGGATTGGAAAAAAAAACCTGAACCCATGCTGGAAATTTCTTGTCAGTATCAGATGACATCCCCAGTTTTAAAATGTTATATGTTATATGTTTTGCATAAAATTCAAAACCAAAAAATGGCCATCCTTTCAGTCAAAAGTTGGAATTTGAATTGGTATGATGCAATGTAAAAATAAATAAAAATAATAATAAAATGAAATAAAAATAGAAATATTATCCAATATATAAATAAATATTTATTACATGTTAAATAATTTACTCATAAATTAAAAAATAAAATAATAATCCAAAATATATATTTACTGGTACTTTTATACCAGGACATTATTCATTAATTTTACAGACAATTCTGTTAACCCTAAAACACAAAACAATTATGCAAAAATTATTTACAAAAAGTTAAATAAAATAATAAAAATCCATGCAGAAAATTGTGCCGTGTCTTTACAGATTTATTGATAGTTTTTATACATGTTTAATTTATTTGCTTATAAAAAATTTTAGAGTGTTGGACAGACATTTGCTGAAATGTAATTTTAAAACTGGGATTCAGGGAAATGAAGTATTCTTAAATACTAAGAAAAACATCTTCATGCAAAGAGGTCCATAATGGATGTTCAGATTTTTACTAGTGCCACATCTAGCAGCTGGAGGGTAAAGGCACAGCGTCTTTGTTGCCTAATTGACTGCATGTGGCGGAAATAGACATGAATGGGGTGTCAGACCAGAGCCAGAATGGAACATTTGGATGCAGAACTAAAGAAGCTGCCTTATCGGTGAACACACACAGACTGTTCGCATTTACAAAGAGATAGAGGAGACATGCACACATACACACAGCAATGAAAACACTGAATCCAGTGTCCTGTGACACTCTGATAACATTAGAGCAGTTTGAAATGTTTTCAAGAATGGTTTTTACTGCATCTCGAGACCCGTCAGAACAATAAAACATTTTGGTTTGAGTGTATAAATTTAGACGTATAGTGCTGTGCTGCTTCTGAAGAAAATAAAAGGCTGTTAAAAGTTTAAACAGGCAAGATGGAAAGCTGCAAAATTGGAGAAATACTGATTTATTACTGTGTGTGTGGTGCACATGAGATTGGAAAGAACTATGTCTGCTGATAGCATTGTTTATTTGCACATGCAGTTTTAGAGTGTCAGTTTTGCAAATTGGGTAATATAATTTATTTAATTGGCTTTAATTTAATTTGAACAAAAATACTTGTGATGTAATGTTAAGTGAACTGGCATATTGTTCATTTATATAGTTCATCCACCATTGTATGCTTTTCCTGTGTAGCACTTTTGTGTTTTTCCTTCAATTTAATGACACAAGCAACAAGCAGCTTGCAAACAGCAAAAGCAATTTCTGCTTATTCCTGTTTCCACTCTTTATTGTACCACATAATTGCGATAAACATTGTTGCAGGACATTTTGCATGAAAATATGTATTTCCAGAGGCTCGTCAAATTACCATGTTTATGGTTCATTAATTTTTTCCTACAGCCCCTGAGCTGCAAGCCCCAATCCTTGAATTCCTTTCAGAAACCTCAATTATGCTAACGAGATCAAGGCATTTAGTCCTATTAAACGTGTTAAAGTTTGCTGCATATCGCACTGGCTCACTAACTTCAGAGAGAGAGAGGGAGAGAGAATGCATAAAAAATTAGTAAAACATACAGACAAAATTGCATTAATGCGATTAAGAGATTACTGAGAGCTGCACACCTTTGCATCTGTTTTTAACATACATTATAAAGTCGCTGCATACTCGTTATAATTGTCCGAAGGGTAGCTCTTTGAAGAAGAGTGTTAACAAGAGAATACTTTATAAAACCGAAAGCCCTGCATACTCATACTTTTCTTAGAGCTGCATGCATGGTCCCCCTGGCATAAAGCACTCAAGTTCTTTATGTCATGCCAATAGAGACAAAAGCCCCATTTCAATCCCATAATGTTTAATATTAGTCTACTTAGACTATTCGGTGCTATGCTTACACAAGATTGTTGTGTACTAGATAACTATAAATGTCAATGACTCTCATTCTGACGGCACCCATTCACTGCAGAGGATCCATTGGTGAGCAAGTGATGAAATGCTAAATTTCTCCAAATCTGTTCAGATGAAGAAACAAAGTCATCTACATTAATGGCTTTGAATGGCCTGAGGTAAATTTTCATTTTGGGGTGAACTAAAAAACATGGCATATTCAACACAATGGAATTATAAAGTGCTGATCTGCTACAAACTAATGATATATTACCATAGATATTGATACCCCAGGCCTTCAAGCAACATGTACCAGTGCCCGTCAGAAATAATATAACATGTTGTTATTCAGTGGTACTGGTATCATCTAACACGATTTTGCCCGTTGGAACAGATTAACTGCACATTTTGAAAAATGACTTTGCAGGATGAAAGTAATTATTGGGCGTAAGTGTGTCACCACAGGGCATGAACTGGACTCAGTTGAGAAATTCTCTTTGCGGGATTGGATTAACAGTTGGATGCTCTCTGTGTTTCCTTCACTCTCAACCGTACCAGCTGGCGGGTAGAAAGAGTGAGTGAATGCTTTCAGCCCTTTCTGGATCAGATTAGTTGAGGCCAGTCAGAGGATATGTGTCACCTTTCTTGCCCCCTCCGGTGCCACACGTGCACTGTGATGTTGGGTTTTAGTTGTGAGAGAAACATGAAACTGGTGCAACTCTATTAGAAGTGCATTTTAGCCAGCTAAACAATATTATTTGATAGGAGAATACAACTATTATGCATAGCTCTCTCTTCTTTAAAATAATAGTAATTAAGTAAAATGAAATAAGCTCACATACAATTAGAGATATGCACATTTTTCCAGAAGTGTAGAAAAATGAAGCTATATGCTGTTCTTTTATTTAAATGAGCTGGAAGTGTTTTTATATTTATTTTTATCTACAACCTGACAGATATCACTAAAATAGGTGACATGAGCTATCAGACTTGTCACCGTAACAGCCCTAGGCTCTGTAAACAGCACATAAGGATCTATTGTTTAGCATTGTATCGCTTATCAGAAGTTCTGTCAGTCGTTTTGAACTCTCTGCCTGGCAGACATTTGTCAAGGGTTTGCTGACATCGGGTTTCCTGATATGAAGTTAGTAAAATGGTTAACATCACTTACAGCACATTTAAAGGAAAACACCACTGTTTTCCATATCCCACTATGTTCTTCCATCATACTTACCTCTCCCATCTCAGTGCATGCACTCAATCGCTGTAGCACACGGCACCATGTTAGTGTTTAAGAACCATTTATTCCTTAGGATCCAAACAGGGATGAATTTATAAGTTACCAAACACTTCCATCTTTTCCCTATTTAAAGACAGTTACATGAGTAGTTACACAAACAGATAAAAAATGATAACTATATTGTATGGAGGAAGAGCACTTTGCAGCACTTCGACCTCGGCGCAGAAATATCTTCACTAGGGAAAACATGAAAGTGTTGGTGACTTATAAATTCATCCCTGTTTGGATCCTAAGAAATTATTGGTGCTAAGCTAGACACTAACATAGAGACGGTGAGAGGTACATATCAGCTCGACTAAGTTGAGGCAAGAACATAGTAGAATATGGAAAATCAGTGTTGTTTTCCTTTAAGGCTGGACAGCAAGTCATTATAACCAAAGGGCATTGCATTTCCTTTATAATCCATTGGAATATGGAAATAGAAAAGCTTGTTTGATGGTTAATGATTGTGGTCACTCTTAGTGGTTGAAATCAGTGTTCATATAGCAGTGCTGATTATCATACAAAAAAGCTAGGATCTAATTAAAGCCATCCTTAATCAAACAGGAATTAAAAAATGACTCAAATCCAATCAAGTATATTTTCTGTTCCCTCCTTGTGTCAGAGACATGGAAATACATCTAAAAATGTAATTCCTTTTTTTTTTCTCTCGATTAAAACTCCAATCATGCTGAAGGTTGAACTGTTGTGAGAACAGACTGCATATTAAAAACAGTGAAGTGACAAACAGCCAAGTATGGTGACGCATACTCAGAATTCGTGTTCTGCATTTAACCCATCCAAAGTGCACACACACAGCAGTGAACACATCTAACATCCGGAGCAGTGGGCAGCCATTTATGTTGCGGCACCCAGGGAGCAGTTGGGGGTTCAGTGCCTTGCTCAAGGGCACCTAAGTCGTGGTATTGCCGGCCCAAGACTCAAACCCACAACCCTAGGGTTAGAGTGAAACTCTCTAACCACTAGGCCACGACTTCACTGAATTTTTATAATAATAATATTATAGTTATCAGAAGATTTTATCCAGCATGTGTTTTTCAGCAAACACACTTGTTTCTATGTTCAGAAAATCATCTTACCATTTTTGCAGTATGTATAGTGTGCAAATCCTGTTCCTGTTTGGATTCCAAATCAGTTCTGATGAAGAAACACTCCTCTTCATCTTGGAAGGCCTGTGGGTGTGTAATTTTCAGCATGTTTTCATTTTGAGTAAACTATTCTTTTAAGATATTTGTTCACAAGTTTTCAAATAATAATAAAGGGGTAGTTTTGCCATCATTTATTCACCCTCGTATCGTTCCAGTACTGTATGATGATAGATGACCACTGGACCCCTACTGGTAGACCCCATAACTGTACTATCCTGCATTCTCCATTGACAGTTTCATTATTATTATAGATCCTCTACCAGTGTGCAATTTTTTTGGGAGTGTGAAATGGGCTTAGCTCTTTGCAGCCTTTGATGTCCCAGCTAGGGTTGCTTCAGTTGATTTTTAGGAAATGAAAGGAACTCTTCTTTTTTTTTTATACTATGTATGCCATTTGAGATTTAAATGATTTAAATAAACCATCAGTGGCAACTAACAAACTAAACTGAAATGTTACACAGTACCAATGGAAATCCAGGTGGCTGACATTCCAACAGTTTTCAATACAACCCCCTATACTGCTGTCTTGAGGTTAATAATAATGACTGTTATTCCACTTGCTCCTCTTGTCTGCATCTAAGACATGCACCTATGAAACACAGATGAATCAAACGCTCATTTGATGATGCAGACAAAAATAATTGCAAAAGAAATGGGAAAAGAAAAGGCAAACTCTCATTTATTGCAAACCTCAACTTCACTAATAGCAGCATGCACATATCAAAAACCCAACAGGCTGTTTGAAAAAGACTCCTTGAAGTCTGATCTCAGGAAGACTTTGAACAATGACACTTGTGGGAAACTATTCATTAGTGCTTCGTATATGACTTGATTTACTTACACTGTAGCCTTAACAAAGTTTGTAAAAACAGTAAAATTGACTATGATGAAACACAGGAAAATCTGTAACACTGGAAAAACTCAGTCTTTCTCAGAGGCTGACATATGAATCGGAATCAGAAAGAGCTTTATTGCCAATGGAAAGAAGTGTTTGTTTTATTCCTCCCAAAAATCAGGGGAGGGTGAACTGCCATATAGTGTACATGAGCAGTGAAATTGTATCAGGCACTTAAAGGGATAGTTCACCTAAATATGAACATTTTGTCATCATTACTCACCCTCATGTCATTCCAAACATTTTCAGATTTTCTTTGAATGTCGTGGCTGCTGTTTTACAAGTTTGTGAATGGACACCAATTTAGCATCCAGGTCCAGAAAAGTGTGAAAGACATTGTCAGAATATTCCATCTGCCATCAGAGGTTCAACTGTAACACTATAAAGGAACAAGAATATTTTTTTGTAAGCAAAGAAAATAAAATTAATGACTTTATTTAACAATTCCTTTGTCAACAGTCTCCTATATGTGTCTCTCCTGCACAGTCTCTCAGTGGTCTAGGAAAAAGTGATCTTTTAATAGATGCTCTAATTTTGTTAATTACAGTTCTCATGGCTGAGTGAAAGGTATTAGAATATTGATGTTGACATTTCACAAAGCAAAAATACCATACTTTGATAAATCGCACCTAATAATTTGATTTTAGGAAGCGGTCAGACCCACTTTCTCTATTTTACTGAATACTTGCCTTCATATTGACTTGAGGAAGATTACCCCTGCACTCTATTGACTGCTCAAAGAGTGAAGTGCTAAATGGCTTTCAAAATGAAATGCACTGTTAAATCCAATGGACTGTCACTGCCTTTACTGTTGGAGGAACAAAAGGGGAAAGATATTTTTTCGTTTTCATCTTCTCGCCCTTTTTCTCTCCTTTCATTGAAAATAAATGTCTGTCTAGGCATCTAGAGTCAGACAGTGTGAATAATGAAATTCTTGGGCAGGAATGTCTGGACAGAGAGGAAGAAACTACGCAGTCACACAACACACAAAAATAAATAATGTGTATGTGTACAATCTCTCCCACACACACACACACACACACACACACTTACTTATTGGCCGTCTTCACATAAGCACAAAAATTCCATGTAACTTATAATTACTGAACACAATTGCCCCAATGTTTGGCTCTCTGCAACTGACATTAATCCACATGTAATGTTTGTTATCCTGCTAAAATGATACAGTTGCTGTCACATAATAATTATTCAAGATGTGTGTAATGAACAGACCTTTCCCAGCTATTCTTGATCTCACAGCAAAGAAATACTGTAATATATTAAGTAAATTCAATGCACTAAAAGTTAGAAACCAACTTAATTTATTACACAATTTATTACAATTTAACTATACAGTATTTGGCACTAGCTGGCACTGTTTTCAGACTTTTTTTCTTGCCTTCTTTCCATTGCTGTCTTTTATGCCAAGGGTCATGGTCAGGCTGTCCTGCAGACCGATTCTGTCCTGCCAAGCAGACGACCACTTTGTATCAAAGAATGGCACTGTTAATCTGCCAACCAAATGTTGTGGCTTCCAAATGTCTTCAGAGCCAAGGTGGAGACCTTGCGGTCAGACGAAGAATGCTTGTTTCCACAGAAGGTGTGGTGGACCTACCAAGAAGCTCTGACATTCTAGCGGATGTGAACATGCAGTTACACTAGACGATTTGTTTGTGTTTTATTTCCAACTGAAAGTCATAGAGCTCTTGAACGAGAGGGACATCACTTTGATAGACATAAAATGGGAATAAACTGAGATCAAAGGGACATATTTGCTTAAATCTCAGAAGAAAAATCAAAGAAGTACCCAGCAATCTCCCATCTCTGTAAAAGTTTTTAGAAGAGATCTAAATAGTGTCACAAACGTTACACAAATACGTTTTTTAATATATATATATATATATATATATATATATATATATATATATATATATATATATATATATATATATATATATATATATTATAGCTCTCTAATCTTACTATATGTCAACAACTGTCTCAATTGTGCCTATTTTTATTTGCTAAGGAATTTAAGGAGGAGAACTTTACTTTATTGACACTAATGAACTCCATTAAGTCTCAAGAGCAATCTTTTGAGGAAATTTTCCTTTGGGCTTTTATTTTATTTTGCTGTTGGCAGTAACTCTCATCTTAACTTATGAATGATATCATCACTTCAAACTACAGTAACTATGAACCTAGGATAACAGAGCCCAGATCTGTACTTGGTAAAACAAAATAACGAATAGTGTAATTTAAGCACAGTTTATAAAACACATGCTAGAAGATTGTAAACCTTCTAAAAACCCTTAATTTTAGAGCCACAAACTGACTAATCAATCCAAAAAGCTTTGATTTTGTGATGCAGTTTAGTGTAAACTATTATTTATTTTACTCTCTAATACACAGATGGGCTCAGAGTTCAAAGATGGACACACACAGGCACTGGTAAATGTTGACATGCACTCACGCAGCCAAACACACAGAGTAATGCTCACGGACACTGAAATATCCTCCCTGAGATGCTTTTTACTGCTCCATTTAAAGTCTATTTAAGATTAAAGAAAAAGACAGAAAGAAATCTGTTATTTTACAGCATCAGATGGGACTAGTGTTTGAGAGGATGACGAGGACAATGACTATTTACTCTAGGTCTCTGTGTCTTCTCTTAAAAGCCCAACATTAGAGCCAATGTCCCTGAGAGCCTTTAACATTAACAGAGCACAATCACAGTGGAATTGCTTGTACCTCAGCTTTCCATCTTTGTAGAGATTAACTTCAGATTTATAAGGAACAACAGAGTACAAATTAAATTAAATGTGTTATCCACATAAGAAACAACAACAACAACAACAAAAAATCAAACAACAGCTGATGTCAAACTCTTTAAAATCTCTGGTGCCTGGTTGCCTGTGTTGTGTGAAGAAGGGAAACATAATAGCATCAGCGGTTTGAGCCATTTCAGAGAAGTTACTACTAGAACGGTGGTAGCATGATGTTTTGATATTGTTTTTATACAACAGTTAAATAAAAGGTACATTTTGAGTGGCTCACATTTTTGATGAAATATTTTCAGTTAAGTTTTTGCTACTAAAATAATTCCAAACAGAATTACTGAAAGGCACACTGGACACTCAGTAATGGTGTTTTGTTCCTGAATGAATCAGAATTTTGGAATGAATTGACTGAATTAATGATTCAGTGAATCAACCATAAAGAGATTCTATGTGTGCGTTTTACTTTGCTTTTTATGCCCTTCCCTTGCTAACTTCCCTGAAATTATTAAAAATTAATAAAAAATCTGAAAAAAAAAAAAATCCACATTAATAAAATAATTAAAGGGACAGTTCAGCCAAAAACGAAGAAAGAAAAAAGAGAAAAAATTTAAAACTACTTTTTGTAATATATATTTAATAATTTTCTCGTGCAACACAATAATGGCTTCAAATGATTTTTTGTGGCCAGCCATATTTGATGTGCAATTAATATGATTAAGTAGATTAATTGCATAATGTGATAACTAATTAATCAGATTAAAACATTTTATCGATTGACAGACCTTAAATCCATATTAGACCCAAAGTTGGGTTGAAACAACCCAGCATTTTTTAGAGAGTACCTAAAGTCTACATATCATAGACTTACTCCCTCTGTCAAAATCAAAGGGTCGAAGGTCTGTCTATAATCTTGCCTTTTCCACTTGACAAAGTGAAACACACTTCAGAATGGCAGCGGGGATTCCCCCAATGGAAAGTGCTTAGGTAAGTTAACCGCACCCAATTTTCCACATATAATTGATTCAGTGTTTTTGAATGAATCAGTTCAGAAAGATTCAAGATTCATTCATAAAGTCAGTTTTGCCCCATCGACTTATGAAGTTTTATTATATTTACCAGATCTCATCAAATTAGATTGAAACTATTGATTTTTTTTTACCAGCTCTTGCTAATTTTAGCATACAGTATGCATCAGAACGTTGTGGACTGTGATGGTTTCACATTGGTGTTCAGGAGAGCTCAAGCCTTTTTCAGGTCAGGGGTTCTCAAAGCATTGTGTATGGCCTGAGTGGGATCCTGCATTTAATCCAATAATCTGTCTGGAAATAAAATGTTATTGCAATTGTCATGTAAAGCAGGTCATTCTTAATCTGCCCAGTATGTAAAAAAAATGATTTCCATTCCTTGTCCTATAATAATCCATGATAATAACAGGCCAGTTTTGTGTGTCTGTGTGTATGTGTGCTGTACTTTTCAGTATATCTGTATATCATTTTTTTGAGATGACATAAAGTGGTGTTAAGACCTTCATCCTGAGTATGTATGTTGAATATGACATGAGTGCAAAATTATATGATGTGTCTGTGTTCATTGTGCTTGTATAATGATGTTTCTCAAGTCAAATCCTTTGGTTACAAAACAAACAAAAATAAATAAATAAATAAATATATAGATGGGTTGTCCTACTGACATGGTACAAATCCAACATTAAACTGTTGTTGTTTTTGACGATTTTGTGGTGGCCAGTTGGATAGGTGGTCGAAGTTACAGATGTGCAGACAGATGGTTTGGATTGTGACGGGACGTGTGTATGTGTGTGTGTGTGTGTGTGTGTGTGTGTGTGTGTGTGAGGAGCCAAATGTATAGCCCAGCATTGGTTCAGTTCATACTGTGCAGGTAAAGACATGATCAGCAGATGTTTAGCTAAACAGTATGTGTTTGTGTTCAAATGATTTTTCCTCAAATGGTCTTTAACAGATGCTGTGATTACAGGTGCATGATTTGAGCTTTTAAGATCCTGACTACATGGAAAATCTGTTTGGGTTCAGTCCAAGGGCACTGCAACCAAATCTGTCTCGAGGTTTACATAGCATACTTGTTAGAGTCACTGGCCAATTCGGTCCTAGCAGTGTATTATTATTGCAGCAGCACATTTAACACTTTCCACTCATTCCATACTGGGAAGCAACACTTATGAGCATTGCTCTAGTAAACTGCTATCTGGCATAATGTGTTTTCTGTATCTCATCCTGAAATTTTAAAAGAATATATTGTATAAACATAAAAAAAAAAAGATGAACATCTATCTGTTCTCTTTCTCTCCCTGTCATCCAGTGTCATTCTGGCATCCTGGTGTTATGACAAAATTATCTGTTTCTGTACCTATGTTTGGATAGCATCATGGAACTAAACCAGAAGTGTGTCAAAACTAAATGAAAAGATAAAAAAAAAAATTTTTTTTTTTTTTTTGATGTATTCCATTTAAAGTTTCCATCACTGTTTAATTGATTTATATTTTATATTTATGTAAAATAGAAACATTTTATATTCATATAATATAATTATGAAAATTTTTATGTAAAAAAAAATCCAATGTATATACTGTAAACTTTAGATTGCTATTCAGATTGTTATTCAAAATGCATTTATAACTTTATTGGTCGCCTTGGTACTTTTTGTCTTAAGTAAAAGGATATTGGCTGGATATGAGCACTGCCAAAAAAATTGTATCTTTTGTTGATAGATGCACTTAACCCTAAAATATTTATTATTTATTTCAGCTTAAGCAATATTATGTTCTGTTGTCTTGAAACTCAATTTGTTTTTTAGATTAATGTAGACTTCAAGCTGACAAAACAAAGACATTCCATTAACCACTGGCTGCAAAATGAAGACCCCGGGGTATTTAGGCATAAAAACAGTGAATAACATTTAACATTTGTTGGCACTTTCCTTTGTACAAGTCAATTAATTTCTTCACTGCTTTTAACAATGAATGTCAATAAGATCCTAATTAATTAATGTGTGCATGGCATGTGGATAATTGTTCTAGGTGAAATTAAGGGCCATTATTTGAATAAACAAAAATAAACACAATGCTTCTCTGAGTCAGACACACTGTACTAAGTAAACAGGCAGCAATTACTTATAAACTTAAAGGATGCTTTCTAGCATGAGCATTTTAATGTGACAATTTTAGATTCTGACTAAAATCAGAATAGAAACATCTGACAGTGAGAAATGTAAACCTAGTCAGAAACCCTAGTATCAGTACTCAAGGGATGAATGCCATGGTACTAGGTCATAAAAACTTTTTTCCCAAGTATGGGCCTGTTGGGACAAAGCTATAAATCATTGACAGTGGTCTGGGTGCAGTGCAGAGGTCTTCTCAAAAGAAATCAAGATTAAGGACCAAGGAGCTGAACACTTCAAACTTTTCCTTGTGGTTGAAAAGGTACTTCAGGCAAAAACAAGAACCAAGCAGTGTTTTAATGATCTGGGGGGTTACAGTCACAAACTGAAGAAAACAAAAAAAGAGAGTGAGGATGATAAGCAGCATGTTATTTTGCATCACAGACATGATACTTCAACTTTGAAAACGATTACAAAAAATATGAAGCATTTACAGTAGTAGATAAAAAAAGACTTATTTTTGAAGCTATACAGTGCAAACAAATCACTTCCTGTTACTTGTATTATTATTATTATTATTATTATTATTATTATTATTATTATTATTATTAGTATTATTATTATTAATAATAATATTATTATTATTATTATTATTATTATTACTAAAATAGGCTATAATATGTCTATTATGGATATAGATATAGATAAGATACACAATAGAAAATTACCTAAAAAATAAAGTTTTGTCATCATTTACCCACATTTACTATTCCCCCAGGGCTTGTACACATACAGTATCTGCAGCAGTGTTATTTTAATATTATTTATATACGATTATACTATTTATTAATATTTTGAATTAGATTTATTTTATTTTATCACAATTGTAGCCTTAGTAATTTTAGTAGTTTAACTTATTTCTGTTTCAAATATTAAAATTGTATTTAAATTTAATCTTAACGAAGGAAAACTTTTTTTATTTTTTTTAACCCTTTAGCTTCCATTTGTTACCATTAGTTAACAACATTAGCTAGCATGAACTAATGATGAAAAATATTTCTAAAGCATTTATTAATAATGGTTAATATTCAATTCATTTACTAATGCTTTATTAAAATCAA